>NC_061509.1:119160666-119236289 GCF_022539505.1 Lolium rigidum
CGACCATGAGATCATGTAAATCACTTATACCCGGAAGGGTACTTTGATTACATCAAACGCCACTGCGTAAATGGGTGGTTATAAAGATGGGATTAAGTATTAGGAAAGTGTGAGTTGAGGCATATGGATCAAGAGTGGGATTTGTCCATCCTGATGACGGATAGATATACTCTGGCCCTCTCGGTGGAATGTCGTCTGATTAGCTTGCAAGAATGTGAATGGTTCACAAGAGATGATATGCCACGGTACGAGTAAAGAGTACTTGACAGAGACGAGGTTGAACAAGGTATGGAGATACCGATGATCAAACCCCGAACAAGTAAAATATCGCGAGACAAAGGGAATCGATATAATATGTAAATGGTTCAATCGATCACTAAGTTATTGTTGAATATGTGGGAGCCATTATGGATCTCCAGATCCTGCTATTGGTTATTGGTCGGAGAGAAGTCTCAACCATGTCTGCATAGTTCACGAACCGTAGGGTGACACACTTAAGGTTTGATGTCGTTTTAAGTAGATATGGAATATGGAATGGAGTTCGAATTTTGTTCGGAGTCTCGGATGGGATCCAGGACATCACGAGGAGTTCCGGAATGGTCCGGAGAATAAGATTCATATATAGGATGTCACTTTCCAAGTTTGGAAATGATCCGGTGCATTTATGGAAGGCGCTAGAATGTTCTAGAACCTTCCGGAAGAAATCACTATGGAAGGTGGAGTCCCGGTTGGACTCCACCAACCCTAACTTGCCCACCAAGTGGGAGGGTGGAGTCCATGGTGGACTCCACCTCCTTGGCCGGCCAAGAGAGAAGGAAAGGGGGGAGTCCTAGTCCCCCTAGGTTTTGCCCTTTGGAAGGTTTGAGAGTTGGACTCTTATTCGGATTCTAGGGCTACCCCTTAGGGATTCCACCTATATAATGAGGAGGAGAGGGAGGGGCAGCCCACTAGTTGGCCGCACCACCTAGGGCACCCAAGGGCCGGCGCCCAAGTGTCCCTCCTCTCTCCCAAACCCTAGCTTCTCCCTCCTCCTACTTCTCCCGCAAAGCTTACGGCGAAGCCCTGCCGGAGATCTCCACCACCGCCGTCATCACGCCGTCGTGTTGTCGGGATTCCGAGGAGGATCTACTACTTCCGCTGCCCGCTGGAACGGGGAGGAGGACGTCGTCATCAACACCGAACGTGTGACCGAGTACGGAGGTGCTGCCCGACTGTGGCACCGTCAAGATCTTCTACGCGATTTTGCAAGCGGCAAGTGATCGACTACATCCACAACGAGATCTAATCTCGTAGGCTTTGGAAATCTTCAAGGGTTAGTCTCATGATCTTCTCGTTGCTACCATCTACTAGATTAGATCTTGGCTTGTTATTCGTTCTTGCGGTAGGAAATTTTTTTGTTTTCTATGCTACGAATCCCATCAGTCCAAACATATGACCATCGCCATCTCTACAATGTTAGTGAAAATGAAGGTGTCAGATATGATGCAGATGTCTATCAAGAGCAGGAACAAGCTGGTCGCCAACAAGAACAGGACACATACGCTATCGGAACAGAACAAGTCGTACCTACTACAAATTTAAGAACAGAGCCACTCCACTGATTTCCAACGGCTATGATTGACCTGATGAGCAATACTGAAAGCCTTGTTGATAATGACAATGGAGATGAAGTTGATGACACATGTGACAATTACATAGATGAGCATGACCCTTTTTCCAGATATTGACAGTGATGAGTTGTAGCTTTTCCCATTGTATAAGTAATCATCTTGTTGCAATATGGCTAAACTTGCTTATCATGTCTGAAACTTATGTAATGTTCCCTTATGATGCGTGAAGCATGTGAGACTAGATCATTTCATATGCTTATCACATAGTATGATGTCATTGCCTGATGCACTGATTCATTAATTGATCATCAATGGTGGTTATATGCTTATCACATAGTATGTTGTCATTGCCTGCTGCATTGTCGCATTAATTGATCATCAATGGAGGTTCTTACTTGACAACAGTGGTGCAAAATACTACCTCCGTCCAGTTCATAGGGCTTGCACGGACAACAGTTGCTTGCTATCATGCGGAACCATAATGTTGATACCATATGAAAATATATTGCATTATCTTTACTATTAAGGTGAAACCTGCGAATGCTTGGTGGTGTCACACATCCGAAAAATTACATATAACATTCCACCACGCACACATCCTCATAAGGGGTTGCCCGATCTTCTCAGTAAGCACGGTGGTGATGATGATCACGGGATGAACACAACGGAGATAACTTGATGATGAAGTGGATGATAACTTGTATGACGCAACGAAGTCTCTCGATTGGTCCCTATCGCCAATGCAACAGCTCTCAACCCTGCAAGATATTCGCAACTCCACACACTTGCGCACGTAGCCACCGACCACGAAGCGGTAAGTTGCAACCGTCTAATTCCCAATGGAACAGCAGATCACACAAGACTTTGAGGGGTAAACACTAAATCAATGCAATATGGTGTAGAGATTCAATAGAGTTGCAAAGCAATCAACTATGAACTAGGGTTTATCTTAAACATGGTCTAAATCTAATTTGGGGGCGTCCTAGGCACTTATATAGGGGTTCATGACGACCAGGAGTCGAAAATACACATAGAAAACCGACCCAGATTGGATCTGGTCGAGATAGACTCGGACTCGGCCGGTCTGGAGACGGTCAACCGGGTCTGGGACCGGGTAGGCCGGTCGGAACCGGGCCTGGCACCGGGTGGTGACCGGACTAGGGGTCCGTGGCTCATCGGATAGTGCCCGGATGGCACCGGCTGAGGATCCGGTTGGCGCCGGGCTGGCCCGGCGTGGCGCCCGGTCGGACCGAGCCTGGGACCGGGCGCGCCGGCGTGGCGGCCGGTCGGACCGGACCTGGCACCGGCCTGGACTTCTGCCTCCTTCGCATGCCTCCCTCTCCTCCCTCACGCGTACATGGGATATCTTCATGTCCAGCTCCATGTCCAGCTTCTTGTCCAGCTTCTTGTCCAGCTGCTCCTCTCCTCCTCGTGCGATGCTTGCTCCCTCTTCATACCTGATCATACATAAGTAAAAGTACTTAGGCAGTATAAAGTTCTCATTGATCAAAGTATCACTTAGGAACAAGTTCACTTGTTGTTTGAGTAGCTTCGCACGAGCTCTTGTCATAGGTCCAATCCTAACTTCATTGGACTTGAGATTCACAGCAGCATCGTCTTCATCTTGCAATGACGGAGGTAGTAGTGTAGTAGGGATGACCTCATCATCTTCCCCCCTTCAAAAGGCGTCGACCGCGACGCTCCAAGGTCTTCTCCGTCATATGGTGTCAAATCAGCCACATTGAAAGAATTGCTGACACCAAACTCATCAATTGGAAGATCTATAGAGTATGCATTATCATGATCTTGGCAAGCACTTTGTAAGGACCAGCACCACGAGGAAGCAACTTGGACTTCCGTAGCTTCGGGAACCTATCCTTACGAAAATGTACCCAGACCATATCACCAGGCTTGAACAACATCTCCTTGCGCTTTTTGTTCACTCTTGCAGCATTGTTCTTGCCTTTCTTTTCTATCAACTCTTTAGTCTTCACATGAATATTTCACACAAAATCTGCCCTCTTTGATGCCTCCATATTGACTCTCTCATGTATAGGTAGAGGCAACAAATCAAGCGGAGTAATGGGTTTGAAACCATACACCACCTCAAAGGGCAACAGCTCTGTGGTAGAATGTACTGCCCCGTTGTAAGCAAACTCCACATGCGGCAAACAATCTTCCCACTCCTTCAGGTTCTTCTTGATCATGGATCTCAACAGCTGTGACAATGTTCTATTCACCACCTCAGTTTGACCATTAGTTTGGGGATGACAAGTAGTACTGAAAAGTAGCTTTGTCCCCAGCTTTCCCCAAAGTGTCTTCCAGAAGTAGCTCATAAACTTCACGTCACTATCAGAAACAATAGTCTTCGGGACTCCATGTAGACATACAATCTCCCTGAAAAACAGGTTAGCAATATGTGACGCATCGTCGCTCTTGTAGTGTGCAATAAAGTGTGACATCTTAGAGAATCTATCCACTACCACAAATATAGAATCATGGCCTCTCTTAGTACGCGGCAAACCCAACACAAAATCCATACTAATGTCTTCCCATGGTGTATTAGGTGTCGGTAAAGGAGTATACAAACCGTGAGGCTTCAGCTTGGACTTGGACTCGTTGCAAGTAATGCATCTCTTCACATATCTATCCACATCCCGCCTCATCTTTGGCCAATAAAAGTGGTTAGCTAGCATGAGTAGCGTCTTCTCACGCCCAAAGTGACCCATCAAACCTCCAGCATGAGATTCCTGCAATAAGAGCAAACACACAGACGATTCTGGAACACATAGTTTGTTAGCTGTAAACAAAAACCCATCATGTATGTGATATTTCTCCCATGCTTTACCAATAGCACACAAGTGATATGGTTCAGCAAAATCATGATCAGTAGCATACAAATCACATAGTATCTCTAATCCAGGAATTTTAACATCAAGTTGTGTTAAGAGCATATTCTTCCTAGATAGAGCATCAGCAACAATATTATCTTTTCCCTTCTTATGCTTAATAATGTATGGAAAAGACTCAATGAACTCAACCCACTTAGCAAGACGCCTATGCAAGTTAGATTGAGCTTTCAGATATTTTAAAGCTTCATGATCAGAATGCACGATAAATTCTTTTGGCCACAAATAATGTTGCCAAACCTCAAGAACTCTAATTAAAGCATACAATTCTTTATCATATATAGGATAGTTCAACTTAGCACCAGAAAGTTTCTCTGAAAAATATGCAATTGGGCGACCCTCTTGCATCAACACACCACCAATTCCAATACCACTAGCATCACATTGAATCTCAAATTGCTTATTGAAATTAGGAAGTGCAAGCAACAGTGCAGAAGTTAACAATCTTTTCATTTCATCAAAAGCATGATCTTGGGCTGCACCCCACTCAAAGACAACACCCTTTTTAGTCAATTCATTCAAAGGTGCAGCAATAGTACTAAAATTGGGCACAAATCTTCTATAGAACCCAGCTAGACCATGAAAACTTCTTACTTGACTCACATTCATGGGAGTAGGCCAATTTTGAATACTTCAATTTTAGACACATCTACTTCTACTCCATGCTTAGAGACAACATAACCCAGAATTATGACCTTATCTTTGCAAAATGTGCACTTCTCAAGATTACCATAGAGTTTACTATCACGCAACACTTGCAAAACGTGTCGAATATGTATAGTATGATCAGATTAATTGCGGATGTAGATTAATATGTCATCAAAGTATACAACCACAAACTTGCCAATAAAATCACGCAAAACATGGTTCATCAGTCTCATGAAAGTGCTAGGTGCATTAGTTAAACCAAAATGCATTAATAACCACTCATATAAACCAAATTTTGTTTTAAAGACTGTTTTCCATTCACCCCCTCTTTCATCCTATTTTGATGATAACACTACGTAAATCAATTTTAGAGAAAACAGCAGCACCAGTCAATTCATCTAACATATCCTCTAAACGGGGAATAGGATGACGATATCAAATAGTAATGTTGTTTATCGCTCTACAATCTACACACATGCGCCATGTACCATCTTTCTTAGGAACTAAAATAACAGGAACAACATAAGGACTAAGGCTTATGCGGATATAACCTTTTGTCCGGTAGCGCTTGTACTTGCTTCTGTATCTCCTTCGTCTCTTCGGGGTTCGTCCTATATGGCGCCCTATTGGGCAGCGAAGCTCCGGGAATCAAGTATATTTGATGCTCAATACCACACAATGGTGGCAATCCTGCGGGCACCTCCTCCGGAAACACGTCGCTGAATTCCTGCAAAACACTAGAAACAGTAAGAGAAATAGGGGTCATATCGTTAGAAAACAAAACATCACCCTTGTACATGAGCATAAGAGGCATGGCTGTAGGATCCTCACTAAATTCTCTCATGTCCTCTTTGGTGGCTAATAAGACTAAGGAATTCACTCTCTCATTTTTCGTTATATCACTCACGGCATTACAATTCTCTCGCCTATCTATAGGTGCATCCTCCAAATTGACTTCAACTTTCTGACGAGTGATTGCGCGTAGTTAACACGTCCGTTGGGAACCCCAAGAGGAAGGTATGATGCGCACAGTAGCAAGTTTTCCCTCAGTAAGAAACCAAGGTTTATCGAACCAGTAGGAGTCAAGAAGCACGTTGAAGGTTGATGGCGGAGGAGTGTAGTGCGGCGCAACACCAGGGATTCCGGCGCCAATGTGGAACCTGCACAACACAACCAAAGTACTTTGCCCCAACGAAACAGTGAGGTTGTCAATCTCACCGGCTTGCTGTAACAAAGGATTAGATGTATAGTGTGGATGATGATTGTTCGCAAAGAACAAGTAAAAACAAGTATTGCAGTAGATTTGTATTCGATGTAAAAGAATGGGACCGGGGTCCACAGTTCACTAGAGGTGTCTCTCCCATAAGATAAATAGCATGTTGGGTGAACAAATTACAGTAGGGCAATTGACAAATAGAGAGGGCATGACAATGCACATACATGATATGATAAGTATAGTGAGATTTAATTGGGCATTACGACAAAGTACATAGACCGCTATCCAAGCATGCATCTATGCCTAAAAAGTCCACCTTCGAGGTTATCATCCGAACCCCTTCCGAGTATTAAGTTGCAAACAACGAGACAATTTCATTAAGTATGGTGCGTAATGTAATCAATAACTACATCCTCGGACATAGCATCAATGTTTTATCCCTAGTGGCAACAGACACATCCACAACCTTAGAACTTTCATCACTCGTCCCGCATTTAATGGAGGCATGAACCCACTATCGAGCATAATACTCCCTCTTGGAGTTAAGAGTAAAAACTTGGCCAGAGCCTCTACTAATAACGGAGAGCATG
This sequence comes from Lolium rigidum, assembly GCF_022539505.1. Taxonomy (NCBI): domain Eukaryota; kingdom Viridiplantae; phylum Streptophyta; class Magnoliopsida; order Poales; family Poaceae; genus Lolium; species Lolium rigidum. The sequence continues at coordinate 119,167,640 of NC_061509.1, forward strand.
CAAGATCATAAACAACACTTAAGTAATAGATTGATAATCAACATAACATAGTATTCTCTATCCATCGGATCCCGACAAACACAACATATAGCATTACAGATAGATGATCTTGATCATGTTAGGCAGCTCACAAGATCCGACAATGAAGCACATAAGCAGAAGACGACCATCTAGCTACTGCTTTGGACCCATAGTCCAGGGGTGAACTACTCACTCATCACTCCGGAGGCGACCATGGCGGTGAAGAGTCCTCCGGGAGATGATTCCCCTCTCCGGCAGGGTGCCGGAGGTGATCTCCGGAATCCCCCGAGATGGGATTGGCGGCGGCGGCGTCTCGCATAGGTTTTCCGTATCGTGGCTCTCGGTACAGAGGGTTTCGCGACGAAGGCTTTAAGTAGGCGGAAGGGCGGAGTCGGGAGAGTCACGGGGGCCCCACACGCTAGGGCCGCGCGGGCCCCCTCTAGGCCGCGCCGCCCTAGTGTGGCGGCGCCCGTGGCCCCACTTCGTCTCCCCTCCGGTCTTCCGGAAGCTTCGTGTAAAAATAGGCCCCCGGGCGTTGATTTCGTCCAATTCCGAGAATATTTCCTTACTAGGATTTCTGAAACCAAAAACAAGCAGAAACGAAGAATCGGCTCTTCGGCATCTCGTTAATAGGTTAGTGCCGGAAAATGCATAAATACGACATATAATGTGTATAAAACATGTAGATATCATCAATAATGTAGCATGGAACATAAGAAATTATCGATACGTCGGAGACGTATCGGCATCCCCAAGCTTAGTTCTGCTCGTCCCGAGCAGGTAAACGATAACAAAGATAATTTCTGGAGTGACATGCCATGATAACCTTGATCATACTATTGTAAGCATATGTAATGAATGCAGCGATCAAAACAATGGTAATGACATGAGTAAACAAATGAATCATAAAGCAAAGACTTTTCATGAATAGTACTTCAAGACAAGCATCAATAAGTCTTGCATAAGAGTTAACTCATAAAGCAATAAATCAAAGTAAAGGTATTGAAGCAACACAAAGGAAGATTAAGTTTCAGCGGTTGCTTTCAACTTATAACATGTATATCTCATGGATAGTGTCAATTTAAGGTAATATAACAAGTGCAATATGCAAGTATGTAGGAATCAATGCACAGTTCACACAAGTGTTTGCTTCTTGAGGTGGAGAGAGATAGGTGAAGCTGACTCAACATAAAAGTAAAAGAAAGGTCCTTCAAAGAGGAAAGCATCGATTGCTATATTTGTGCTAGAGCTTTTATTTTGAAAACATGAAACAATTTTGTCAACGGTAGTAATAAAGCATATGAGTTATGTAAATTATATCTTACAAGTTGCAAGCCTCATGCATAGTGTACAAATAGTGCCCGCACCTTGTCCTAATTAGCTTGGGCTAACACTGATCATCATTGCATAACATATGTTTCAACCAAGTGTCACAAAGGGGTACCTCTATGCCGCCTGTACAAGGGTCTAAGGAGAAAGTTCGCATTGGATTTCTCGCTTTTGATCATTCTTCAACTTAGACACCCATACCGGGACAACATAGACAACGAGATAATGGACTCCTCTTTTAATGCTTAAGCATTCAACAACAATTAATATTCTCATAAGAGATTGAGGTTTTATGTCCAAACTGAAACTTCCACCATGATTCATGGCTTCAGTTAGCGGCCCAATGTTCTTCTCTAACAATATGCATACTCAAACCATTTGTTTGTGAAAACCGCCCTTACTTCAGACAAGACGAACATGCATAGCAACTCACATGATATTCAACAAAGAGTTGATGGCGTCCCCAGGAAACATGGTTATCGCACAACAAACAACTTAATAAGAGATAAAGTGCATAAGTACATATTCAATACCACAATAGTTTTTAGGCTATTTTGTCCCATGAGCTATATATTGTAAAGGCGAATGATGGAAATTTAAAGGTAGCACTCAAGCAATTTACTTTGGAATGGCGGAGAAATACCATGTAGTAGGTAGGTATGGTGGACACAAATGGCATAGTGGTTGGCTCAAGGATTTTGGATGCATGAGAAGTATTCCCTCTCGATACAAGGTTTAGGCTAGCAAGGTTTATTTGAAACAAACACAAGGATGAACCGGTGCAGCAAAACTCACATAAAAGACATATTGTAAACATTATAAGACTCTACACCGTCTTCCTTGTTGTTCAAAACTCAATACTAGAAATTATTTAGACTTTAGAGAGACCAAATATGCAAACCAAATTTTAGCAAGCTCTATGTATTTCTTCATTAATAAGTGCAAAGTATATGATGCAAGAGCTTAAACATGAGCACAACAATTGCCAAGTATCACATTATCCAAGACATTTTAGAATTACTACATGTAGCATTTCCCAATTCCAACCATATAACAATTTAACGAAGAAGATTCAACCTTCGCCATGAATACTATGAGTAAAGCCTAAGGACATATTTGTCCATATGCAACGACGGAGCGTGTCTCTCTCCCACACGGTGAATGATAGGATCCATTTTATTCAAACAAAACAAAAACAAAAACAAACCGACGCTCCAAGCAAAGCACATAAGATGTGACTGAATAAAAATATAGTTTCAGGGGAGGAACCTGATAATGTTGTCGATGAAGAAGGGGATGCCTTGGGCATCCCCAAGCTTAGACGCTTGAGTCTTCTTAAAATATGCAGGGGTGAACCACCGGGGGCATCCCCAAGCTTAGAGCTTTCACTCCTCTTGATCATATTGCATCATTTCCCTCTCTTGATCCTTGAAAACTTCCTCCACACCAAACTCGAAACAACTCATTAGAGGGTTAGTGCACAATAAAAATTAACATGTTCAGAGGTGACATAATCATTCTTAACACTTCCGGACATTGCATAAAGCTACTGAACATTAATGGATCAAAGAAATTCATCCAACATAGCAAAAGAGGCAATGCGAAATAAAAGGCGAGAATGCTGTCAAAACAGAACAGTTCGTAAAGACGAATTTTAAAATGGAACCAGACTTGCTCAAATGAAAATGCTCAAATTGAATGAAAGTTGCGTACATATCTGAGGATCACGCACGTAAATTGGCATATTTTTCTGAGCTACCTACAGAGAATTAGGCCCAGATTCGTGACAGACAAAGAAATCAGTAGCTACGCAGATAATCCAAATCTAGTATGAACCTTACTATCAAAGACTTTACTTGGAACAACAAAACATAAAACTAAGATAAGGAGAGGTTGCTACAGTAGTAAACAACTTCCAAGACTCAAATATAAAACAAAGTACTCGTAGTAAAAACATGGGTTGTCTCCCATAAGCGCTTTTCTTTAACGCCTTTCAGCTAGGCGCAGAAAGTGTATATCAAGTGTTATCAAAAGATGATGCATCTTCAGCGGGGTTTGGAGTTTTCTCAACCATGAATTGTATATTATCTATGTAAGTTTCAGAGGCTCCCTTTTCATTAGTCTTAGGCTTGCTATTCTCATCAAACAAATTTTCGGGAACAAGCCAAGCATAATTATTTTCTAGTGCCTCGCACATTCCTAAGAGTTTGCACGGTATTGAGGTTTTAATATCCCCCTCATAATTAACTTGATTAGTATACTTTTGTCTATCCATTTTTTCAAGGGTACTGGCAAAATTGGTATAAGAGCCTAGCATATTATATTTAGTGAAGACTTTTCTAGCTTCTCTTGCTACTCCCCCAAATTCTTTAAGAAGGGTTTCTAATACAAAATCTTTCTTTTCCCCTTCTTCCATATCACCAAGTGTGAGAAACATGTGTTGGATTATAGGATTAAGATTAACAAATTTAGTTTCCAACATGTGAACTAAAGAAGCAACAACAATTTCATAAGTAGGAGCAAGTTCTACCAAGTGTCTATCTTCAAAATCTTCAGTGGTACTAACATGAGTGAAAAAATCTTCTATATTATTTTTCCCAATTATAGACCCACGTCCTACCGTTATGTCTTTTAGAGTGTACTTAGGAGGAAACATGATGAAATAAACAGAAAGTAAATAAAGTAAATGCAAGTAACTAAATTTTTTGTGTTTTTGATATAGAGTGCAAGACAGTAAATAAAGTAAATCTAGCAACTAATTTTTTTGTGTTTTGATATAATGCAGCAAACAAAGTAGTAAATAAAATAAAGCAAGACAAAAACAAAGTAAAGAGATTGGATTGTGGAGACTCCCCTTGCGGCGTGTCTTGATCTCCCCGGCAACGGCGCCGGAAAAGAGCTTGATTGCGCGTAGTTAACACGTCCGTTGGGAACCCCAAGAGGAAGGTATGATGCGCACGGTAGCAAGTTTTCCCTCGCAAGAAACCAAGGTTTATCGAACCGAGTAGGAGTCAAGAAGCACGTTGAAGGTTGATGGCGGAGGAGTGTAGTGCGGCGCAACACCAGGGATTCCGGCGCCAATGTGGAACCTGCACAACACAACCAAAGTACTTTGCCCCAACGAAACAGTGAGGTTGTCAATCTCACCGGCTTGCTGTAACAAAGGATTAGATGTATAGTGTGGATGATGATTGTTTGCAAAGAACAGTAAAAACAAGTATTGCAGTAGATTTGTATTCGATGTAAAAGAATGGGACCGGGGTCCACAGTTCACTAGAGGTGTCTCTCCCATAAGATAAATAGCATGTTGGGTGAACAAATTACAGTCGGGCAATTGACAAATAGAGAGGGCATGACAATGCACATACATGATATGATAAGTATAGTGAGATTTAATTGGGCATTACGACAAAGTACATAGACCGCTATCCAGACATGCATCTATGCCTAAAAAGTCCACCTTCGAGGTTATCATCCGAACCCCTTCCAGTATTAAGTTGCAAACAACGAGACAATTGCATTAAGTATGGTGCGTAATGTAATCAATAACTACATCCTCGGACATAGCATCAATGTTTTATCCCTAGTGGCAACGAGCACATCCACAACCTTAGAACTTTCTCATCATCGTCCCGGATTTAATGGAGGCATGAACCCACTATCGAGCATAATACTCCCTCTTGGAGTTAAGAGTAAAAACTTGGCCAGAGCCTCTACTAATAACGGAGAGCATGCAAGATCATAAACAACACTTAAGTAATAGATTGATATTCAACATAACATAGTATTCTCTATCCATCGGATCCCGACAAACACAACATATAGCATTACAGATAGATGATCTTGATCATGTTAGGCAGCTCACAAGATCCGACAATGAAGCACATAAGGAGAAGACGACCATCTAGCTACTGCTTTGGACCCATAGTCCAGGGGTGAACTACTCACTCATCACTCCGCGAGCGACCATGGCGGTGAAGAGTCCTCCGGGAGATGATTCCCCTCTCCGGCGAGGGTGCCGGAGGTGATCTCCAGAATCCCCCGAGATGGGATTGGCGGCGGCGGTGTCTCAGTAAGGTTTTCCGTATCGTGGCTCTCGGTACAGAGGGTTTCGCGATGAAGGCTTTAAGTAGGCGGAAGGGCGGAGTCGGGAGAGTCACGGGGGCCCCACACGCTAGGGCCGCGCGGGCCCCCTCTAGGCCGCGCCGCCCTAGTGTGGCGGCGCCCCGTGGCCCCACTTCGTCTCCCCTCCAGTCTTCTGGAAGCTTCGTGTAAAAATAGGCCCCTGGGCGTTGATTTCGTCCAATTCCGAGAATATTTCCTTACTAGGATTTCTGAAACCAAAAACAGCAGAAAACAACAACTGGCTCTTCGGCATCTCGTTAATAGGTTAGTGCCGGAAAATGCATAAATACGACATATAATGTGTATAAAACATGTAGATATCATCAATAATGTAGCATGGAACATAAGAAATTATCGATACGTCGGAGACGTATCAACGAGACTCATTGACAATTTGTTGTGGTGACATAAGCTGCAAGTTGATTTTCTTGCCCTTGAACTCCAAGTGATATGTATTGGCACGACCATTGTGTTGCACAGAACGGTCATAGAGCCATGGCCGACCCAATAGTAGGTGACACACCGTCATAGGAACCACATCAAAATCAATGGAATCCTTATACGGTCCAATATCAAACTCAACACACACCATGTGGTTTACCTTCATCTCACCATTGTCGCTCAACCACTGAATATAGTATGGATGCGGGTGCGGTAGATACTTCAGTTTCGGCTTGGTACACAACTCCTTGCTTGCTAAATTGCGGCAACTCCCGCCATCAATAATGACCTTGCAAGCCTTGTCAGGACCAACTAAAGCCTTTGTTTGGAACAAATTGCAGCGCTGAGTAGATGCACTTGGCAACACATTAAGAGCACGCTGAGACACAAACATTAGTGCGAGCATCAGACGGATAAGCATCTACACCATCACTGTCATAGTCATCATCTTCAGGAGCATATGGATCAACATCATCGCCAGTCTCATACTCATTGTCCTCATTGATAATTATGACTTTGCGGTTAGGACAATCTCTCTTGAAGTGACCCTTGCCACCACATGTATGACAATTCATATCGCGGTTGCGCGCAGTAGACATGCTAGAACCACTCGTACTTGCAGCAGGTTCGGGCTTCTTTGTGTTGGACACATTGGAAACCGGCTTGCTAGACGAAGTAGGGAACTGTGTGGAGCGTGATGATGGCGCCGGCGTCGTAGATGGGGGCGCCCTAGGCGTGTAGCGCCCAGCTCCCGTAGCACGACCTTTGATTTGCGCTCTTCAGCGAACTGTGCTTCAATTTCTCTTACATGATGTAGTAACTCATTCATTGTAGTGTAACTATGATGACGAACAATGCCTTCGATATCATACTTCAAACCATGTAGAAAACGCTGTATTGTCATCTGAATTGACTCACGGACAAGGCCACGCTGCATAAGCATTTCCATATCCATGAAATAAGTATCAACAGTCTTCACACCTTGTCTCAAAAGGGCCAACTTATCATATATAGATTGCAAATAGTTAGTGGGAACGAAACGAGCTTGCATAATGGCCTTTGATACGTCCATTTTGCATCACTATTTTATATCATAATTTACTGTTATTCATTGATATATTTCATATTTAGAGATGATACTTATGTTATTTCATCTATTTTGCATGTTTCATGATTATTGGAGAATCACGCAATGGAGTCGGGATTCTCGTTGGAAAAAGCACCGTCAGAATGCAATATTTCGGAAGATCAGCAATTGACGGAAATTACACGGAAAATCTTATTTTTCCAGAAGACGGAGACAGCCAGAAGGAGGAGCCGAGGAGGGCCGCCATGGGCCCCCCCCATAGGCCGGCGTGGGCCCAGGCCTGGCCGCGCCGCCTTGTGGGGAGGGGGCCCACAGCCCCCTCTGGCCTCCTCTCCTTCGCGTACTTCTTCGCCCTGAAAACCTAAGCTCCAGAGAATAATCGCGAAGAGACACAGCCGCCTCTGCGGGGCGGAAAACACTAGAGAGAAAAAGAGCTCTCAGGCGGGCAGGAATCCGCCGGTGAAATTCCCTCCCGGAGGGGGAAATCGACGCCATCGTCATCGTCATCGAGCTGGACTTCATTGGGATCATCATCACCATCATCTCCACCATCGACATCGCCATCTCCACCGCTGCACCTCGTCACCGCTGTAACATCTAGGGTTGAATCTTGATTGTTTGATAGGGGAAACTCTCCCGATATTGATTACTCCTTGTTATTGATGCTATTGAGTGAAACCATTGAACCAAGGTTTATGTTCAGATTGTTATTCATCATCATATCACCTCTGATCATGTTCCATATGATGTCTCGTGAGTAGATTGTTTAGTTCTTGAGGACATGGGTGAAGTCTAAATGTTAGTAGTGAACTATGTTGAGTAATATTCAATGGTTTGATATTTAAGTTGTGGTGTTATTCTTCTAGTGGTGTCATGTGAACGTCGACTACATGATACTTCACCTTTATGGGCCTAGGGGAATACATCTTGTATTCGTTTGCTAATTGTGGGGTTGCCGGAGTGACGAAACCTAAACCCCCGTTGGTATATCGACGCAGGAGGGATAGCAGGATCTCGCAGTTTAAGGTCTGTGGTTAGATTTATCTTAATTACTTTCTTGTATTTGCGGATGCTTGCAAGGGGTATAATCACAAGTATGTATTAGTCCTAGGAAGGGCGATGCATTAGCATAGGTTCACCCACACAACACTTATCAAAACAATGAAGATTAATCGGCTATATGAAGCGAAAGCACTAGACTAAATTCCCGTGTGTCCTCAAGAACGTTTGGTCATTATAAGTAAGCAAACCGGCTTGTCCTTTGTGCTAAAAAGGATTGGGCCACTCGCTGCGATTATTTCTCTCGCATTTTACTTACTCGTACTTTATTTATCTGCTATATCAAAAACCCCTGAATACTTGTCTTTGAGCATATACAGTGAATCCTTCATCGAAACTGCTTGTCAACACCTTCTGCTCCTCATTGGGTTCGACACTCTTATTTATCGAAAGTACTACGATACACCCCCTATACTTGTGGGTTATCAAGGCTATTTTCTGGCGCCGTTGCCGGGGAGTGAAGCGCTATTGGTAAGGAAAACTTTTACTGTACGTGCTGATTTTATTCCTGCCTGTTGCTATAATTCATTATGGAGAGATCATCTCTTGAATTCCTATTTGGAAAATCTACTACTACTACAAAGGTAGTGGATGAGGCGCCAGGTGAAAAAGAGGTTCCATACAAAATACCTATGAAAATTATTGAACGTGTTGTGGATAACCGCTATGAAGGGGATGGAACAGTCCATCCTGGAGATCATTTACTGTTTTTATATGAATTATGCGGGTTATTCAAGTGTGCAGGTATTGCTATGGATGAAGTGAGGAAGAAACTATTCTCTATCGCTGTCTGGTAAAGCGGCGCATTGGTATAAATTGCTGAAGAATGGTGATTCTCTTGATTGGAAGGATATTGTGCCTCTATTTTATTCTAAATTCTATCCTCCAAGTGAAATTCACAAAGACCGGAACCGCATATATAATTTCTGGCCTCATGATGGAGAGAGTATTGCCCAAGCTTGGGGGAGATTGAAGTCTTTAATGCTCAAATGCCCCATTCATGAGCTTCCTGGTAATATTATTATTGATAATTTCTATGCAAGACTATCTTTTCAAGATAAGACTTTGTTGGATACTTCTTGTTCTGGATCATTTACACGCAACAAAGAAGAGTTTAAAATGGACCTTCTTGATCGGATCCAAGAGAATACTGAAGGATGGGAGAACGACAAAGGTAGAGAGTCAGGTATAAATTATGATTATGAATGCATTGAAACTTTTATGGATACTGATAAATTTCGTAATATGAGAGCTACTTATGGTCTTGATTCTCAAGTTGTTGCAAATTTTTATAAAGCTTTTGCCTCTCATTTTGAATTGCCTAGGAAGAATTTTGATAAGTATCATGAACCTTACAAAGATAAAACTGATTCATCTATAAATAAATGTGTTGAAATTAAAACTGTTGATCATATTCTTCCTGAAGCTTATGTTGAGAAAACTCCTTTTCCTGTTAAAATGAAGGAGTATTCTGTTATAACTAGTGCGGTTAATAAAAGTGCAAAGAAACCTATAGAACCTGAAGAACAATTAAAGGTTGAACCTGCTATTGCAATAGTTAAAGATCTTGTGACTGAAAATGTAGAAGATGGTCATATTATTTTCACGTGAAGATGCTTCTAATATTGTTTCGCATCCTAATAAGTCTAGGAAAGCCGTTGTTCCTATGCTTTCTGTTAGAATTGGTGATCATTGTTATTATGGTTTATGTGACATTGGTGCAAGTATTAGTGCCATACCTTATGAGCTCTATACGGAAATCATGCATGAAATTGGTTCTTGTGAACTTGAAGATATTGATGTGGTTATTCGGCTAGCTAATAGAGAAACTATCTCTCCTATTGGTATTGTTCGAGATGTGGAAGTTCTATGTGGTAAGATTAAATATCCTGCTGACTTTTTGGTACTTGGTTCTGCTGCTAGTAAGACTTGTCCTATTATTTTTGGTAGACCTTTTCTAAATACTTGTGGAGCTGTTATAGATTGCAAGAAGGAAAAAATTGTGACTAAATTTGCTGGTGAATCTTATGAGTTTAATTTCTCTAAATTTGCCAAAACTCCTTATAAAGCTGATTTGCCTAATAATGATTTTAGAGTTGAACATTGTGCATCTATTGCTCTTGCTCCTAATAATCCTTTGCAACAACATTTGGAGGATAGTGAGAGTGAAGTCTTTAGGGAAGAAAGGAATGAGCTTGCTGAAATTTTCCTTCGTCAACCTATTCTTAAACATGACTTGCCGGTTGAAGATTTAGGTACAATACCACCACCAAAGGAAGATCATGTTTTCGATTTGAAACCATTACCTGATAATCTTAAGTATGCTCATATTGATGATTGATGTGTGCAGTTAACACACGTCCGTTGGGAACCCCAAGAGGAAGGTGTGATGCAAACAGTAGCAAGTTTTCCCTCAGAAAGAAACCAAGGTTTATCGAACCAGGAGGAGCCAAGAAGCACGTTGAAGGTTGATGGCGGCGAAGTGTAGTGCGGCGCAACACCAGGGATTCCGGCGCCAACGTGGAACCTGCACAACACAATCAAAGTACTTTGCCCTAACGTAACAGTGAGGTTGTCAATCTCACCGGCTTGCTGTGAACAAAGGATTAAACGTATTGTGTGGAAAATGATGATTGTTTGCGAAGAACAGTAAGAACAATTGCAGTAGATTGTATTTCAGATGTAAAGAATAGGACCGGGGTCCACAGTTCACTAGTGGTGTCTCTCCCATAAGATAAATAGCATGTTGGGTGAACGAATTACGATTGGGCAATTGACAAATAAAGAAGGCATAACAATGCACATACAAATATCATGATGAGTACTATGAGATTTAATCGGGCATTACGACAAAGTACATAGACCACCATCCAAGCATGCATCTATGCCTAAAAAGTCCACTTTCGAGTTATCATCCGAACCCCTTCCGGTATTAAGTTGCAAGCAACAGACAATTGCATTAAGTATGGTGCGTAATGTAATCAACACAAATATCCTTAGACAAAGCATCGATGTTTTATCCCTAGTGGCAACAGCACATCCACAACCTTAGAACTTTCTGTCACTGTCCCAGATTTAATGGAGAGTCCTCCGGGAGATGATTCCCCTCTCCGGCAGGGTGCCGGAGGCGATCTCCTGAATCCCCCGAGATGGGATTGGCGACGGCTGCGTCTCTGGAAGGTTTTCCGTATCGTGGCTCTCGGTACTGGGGGTTTCGCGACGGAGGCTTTAAGTAGGCGAAGAGGTAGGTCAGGGGGCGTCACGAGGGGCCCACACAACAGGCCGGCGCGGCCAGGGCTTGGGCCGCGCCGCCCTAGTGTGGCGTCGCCTCGTGGCCCCACTTCGTATCTCCCTCGGTCTTCTGGAAGCTTCGTGGAAAAATAAGACCCTGGACGTTGATTTCGTCCAATTCCGAGAATATTTCCTTACTAGGATTTCTGAAACCAAAAACAGCAGAAACAACGAATCGGCTCTTCGTCATCTTGTCAATAGGTTAGTGCCGGAAAATGCATAATAATGACATATAATGTGTATAAAACATGTGAGTATCATCATAAAAGTAGCATGGAACATAAGAAATTATAGATATGTTTGAGACGTATCAAGCATCCCCAAGCTTAGTTCCTACTCGCCCTCGAGTAGGTAAATGATAACAAAGATAATTTCTGAAGTGACATGCCATCATAATCTTGATCAATACCATTGTAAAGCACATGAGATGAATGCAGCGATTCGAAGCAATGATGAAGATAATGAGTAAACAACTGAATCATATAGCAAAGACTTTTCATGAATAATACTTTCAAGACAAGCATCAATAAGACTTGCCTAACAGTTAACTCATAAGCAATAAATTCTTAGTAGAAAGCTTTGAAACAACACAAATGAAGATATAAGTTTCAGCGGTTGCTTTCAACTTCAACATGTATATCTCATGGATAATTGTCAACACAAAGTAATATAACAAGTGCAATAGGTAAACATGTAAGAATCAATGCACACAGTTTACACAAGTGTTTGCTTCTAAGATAGAAAGAATAGGTAAACTGACTCAACAATAAAGTAGAAGAATGGCCCTTCGCAAAGGGAAGCATTGACAACTATTTTTGTGCTAGAGCTTTTCATTTTGAAAACATAGAAACAATTTTGTCAACGGTAGTAATAAATCATATGAGTTATGTATAATATATCTTATAAGTTGCAAGCCTCATGCATAGTATACTAATAGTGCCCGCACCTTGTCCTAATTAGCTTGGATTAACACGGATTATCATTGCATGACATATGTTTCAACCAAGTGTCACAAAGGGGTACCTCTATGCCGCCCGTACAAGGGTCTAAGGAGAAGGTTCGCATTGGATTTCTCGCTTTTGATCATTCTCAACTTAGACACCCATACCGGGACAACATAGACAACAGATAATGGACCCCTCTTTTAATGCTTAAGCATTCAACAACAGATAATATTCTCATAAGAGATTGAGGTTTTATGTCCAAACTGAAACTTCCACCATGATTCATGGCTTTAGTTAGCGGCCCAATGTTCTTATCTAACAATATGCATACTCAAACCATTTGATCATGAAAATCGCCCTTACTTCAGACAAGACGAACATGCATAGCAACTCACATGATATTCAACAAAGGTAAAAGTTGATGGCGTCCCTCGAAACATGGTTACCGCTCAACAAGCAACTTATTAAGAAATAAGATACATAAGTACATATTCTTCACCACAATAGTTTTTAAGGCTATTTTCCCATGAGCTATGTATTGTAAAGGCAAAGAATGGAAGTTTAAAGGTGGCACTAAAGTAATGTACTTTGGAATGGCGGAGAAATACCATGTGGTAGGTAGGTATGGTGGACACAAATGGCATGGATTTTGGCTCAAGGATTTGGATGCACGAGAAGAATCCCTCTCAATACAAGGCTAGGCTAGCAAGGTTGTTTGAAGCAAACTCAAGTATAAAATGGTGCAGCAAGACTCACATATAAACATATTGTAAGCATTATAAGACTTTACATCGTCTCCTTGTTGTTCAAACACCTCAACCAGAAAATATCTAGACTTAGAGAGACCAATCATGCAAACCAAATTTTAACAAGCTCTATGTAGTTCTTCATTAATAGGTGCAAAGTACATGATGCAAGAGCTTAAACATGATATTTATGAGCACAACAATTGCCAAGTATCAAATTATTGAAGACATTATACCATTTACCACATGCGGCATTTTCCGTTTCCAACCATATAACAATGAACGAGGTAGTTCAACCTTCGCAATGAACATTAAAAATAAAGCTAAGAACACATGTGTTCATATGCAATAGTGGAGCGTGTCTCTCTCCCAAACAAAGAATGCTAGGATCCGATTTTATTCAAACAAAAACAAAAATAAAAGCAAACAGACGCTCCAAGCAAAGCACATAAGATGTGACTGAATAAAAATATAGTTTCACTAGAGGACCTGATAATGTTGTCGATGAAGAAGGGGATGCCCTGGGCATCCCCAAGCTTAGATGCTTGAGTCTTCTTAAAATATGCAGGGATGAACCACGGGGGCATCCCCAAGCTTAAACTTTTCACTCTTCTTGATCATATTGTATCATCCTCCTCTCTTGATCCTTGAAAACTTCCTCCACACCAAACTCAAAACAAACTCATTAGAGGGTTAGTGCATAATTGAAAATTCATATATTCAGAGGTGACATAATCATTCTTAACACTTCCGGACATTGCACAAAGCTACCGAAAGTTAATGGAACAAAGAAATCCATCAAACATAGCAAAACAGGCAATGCGAAATAAAAGGCAGAATCTATCAAAACGAACAGTCCGTAAAGACGAATTTTACGGAGGCACTTAACTTGCTCAGATGAAAATGCTCAAATTGAATGAAAGTTGCGTACATATCCGAGGATCACGCACTTAAATTGGCAGATTTTTCTGAGTTACCTACAGAGAACCCCGCCCGGATTCGTGACAGCAAGAAATCTGTTTCGCGCAGTAATCCAAATCTAGTATTGACTTTACTATCAAAGACTTTACTTGGCACAACAATGCAATAAAATAAAGATAAGGAGAGGTTGATACAGTAGTAACAACTTCCAAGACTCAAATATAAAATAAAAGTGCTGTAGTAAAAACATGGGTTGTCTCCCATAAGCGCTTTTCTTTAACGCCTTTCAGCTAGGCGCAGAAAGTGTGAATCAAGTATTATCAAGAGAAGAAACATCAACATTACCTCGGGCTTTACGCCTACCCTTCTTACTCTTTTTCTTACTCTTTGGTTTAGGGAATACATGTCTACCTCCCGGTGTAGAGGTGAATTTTAGGGTGCCTTCTCCCACATCTATGATTGCTCCCAATAGTTTCAGCAGGGATCTTCCAAGTGTGATTTGTCCTGTTCCTACACATTCAATAACAAGATAATCAGTGGATACCGTTCTTCCAAGAATGGTTGTATGCACACCCTCGGCTATTCCCTTAGGGATTATAACAGAGTTATCAATAAGAGTTATTCCTTCTCCTCCTTCAACAAGTCCCCAAAGTGTCAAAGATTCATAAATACTCTTAGGCATAAGGCAAAATTCAGACATAATATCACAACGGGCATGAAAAGTTTCACCACCAATAGCAACTTTAATAGTAGGATCCCACATTGAAGGTTCAGAGTTCACTAAAACTTGATCAAGACGGTTACGAACATAACTATAATTTTCTTTCAAGCAAGATGCACTTATCTCAAGAGTGTTTAATCTATTATAAATGCTAATAAGAGCTGAATCAAAGTTATTAGCTGAACTATGTGATGCAACCAATTTGTTTATGGCATTAAAAGCTTGATCACCATTGCAATGAAGGAAATCTCCTCCCACTACAACATCCAAGGCATATCTATAGCGAATCATAAGCCCAAAATAAAAATTACTAAGGAGCAGACTTAGAGTCATTTGAGGTTTAACTTTACGATAAGAATAAAAAATTCTAGACCAAGCATCTTTAAAACTCTCCTCATTCCCTTGTTTAAAAGTAAAAACTAATTCCTCAGGTGAAGAAGTAACAGGTACAGAGCTAGACATGATAACAAAAGTAAACTAAATGCAAGTAACTAATTTTTTTGTGTTTTTTTGATATAGAGAACAAGACAGTAAATAAAGTAAAGCTAGCAACTAATTTTTTTGTGTGTTTTGTTTTAGTGCAGCAAACAAAGTAGTAAATAAAACAAAGCAAGACAAAAACAAAGTAAAGAGATTGGAAGTGGAGACTCCCCTTGCAGCGTGTCTTGATCTCCCCGGCAACGGCGCCAGAAAATATGCTTGATGCGTGCAGTTAACACACGTCCGTTGGGAACCCCAAGAGGAAGGTGTGATGCAGACAGTAGCAAGTTTTCCCTCGGAAAGAAACCAAGGTTTATCGAACCAGGAGGAGCCAAGAAGCACGTTGAAGGTTGATGGCGGCAAAGTGTAGTGCGGCGCAACACCGGGGATTCCGGCGCCAACGTGGAATCTGCACAACACAATCAAAGTACTTTGCCCCAACGTAACAGTGAGGTTGTCAATCTCACCGGCTTGCTGTGAACAAAGGATTAAACGTATTGTGTGGAAAATGATGATTTTTTTGCGAAGAACAGTAAAGAACAATTGCAGTAGATTGTATTTCAGATGTAAAGAATAGGACCGGGGTCCACAGTTCACTAGTGGTGTCTCTCCCATAAGATAAATAGCATGTTGGGTGAACGAATTACAGTTGGGCAATTAACAAATAAAGAAGGCATAAAAATGCACATACAAATATCATGATGAGTACTATGAGATTTAATCAGGACATTACGACAAAGTACATAGACCGCCATCCAGCATGCATCTATGCCTAAAAAGTCCACTTTCAGGTTATCATCCGAACCCCTTCCGTTATTAAGTTGCAAGCAACAGACAATTGCATTAAGTATGGTGCGTAATGTAATCAACACAAATATCCTTAGACAAAGCATCGATGTTTTATCCCTAGTGGCAACAACACATCCACAACCTTAGAACTTTCCATCACTGTCCCGCATTTAATGGAGGCATGAACCCACTATCGAGCATAAATACTCCCTCTTGGAGTTACAAGTATCAACTTGGCCAGAGCCTCTACTAACAACGGAGAGCATGCAAGAACATAAACAACTCATATATGATAGATTGATAATCAACTTGACATAGTATTCAATATTCATCGGATCCCAACAAACACAACATGTAGCATTACAAATAGATGATCTTGATCATGATAGGCAGCTCACAAGATCTAACATGATAGCACAATGAGGAGAAGACGACCATCTAGCTACTGCTATGGACCCATAGTCCAGGGGTGAACTACTCACACATCGATCCGGAGGTGATCATGGCGATGAAGAGTCCTCCGGGAGATGATTCCCCTCTCCCGGCGGGTGCCGGAGGCGATCTCCTGAATCCCCCGAGATGGGATTGGCGGCGGCTGCGTCTCTGGAAGGTTTTCCGTATCGTGGCTCTCGGTACTGGGGGTTTCGCGATGGAGGCTTTAAGTAGGCGAAGAGGTAGGTCAGGGGGCGTCACGAGGGGCCCACACAGTAGGCCGGCGCGGCCAGGGCTTGGGCCGCGCCGCCCTAGTGTGGCGTCGCCTCGTGGCCCCACTTCGTATCTCCCTCGATCTTCTGGAAGCTTCATGGAAAAATAAGACCCTGGGCGTTGATTTCGTCCAATTCCGAGAATATTTCCTTACTAGGATTTCTGAAACCAAAAAACAGCAGAAAATAGCAACTGGCTCTTCGGCATCTCGTCAATAGGTTAGTGCCGGAAAATGTATAATAATGACATATAATGTGTATAAAACATGTGAGTATCATCATAAAAGTAGCATGGAACATAAGAAATTATAGATACGTTTGAGACGTATGATGATAAGATATCCTGTTATTATTAGTTCTAAGCTTTCAGAATTTGAAGAAGAAAGGTTATTGGAAATATTGAGGAAACACCGAGGAGCTATTGGCTACACTCTGGATGATTTGAAGGGGATTTCTTCCGCTATTTGCCAACATGCCATCAACATGGAAGATGATGCAAAGCCCGTTGTTGAACATCAGCGTCGTCTAATTCCTAAGATGAAGGATGTGGTAAGGAACGAGGTATTAAAACTTCTTGAAGCAGGTATTATATATCCTATTGCTGATAATAGATGGGTTAGTCATGTGCATTGTGTTCCTAAGAAAGGAGGAATAACTGTTGTGCCTAATGATAATGATGAGCTCATTCCTCAAAGAGTAGTGGTAGGGTATAGAATGTGCATTGATTTTCGAAAAGTTAATAAAGTTACTAAGAAAGATCATTACCCTTTGCCATTTATTGATCAAATGTTAGAAAGGTTATCTAAAAATACTCATTTTTGCTTTCTTGATGGTTATTCTGGGTTTTCACAAATTGCTGTTAGAGCTAAAGATCAAGAGAAAACCACTTTCACTTGTCCCTATGGAACTTATGCTTATAGGCGTATGCCTTTTGATTTATGTAATGCTCCTGCTACTTTTCAAAGGTGCATGTCTCGCTATTTTTCATGGCTTTTGTGAAAAGATTGTAGAGGTATTCATGGATGATTTTTCTGTCTATGGGAATTCTTTTGATAATTGCTTGCGAAACCTTGATAAAGTTTTGCAGAGATGTGAAGAAACTAACCTTGTTCTTAATTGGGAGAAATGCAACTTTATGGTTAATGAAGGAATTGTATTGGGACATAAAATTTCCGAGAGAGGTATTGAAGTTGATAGAGCTAAAGTTGAAGCAATTGAGAAGATGCCCTATCCGAGGGATGTTAAAGGTATTCGTAGTGTTCTTGGTCATGCTTGGGTTTTATAGGAGATTTATTAAAGATTTCTCCAAGATTTCAAAGCCTCTTACTAATCTTCTTCAAAAAGATGTACCTTTTGTTTTTGATGATGATTGTAAGGAAGCTTTTGAAACTCTAAAGAAAGCCTTAACAACTGCTCCTGTAGTTGAACCTCCTGATTGGAACTTACCTTTTGAAATTATGTGTGATGCTAGTGATTTTGCTGTAGGTGCTGTTCTTGGATAGCGAGTAGATAAAAAATTAAATGTTATTCATTATGCTAGCAAAACTCTTGATGCTTGACAAGGGATTAACTTATCAATGCCTATGGATTGTAGGCTAGGGTTTAGTTAGAAGTAGAGGGCAAGTAGATCTCGAAGGTTTCAGCCGAAAAGTACTCGACGAATATGAAAACTAGGGTTTGCAGACAATGATTCGATGATCTCTTCGTCCCTCGACCCCCCTTTATATAAGAGGTGGAGCCGAGGGTTTCGTTTCGTACAAGTTACAGAGTCCGGGACGGTTTCTAACTTATCCCGCCAGATTACAAATAACACTTCCTATTACAACTCTATCTTTTCCTTTAACACATCTTGGGTTTCCGAATCTTCTTATTCTTCTGGTAGTGGGCCTTCAATAAACCCCGGGTACTATATTCGGCAGGCCCATTTGGGATGCCTATGTCAGTAGCCCCCGAGATTTTGCTTGAATCATAGAGTCAAGGAAAATCTCTACTGTTTATTTTTACTCAAAAGCTCTAACTTTCATACTTTTTCTCATAAAATTCTATATTGTACAGGGATATTGGTAGTTGGGGCTAGTTCATCTGACGGATCAGGTACTAGTTAACTCGCTCTAGTGGCAATCCGCAAAAACCTACTTCAAAATCACGTCCCCGGACATGATCTCGGGATATCGGTGTAAACTTCGACATGTGCCGCTTAAGGTCTTACCATTCTCGTCGAGTCCCGCTCAAATTTATCGAGTACCTAACGCGTCCGTTAGGATTTTTCTTCGTATCCGTTGATACGGATAAAAGTAGCAGAAGCGCAGTCTTCGGCGATGCCACGCCCAGCGAGAATAGATCCTGGGTCTTACCTTCGCAAATTTGCGGCATTCGGAAATTGATCGCAACTTTGGCGTTCCGAGAATATATTGTCGAGTGCTTTTCCGGCTGTTGGAATGGCACATTTTATCGAGTCAAATATGACTTATATTGCTCTCCCGATGGGAGTATATGTAGAGTTAATTATAACTCGAAATATACTCTCTGTCGTTCTATTTTTCCTTTGTTAATTTCATCGGGCACGCGAACAGCGTTCCCGATGGGAGTAGCCCCCGAGGCTACAGCCAAGAACTTGTGCTTGGTTGTAGGCTCAACATTTTAGTCCACCTTGTCGCTATATTGCCATTATCTCCCGATATTCTTTCCCTTCTTTCTTTTTTTTTTTTTTTTTTTTTTTTATCTATCGGGTGCGCGAACAGCGCTCCCGATGGGAGTAGCCCCCTAGGCTACAGCCAAGAACTTGTGCTTGGTTGTAGGCTCAAC
This sequence comes from Lolium rigidum, assembly GCF_022539505.1. Taxonomy (NCBI): domain Eukaryota; kingdom Viridiplantae; phylum Streptophyta; class Magnoliopsida; order Poales; family Poaceae; genus Lolium; species Lolium rigidum. The sequence continues at coordinate 119,187,103 of NC_061509.1, forward strand.
ATTTTCTATATTGTCATACTCGAAATTTTACTTTCTGTCAAAGTTGCCCCCGAGCATTTGGGCAAAAACTTGTTTCGACCAAAAGCTCCCGATGTATTCAAATAACTTATCCTGTCGCCATTCTCCTTTTATTTTCTCGTCGACATATTTTCCCTTGTCAAATTTTTCTTCAACTCTATCAATGGCCGAGTTTTTCCTACCTTGTGGGTCCATCGTTTCCACCACGTTGACACGTCGTGTAAGTGGGGGGCACACGTCCTCCGCTTTTTCTGGCGCACGTACGGTAACGCCTATCTCAGTAAAAATACTTTTTTGCCCTTGTAACCGAAGATCGATTCTCGCCACACGATTTCCTCATCCAACGGCTTTCTGCGACCCTCAATTCTTATATAAACCTCGTCTTCAACCTCCGTTCATCCCTTGCTTGCGCCGCTCACCTGTTCCTCTTCGCAAAAACTTCCCCCGCGCCCAACTCTCTCCGATTTCCCGCACTCGCATACATTGCTCGCCCATTGCCGTTGATGCCACCGCGCGCGCGCCCGACTCGCCACAAGTACTCCGAATCCAAGATGGCCGCCGAGGATCTTGAGTGGGAGAGATCGAAAATCTCCAACCAAGATACCAACATGCTGAAGAGGCTCGGCCTTATGAAGAAGGAGGATGCCATCCGCTTTCCTAGCGAAGAAAGCTACCCCAATCCTCCAATGGAATACCGGGTTAGTTTTGTTGACCATCTAATCCGCGGCCTTTCGCCTCCAATCCATGATTTCCTCCGCGGCCTTCTTTTCGTTTATGGGATTCAGCTGCACCAGCTGACCCCCAATTCCATCCTTCATATTTCTATTTTTATCACCCTTTGCGAATGCTTCCTTGGAGTCGCTCCCAATTGGGCTCTTTGGAAGCGCATTTTCCGCCTTTGCCGCAATGGCTCCCACAACGTCACTTATAACATCGGTGGCGTTGTTATCTCGTGTTCGCACCGATGTCGACTATTTCGATGTCAAGTTTCCTGATTCTGTCCAAGGATGGCGCAAAAAGTGGCTCTACATTCACGAAGAAAGCGCCAACTCTGTTGAGCATAACATAGTTCCTTTCGACGGAAATGCCAAAATCCAACGTCGCCGTTCTTGGGATGCCGAAGCTTCTGAGGAAGAGAAAAAGGCGACAGAGGCACTCATGTCTCGTATTCGTCAGCTTCAAAATACTCGAGGCAAAGAGCTGTCTGGTGTTCAAATCACTGCCTACTTCCTTAGGATTAGAGTGTAGCCTCTTCAGGCTCGCAAAAATCCCCTTTGGACGTACTCTGGTAAAAATGACGCCAACAGAATCTCCGGTGACCTTTCCACCAAGGACTTGGAGAAATTGGTTCGAAGACTTTCTCGCCTGGGCAAAGATCCAGTTCCTTCTTCTTGTCGCGTAGAACCATACAGCTCCACCAATCCACTCCCCAAGGTATTTTGTCTTTTCGAATTTTTATCTTGTTGCGCCCTTTTTTCTGCATCTCATTGTATTGTCGTCTCTTTACTTTTCCTTTGGTTTCTATTTTTTCAGGACCATCCTAGTATGACTTCCCTTCCTCCTCTTCCTGAGGGTGGAGAAGTCGAAGAAATGGCCATCGTTGCCGATGATACTCAAGGCTCTTCTGTTCCTGAAAGTGAAGTCGCGGGTTCTCACAGATCTGCGGCTTCCCATGAGAAAGAGGTTGAGTCTGAGGCCAGTGAATCGACTGAATCCCTTCCTCCTGCTGTTTCTCCAAAGAACAAAAGGAAAAGGACTGATGCCGAGGATTCTGGCATTTCCAAGGCTGAAGAAGTTGTTCCTTCTCATCCGAAGGCAGCTTATGATCCTTATGTTGAATCCCTCATCAGCTCGTAAGTCAACTTTATCTCTCCCCCCTTTTTTTGTACTCGAAATATTTATATTGTCTTGCTTTTTATACTGTCGACTTTTTGTTCGCTAGCGATGAGGAAGAAGAAGTACCCGTCACTGACGTGGCTCCCCGGACAAGCACGTCACGTACTGTACTTGTTTCAGACACGTTAGTTGAAGGAGATGAAACATCGCCTCCTCAACAAAACGTCGTCACCACTACTCCACCATCAAGCCCCCTTGTCCCTTCGCCAAAAAGGGCAAGGGTTGAAATGATCGTTGAGCCTCCTCCTCAATTGAGCAGCTCTTCGTCGCAGCTCTTGGATGATGTAAGTTTATCGAGATCTATATTTCCTCTTTTTTGCTTTTGTGGACCCTTACTTTTTGTAATGCCGAAGTTTTTTTCCCTTCTTTTCTTCTGCTTTGACAGCCTATGATCAAGGATCTTATCCGCATCGGGTCCCAATTTATTGGGTACCGCGAGTATGCCAGCAGAGCCGAAGGTAACGACTTTTATGCTTGCTGTTTGTCCTTGGTTTTTTACTCCTGCTGCCTGTCGCTATTTTTGATCTTTCTTCTCTTTCTTTTCCACATCTCAACAGAAAAACTTGCAGAGGCTAACAAACGTGCCGAGACACTTGCTCGCAAACTCGAGCAAAGTGAAACGGCTCGCAAGAAAGCTGAGCTTGCCGCTAGCGAAGCTAGAGCTGAAGCTGATGATGCCAAAGCAAAGGCCGCTAGTGTCGAAGAATTGCAGCAAAGGCTCAAAGATGCTGAATCTGCCTTACACGAGCAAAAATCTGCACAGGCTGCACGTGAGCAAGGGGTCATCAAGCGTTTGAAGTCGCAAAGTCGACGTACGCTGAGTAATATCCTCAATTTCTTCTATTTTGTTGAATTTCCTGTATTCTTGGTTTTTGACTAATGTTTTGTCTCATGTGGCAGCCCAAACAGACCAGGATTTTGATCTGGAGAATCCCGTCAATGACCCTCTTCTTGACGCACTCTCTCTTTTGGAGTTGCATGGGCGCGAAATTCGTGAAGGCGTGGCCAATGCCAATGCGGTTTTGTCGGCATTGTTCCCCTATTTCTTCCCGAAGAAAGAGGAACCTTCGACTTTCCTTGACCTCGCCAAGATGTTCAATACATCGGAGGACCTTGGACTAAAAGTGCGCCAAGAAAATATGAAGGTTGCTGTTGAAAACACTGTCGCGTTGGTTGCCGACGGTGGACGATGCTATTGATCGGATGAAAGTTGGCGACACCGAGCGGATTGAGCAATCAAGATGGCGATCGCTGATGAAGGCAGCCAAGCCCAACACGAAGAAGATCTTGGCCTATCTTGGGATTAAACCAGCGTCGACTCCTAGTTCGTCAAGGCCGGAGGTCTAGTTGCATGCCTCTGTTTTTCTTTTTGCTTCTTTTGCTCTTGTCGCCAAAGTAGTTATTTGGCGACACGTATTTCCATAGCTCCACTGTAATGCCCTTGTAATTATTCCCAAAAGATTAATGAAGAACTCTATCTTTGCCTGTTATTTGATGTTGTCCTGTTTAAATTTCAGTTGATATTTGATAACTATACTCCAACTTCCACTCCTTCCAATATTCCGCCTTCTTCCTACGCGAAGAGAACTGTTACTGATGCTGCTCCTGTCGAAGATACCTTGTCGCAAGAATTGGATGAGCTTCGACAACAACTTCAGTATGCGAAGAAGCAAACACTTGTGATGATGGAGCAATCTCGTAGGTCATCTGAAGCCGAAAAAGTTGCCCTTCAGCAAGCTCGCGAGGCTGTAGCTGCTAAAGAGATTGCTGCTTCCGAGGCTGAAAAGGCGGTCATTCGAGAAAATTTCATGCTCGAATTAATGAATGAAGCCAGTGCAGATATGTCGGGTATGTTTGTCTCATCCTGTAATATCTTTCATCTTCATGCTATTGTCTCTTAGAAGTTTTCCTTTTGTTGTTTTGATAGGTGCCTTTATTGATGTTGCTGCCGAGGAAGAGAGGGTAAATGCTAGGACAAACCTCCTTGTTAATCTTTCCTTGGACCATGGTTCTTTGTTTTGGGCTACTCCAGAGAGGACCCGCCAAATTACCAGATTTCAAGATCGCACCTCTCAAACCCGTGATTTCCTTCACTTCTGTATCAAATCCTTATCCATGGTTTACAATTCCATGTTTCCTCGGAATGTCCAACCAAAAACTCTTCCTGAATTGATGGAAAAGTTCAAGGATGCTCGCAGTATCCATGACTTTGTCAAAGCACAACTGGTAGCTGGTGCCGATTTGCTCTTATCATGCTCCGGATCCGCCACTCGAAGCTTGATCTTACCCGGGTTGTCGAGAAGGTTCACCAAAAGGTAAAACGTCGGAGAGTTGGTGTTGACGAGATTAACACGAAGGTTACGCCTGTAGCCGAAGAAATGATTGAGGACCTGCTTCGGATGGATGCCGACTTTTTTGCCGATGGCCATTATGCCGATTTTCTTGGTGCTGCTCCTGAAGAGGACAGAGTTACTCTTGATGACATACTGAATCAAGACTAGTTATTTTCTTCTTGTAGATATTTTTTCTTTGCAATCCATGACTATATTGTAAAGCAACCATTATATTTCTATGTCTGTCTAGCCCCCGAGTGTTTCGGTGACTCTTTTCTATATTTGTATATTTGCGAGGTTGTGAACCAAAGCATTTATATATTTGAGGCAAATATGAGCCCCCGAGCTTTTATTGAGTACTATTTTATATTTTTATTGACTCACGAGGTATTTGAATACCAAGGTAAGGTTTTTCTTTTGTCGATGAACTATATTGGAATTCGTCGGAGCAGTGGCTTTGGTCATGTTGATAAAGAAGAAAGGTGATATGGCCACTATCTTTATTATATTGCAGCACCGCGAGCCCGCCTCATTAAAAACCTTCTCCGGCCCCACTCGGTGCCCCGAAAAGGAAAAGAGTGCGTCCGAAAACTCGCGGGCATTTCGGTACATTGAAGTTTTACAAAGACTATATTTCGACTCTAGGCGTAGAACCGCCTAAGTTGCGCCACGTTCCAGGGGTTTGGCTCCTCCACCCCCGTCTTCTTGTCCTTTATCCGGTATGCTCCTCCTCCGATTACTTCCGTGACGATGTAAGGGCCAAGCCATGGTGACTCGAGTTTTTCATGACTTTTTTGCGTGAGCCGAAGAACTAGGTCTCCCACCCGAAAAGATCTTGGCCGCAAACGTCGACCGTGGTAATTCTTCAAGTCCCGTTGATATTTGGTTACCCGAGATAGTACTTCGTCTCGAGCTTCGTCGAGTGCATCTACATCGTCTTCCAATGTTGTTTTTGACGCTTCTTCATCATATGCTCGTGACTCTAGGGGAGTCGTGCTCTATTTCTATTGGAAGTATCGCTTCCGCGCCATGGACTAGAAAAAACGGGGTTTCTTGTGTCGCCGTATTTGGTGTTGTTCGGATGCTCCACGACGACACTTGGTAGTTCTTCGGGCCGGGTATGTCGAGCTTTTTCTAAAGGTCCTAACGGACGTTTCTTGATGCCATTGCGGATGATGCCATTGGCTTTCTCGACTTGCCCATTGGTTTGAGGATGTGCAACCGACGCAAAGTTCAGCTTGATACCCACCTCTTTGCAATAGTCTTTGAATTCATTGGATGTGAAATTGCCGCCGTTGTCCGTGACGATGCTTCGTGGGGCACTCCAAATCAAGACGAGGCCTTGTATGAATTTTACTCGCAGATGCTCCGTCCGGTGAATTTATCGGCTTCGCTTCTATCCACTTTGTAAATTTGTCGACGGCTACTAGCATGTACTCCTTTCCTCCCGGCCATGATTTGTGTAACTTGCCCACCATATCGAGTCCCCATTGTGCAAAGGGCCACGACAAAGGTATTGGTGCTAACTCTCTGGCTGCGGAGAGTGAGGTTTTGCGGCAAACCTTTGACACGCGTCGCAAGTTCGTACTATGTCCTTAGCATCCTCAATTGCTGTTAACCAGTAGAATCCTGCCCGAAAAACCTTGGCTGCGATAGCTCGACTACTTGCATGGTGGCCACATATTCCTTCGTGTACATCCTTCAGAATTATTCTTCCTTCTTCAGGTGTGACACACCTTTGCAAGACGCCTTGCCTCGACTGGATCGTCGGGTATTTCTTTCCTGAGTATATATGATATGTATGGCTGCATCCATGGTATCTGTATTACCATGACCAGGTCTTGCTCTTCTTCTTCTTCCTCTTGCTTCTCCTTGGTAGCCCCCGAGGGTTTCTTCTCCTTCTTTTTTGATTTTGTCGACTCGGTGGATCTCTCTCGTTATCTCTTCCCAAAATACACCTGGTGGGACCGCAAGGCACTCGCGACCCGATGTTTGCCGGAACGTCGGCTTCGTCGTTGCTCAATCTACTAATATGATTTACTTCGCATCCATCGAACAACTTCTCGAGCTCATTGTACACCTCCTTGTATGCCATCATGCTATCATTGACTCGCGTCACATTGGTTCATAACTTGCTGAGCTACCAACCGTGAATCGCCAAAGATTTTTAATCGAGTTGCTCCGCAAGCTTTCGCCATCTTCATCCCGTGTATGAGAGCCTCATATTCTCGCTTCATTGTTAGACGCGTTAGGGAACGTCATCCGAAGGATGTACTTCAACTTGTCGCCTTCGGGTGATATGAGTACTACTCTCGCGCCAGCCCCTTCTAGTCTCTTGGATCCATCAAAGTTCATAGTCCGGGTTCTTGATAAATCCGGGGTCCCGTATTTTGCAACTCCATCCACTCGCGATGAAGTCCGGTAGTATTTGCGACTTTATTGCTTTTCTTTTTTCATACGTGATGTCCCGAGGGGAAAGTTCTATTCCCCAAAGGGAGACACGACCCGTAGCTTCGGGTTGTTCGGTATATTTGACAAAGGAGCTTCATTGACCACTATGATCGGGTGTGCCGAAAAATAGTGGCGCAATTTTCGTGCTTCGTCGTGAACACTCCATATGCTAGCTTTTGGTACCGAGGGTACCTTTGTTTTGAGGGCGACAAGACTTCGCTCACGAAGTATACTGGTCGCCGCACTCCATGGATTTTCCCTTCTTCTCCTCTTTCGACAACTAACACCGTGCTAACCACTTGGGGTGTGGCTGCAATATACGGCAGGAGAGGTTCCTTTTCCTTTGGAGCCACCGAGGATTGGTGGTGTCGAGATTTTTCGCTTCGGATCCTCGAAAGCTCTATCGGCCTCTTCGTTCCACTTCGGAATTTATCTCCTTGTTTTATCGGCGCATAAAATGGTAACGCTTTTCTCCTAACCTGGCGACGAATCTGCTCAAAGCTGCGACTCGCCCGGTTAGCTGCTGTATTTCTTTCAACTTTGTTGGCTTCCTCATTGTTACTATGGCTTGTATTTTGTCGGGATTTGCTTCAATCCCTCTTGCTGAAACTAGAAATCCCAGAAGTTCTCCTGCTGGGACGCCAAAAGAACACTTCGTCGGGTTCAGCTTGAGGCGGAATTTGTCGAGGTTGTCAATAGTTTCTTTGAGATCCTCGATCAACGTTGCCCCCTTTTTTGATGTTATGACGACATCATCGATGTATACTTGCACGTTTTTCCCGATCTGTGTTGCTAAACACTTCTGCATCATCCTCTGATATGTTGCTCCCGCATTTTTTAGACCAAAAGGCATTGTCTTGTAGCAAAACACGCCGTAAGGTGTAATAAACGCTGTTTTGGCTTCATCCTCTTCTTTTAATCTGATCTGGTTATAACCAGAGTATGCATCCAAAAAGGAAAGACGTTCACAACCTGCCGTGGAATCGATGATTTGATCGATCCTTGGGAGGGAAAGTGATCCTTAGGGCAATGTTTGTTGAGACACGTAAAGTCGACGCACATGCGAAGGACTGTCGTGTTTTTCTTCGCACCATCACTGGGTTAGCTACCCATGTGGCTTCTGTAGATATCTCTCTGATAAAACCAGCTTCCTCTAGTCGATTTATTTCTGATAACATGGATTTGCGGTTTGGTTCCGAAAACGCCGCAAAGGTTGTCTGATTGGTTTCGCTGTTGGATCCAAATTTAGGTGGTGCTCGGCAAGTTCCCTGGGTACTCCTGGCATGTCAGCTGGACACCATGCGAAGATTTTCCAGTTCTCACGGAGGAACTCGACGAGCGCGTTTTCCTATGCGATATCCATGTTGTTTGCAATGGATGTCGTCTTTTTTGGATCTGTCGGGTGAATCTGCACCTCCTTAGAATTTTTCTCCGTGTTGAAAGTTGATTCTTTGTTTGGCCTTCCAACGTCTGGCAATACGTCGTAATCGGTCATGCTTTTCGACGCCAAGTATTCAGCTTGCATCCCGAAGGTTTCTGATAACCGATGGAAATCCTTGTCGCACTTATCAGCTAAGGCGAAACTCCCTTTGACCGTGATTGGTCCCTTGGGTCCAGGCAATCTCCATAACAGGTATGTATAGTGTGGTACTGCCATAAATCTAGCATATGCTGGTCGTCCCAACAAAGCGTGGTATTGCGATGGAAAATCCACGACTTCAAACTCCAGCTTCTCGATTCTATAATTTTCTCGGGTTCCAAACTGAACGTCGAGGTTGATCTTTCCCAATGGGTAACTTGGTTTTTCCGGTGTGATGCCGTGGAACCTTGTATCCGTTGGCTTCGAGTTTGCTAAGGATATGTTCATCTTCCTCAATGTATCCGCATACATAAGGTTTAAGCTGCTGCCACCATCTATGAATACTCGAGAGACATCAAAGCCCGCAATAACCGCCGGCGAATAAGTGCTCGACCGCCCTGGTCGAGGAACTTGCTGCGGATGATCTCGCTATTGTGAAGCCGATATCTTGTCCCGACCAATTAAGGTACTCAACTGTTGGTGGAGGCATTTTCTCTCGCCATAAACACCGTCGTGAGATTACTTTTTGAGCTCTATTGGACGGCCTTCCCTTCGAATCATCGACACCGCTCCGTTGGAGTTAGGATCAACGTAGGGTGGTGGTGCAGTCGTTGCCGCTATTCCGAGCTGGTGTCGATTGTCCTCTCGTAATCGCGGGAGGTGGCGGTAGATGAACTTCGCTCCTAGGCTCCCGAGGGTTTCTCTCGTGCTGCTCGTGCGTGAGCGTTTTCCGCACATCCGAACATTGCTTGGAAATTTCGACAATCTTTCTGCGGAGTGTCCTGACTGTCTTTTCCCATTGCTATCGAGGAAAAAATGCATCTGGCACGGTCCATTTAACATTTCTTCGGGAGACACAAAAGGCCTTGGGAACCTTGGCCCACTATTTTGCCTGTTGCGGGAGTCGTCCCTATTATCGCTTCGCTGCTCATTGCTTCTCTGATAATCATCTCTGTTGCTTCCTCCTGTATTTGCCCGAAATCTCGCCGAAATTTGCCCCGGGGCGTCATAACTCGGATCATCGCCGAGGAAATCGTCGCCTCGATCGATAATTTCGACCACGGTCCTCCTCCGGCGACCTGTGTCGTTTATTGTGGACAGCGTCTTCTCCGTCCGCCCATCTATTTGCTATCTCCATCAACGCGGATACTCGTTTTTGGATTGGTCCTTCCCAAATCCTCGACAAAATCTCCACGCCCGATTCTCGCGACAAACGCATCTATTGCTCTCTCGTCGGATATATTTTCTGCCGAGTTTTTTATGATGTTCCATCTTTGGATGTATTTTCTCATTGACTCATCCGGCTTTTGTCGACACGCCCTCGGCTCTTCTAACGACGCGAGGCTTCTTGCATGTGGACCTGAAGTTCTTGACGAATACGTCCTCGAAACTTTCCCAGCTGTCGATGGATCTCGGCGGAAGTTTTTTGATCCAAGATCGTGCGGCTCCACTTAAGTGCACCGAATACTTTGCATGGCTGTTGCTCTAGTTCCTCCGAGTTAGCTTCACCGTCTCGAGGTAATCAATTAGCCGATCCTCCGGATCTTGCAGCCGTCGAACTTTTTGAAGTGATCGGGTAACTTGAATCCTGAGGGGACTCGAGTTTTCGGACTCTTCTCGTGAAGCACGGTAGACCGCACATATCCTCGTCATTAAGCTCCGGGGACTGCCGATGATCTCTTCTGCTTTGCCTCGCTCTATCGACCCTTGCTTGTGCTCCTGTATCTCTTGCTCTACTTGGTCCTTCCGGAGCTACCGCCGTTGCTGCTGCAGGTCGTGGACTGTTTTGCCTTGCCGCTTCTTCGGGAGGCGTTGCTACGAACGCTGTCCCCATAGCTCCAACCCCTGCCAATGCCATGTTGTATAATGTTTCCCTTGGATCTCCTGGGGGTGGCCTGGATGCAAGGATGTAAGCTTGTGTCGCCATATACCCAGCTTCTGGTGTCTTAGGGATAATATTTCCTCTTGTATCTATCGACATAAAAGACATGTCGAGGTTTTGAACCAAGAACTCTCTTTACGCTTCGGGTATGTGTTGTAACCTTGATCTTCCTCTCGTTCCGAGCCTCCCTGTGGCTATCACCCGAAATTCTAGATTGTCCACTTAGATCCGCCCTTCTCCTCGCTGGATGCGAAGCTGCCTCCTTTCTCCTGTTCAACTCGAGCTGTCCGTTTTTCTATTTCTCGGGCGGTTCGTGCGAGCATATATTGGTAAGCTTGCAGTTCTTGAGCTGTAGCTGTTGTCGTCATTGGTTCCGAACCATCTATGGCTTTTGCCGCTCTATCCCAGGCTGCTCGTGGAAGTTGGACTCGACGCGTGGTGTGGGCCCGACATATTTAGTGCCCATACCTCTCCTTAGATCCGAGGGATCGACAAAAGGATTTCCCAACTCGTCGAAAGCCTCTGATGTTTCCTCTTGATTTTCGATAGCATAAATCTGATGATACTTTGTACTTAGATCTATGTTGGGTTCGGTGACATCATTGTTGAGATTGATGAAGACCTTGCCCACTGTGAGAGATTTGTCGATGAAGTCGTAACTGTCGACATCGCTTGAGCCATCGCTTATATATGAGTCCGCGGATGACTCAAACGATGCGTTGCTGAAGGTCTTGGCGAGTTTCTCTCTTGCTCTGATGCTGATGTAACGTGTTGCCGAAGTTTCTTCTTCCGACTCAGCTGACGATGCATAGCTTGAAAAATCAGAATCGACCGCCGACGATCCCGACGAAATCGGAATTTCGACACGATACGATCCTTCCTTCTCGACGCGAAAGTGGAACCTTCCGAACGTCATCTCCAAGGGCTCCGCAAGATACGCATATGCATCCAAACGGGAGGGTGGGTGAGGAACAAAATCAACAAGACCAGCAGCGATCTGTTTACCTCGATCCATAGTGTTGCTTCCGGTTGACGATGTCGAAGATCTTGAACGTGCCATCGAGATCGGATCCTTACGCCTCTAATTCCCACGTGACGGCGCCAATTGACAAGGGATTAACTTATCAATGCCTATGGATTGTAGGCTAGGGTTTAGTTAGAAGTAGAGGGCAAGTAGATCTCGAAGGTTTCAGCTCGAAAAGTACTCGACGAATATGAAAACTAGGGTTTGCGGACAATGATTCGATGATCTCTTCGTCCCTCGACCCCCCTTTATATAAGAGGTGGAGCCGAGGGTTTCGTTTTGTACAAGTTACGAGTCCGGGACGGTTTCTAACTCATCCCGCCAGATTACAAATAACACTTCCTATTACAACTCTATCTTTTCCTTTAACACATCTTGGGCTTCCGAATCTTCTTATTCTTCGGGTAGTGGGCCTTCAATAAACCCCGGGTACTATATTCGGCAGGCCCATTTGGGATGCCTATGTCAATGCTGCTCAGAGAAATTATGCTACAACTGAAAAGGAACTATTAGCTGTAGTCTTTGCTTGTGACAAGTTTAGATCTTATATTGTTGATTCAAAAGTCACAATTCATACTGATCATGCTGCAATTAGATACCTTATGGAAAAGAAAGATGCTAAGCCAAGGCTTATTAGATGGGTACTTCTTTTGCAAGAATTTGATTTACATATTATAGATAGGAAAGGTGCTTGATAATCCCGTTGCTTGATAATTTATCTAGATTGGAAAATATTGCTTATGACCACCGTTCCTGTTAATGATATTTTTCCAAATGAACAATTGGCTGTAATAAAGGTGAGCTCGCGAGATAGTCCTTGGTATGCTGATTATGCTAACTTTATTGTTTCCAAGTACTTGCCTACAACCTTTTCAGCTCAGCAAAGGAGGAAATTCTTTTATGACTTGAGGCATTATTTTTGGGATGACCCACACTTATATAAAGAAGGAGTGGATGGGATTATGCGAAGATGCGTTCCCGAATATGAACAACAAGAGATATTGAGTAAGTGTAATGGTAGTGTTTATGGAGGACATCACGCCGGAGATAGAACCGCGCAAAAGGTTCTACAATCAGGTTTTTATTGGCCGAATCTTTTCAAAGATGCAAGAAAGTTTATTTTATCTTGTGATGAATGTCAAAGGGTTGGTAATATCTCCAGACGCAATGAAATGCCTATGAATTATACTCTTGTTATTGAACCATTCGATTGTTGGGGATTTGACTTCATGGGTCCTTTCCCTTCTTCAGAAGGTAACACTCATATACTTGTCGCTGTTGATTATGTTACTAAATGGGTGGAAGCCATACCCACAAAAAGTGCTGATGGTGAGACCTCTTTAAAAATGCTTTTAGATATTATCTTTCCTAGATTTGGAGTACATAGATATATTATGACTGATGGAGGTTCTCATTTTATTCATGGTGGTTTTAGAAAAACTCTTGCTAAATATGGTATTAATCATAGAATTGCTTCCGCTTATCATCCTCAAACTAGTGGGCAAGTAGAATTATCAAATAGAGAGATTAAATCTATCTTGCAAAAGACCGTTAATAAATCTAGAAAGAACTGGGCTATTAAATTGAAGGAAGCATTATGGGCTTATAGAACCGCTTATAAAAATCCTATGGGTATGTCACCGTATAAAATGGTTTATGGGAAAGCTTGTCATTTACCTTTAGAACTAGAGCACAAAGCTTATTGGGTCGTAAGAGAACTAAATAAAGATCCTAAACTTGCCTGGTAAGAAAAGGTTGCTACAATTGAGTTCTTTAGATGAATGGAGAAATGAAGCATATGAAAATGCTAAACTCTTTAAAGAGAAAGTTAAGAAATGGCATGATAGAAGAATTATCAAAAGAGAATTTAATGTTGGGGATAAAGTCCTCTTGTATCGGTCTCGTCTCAGATATTTTGCAGGGAAATTGCTCTCAAAATGGGAAGGACCATATGTCATCGTGGAGGTGTATCGTTCAGGGGCAATTAAAATTTGTTCTCTGCAAGGAGATGCCACACAAGTGGTGAATGGGCAAAGACTCAAGCATTATATCTCTGGTGATTCCTATAATGAAGATGTTGATGTTATTCAAGTGGTGACTCCGGAAGCTTTCATCAAAGGTCAAATTGACAGTTCTGCAGAGTTCGATTTTGAATAGGTAACAGTACTGGTAATAAAAAGTCTGCGTTTAACTTTACGAACAATGTTTTTGCTATTTTCGGAAAATATGAAAAATTACGAGATCGAAACGGAAAGGAGGAGACGCACGAGGGCGTGCCCCCATAGGCCGGCGCGGGCCCCAGCCTGGCCGCGCCGCCCTATGAGGATGGCCCCTCGGTGTCCCTCTCCGGCTCTGGTTCGACCTGGTACTTTCCTTCTGTCGTGAAAATTTCTGCTATATAATCCCCCGGACCCCTGGAGGTCCGTATATCGTTTTCTCGTCGTGTTTTGTTTCGAGCTGATTTCTGCCAGGATCTGTTTTTGATCTAGAAGCACCATGGTCCCCAACAACAAGGACAAGAAGCCTTGGAAGGAAGATATTCAAGACCCCGATTTGAAGGAAGAATTCAAGGAGGAAGCAAAGGAGATGTCATCAATAAAGAGGAAGCGGCAAACTGTGGAGAGTGATACGTCTCAAACGTATCTATAATTTCCTATGTTCCATGCTACTTTTATGATGATACTCACATGTTTTGTACACATTATATGTCATTATTATGCATTTTCCCGCACTAACCTATTGACGAGATGCCGAAGAGCCAGTTGCTGTTTTCTGCTGTTTTTGGTTTCAGAAATCCTAGTAAGGAAATATTCTCAGAATTGGACGAAATCAACGCCCGGTGGTCTTATTTTTCCACGAAGCTTCCGGAAGACCGAGGGAGATATGAAGTGGGGCCACGAGGCGACGCCACACTAGGGCGGCGCGGCCCAAGCCCCGGCCGCGTCGGCTCGTTGTGTGGGCCCCTCGTGACGCCCCCGACCTACCTCTTCGCCTACTTAAAGCCTCCGTCGCGAAACCCCCGAGCACCGAGAGCCACGATACGGAAAACCTTCCGGAGACGCAGCCGCCGCCAATCCCATCTCGGGGATTCAGGAGATCGCCTCCGGCACCCGCCGGGAGAGGGAATCATCTCCCGGAGGGCTCTTCATTGCCATGATCGCCTCCGGATCGATGTGTGAGTAGTTCACCCCTGGACTATGGGTCCATAGCAGTAGCTAGATGGTCGTTTTCTCCTCATTGTGCTATCATGCTAGATCTTGTGAGCTGCCTATCATGATCAAGATCATCTATTTGTAATGCTACCTGTTGTGTTTGTTGGGATCCGATGAATATTGAATACTATGTCAAGTTGATTATCAATCTATCATATATGTTGTTTATGTTCTTGCATGCTCTCCGTTGCTAGTAGAGGCTCTGGCCAAGTTGATACTTGTGACTCCAAGAGGGAGTATTTATGCTCGATAGTGGGTTCATGCCTCCATTAAATGCTGGGACGAGTGACGAAAGTTCTAAGGTTGTGGATGTGCTTGTTGCCACTAGGGATAAAACATCGATGCTTTGTCTAAGGATATTTGTGTTGATTACATTACGCACCATACTTAATGCAATTGTCTATTGCTTGCAACTTAATACCGGAAGGGGTTCGGATGATAACCCGAAAGTGGACTTTTTAGGCATAGATGCATGTCTGGATGGCGGTCTATGTACTTTGTCGTAATGCCCCGATTAAATCTCATAGTACTCATCATGATATTTGTATGTGCATTGTTATGCCTTCTTTATTTGTCAATTGCCCAACCGTAATTTGTTCACCCAACATGCTATTTATCTTATGGGAGAGACACCACTAGTGAACTGTGGACCCCGGTCCTATTCTTTACATCCGAAATACAATCTACCGCAATTGTTCTTTACTCGTTCTTCGCAAACAATCATCATCTTCCACAAAATACGTTTAATCCTTTGTTCACAGACAAGCCGGTGAGATTGACAACCTCACTCGTTACGTTGGGGCAAAGTACTTTGATTGTGTTGTGCGAGTTCCACGTTGGCGCCGGAATCCCCGGTGTTGCGCCGCACTACACTTCGCCGCCATCAACCTTCAACGTGCTTCTTGGCTCCTCCTGGTTCGATAAACCTTGGTTTCTTTCGAGGGAAAACTTGCTATCGTCCGCATCACACCTTCCTCTTGGGGTTCCCAACGGACGTGTGTTAACTGCACGCATCAAGCATATTTTCTGGCGCCGTTGCCGGGGAGATCAAGACACGCTGCAAGGGGAGTCTCCACTTCCAATCTCTTTAATTTGTTTTTTTGTCTTGCTTTATTTATTTACTACTTTGTTTGCTGCACTAAAACAAAAACACAAAAAAATTAGTTGCTAGCTTTACTTTATTTACTGTCTTGTTCTCTATATCAAAAACACAAAAAAATTAGTTACTTGCATTTACATTATTTACCTTTTGTTTATTTCATCATGTTTCCTCCTAAGTACACTCTAAAAGACATACCGGTAGGCCGAGGGTCTATCATTGGAAGAGATAATATAGAAGATTTTTTCACTCATGTTAGTACAGCTGAAGATTTTGAAGATAGACACTTGGTAGAACTTGCTCCTACTTATGAAATTGCTGCTGCCTCTTTAGTACACATGTTGGAAACTAAATTTGTTAATCTCAATCCTATAATTCAGCATATGTTTCTTACACTCTCTCGATATGGAGGAAGGAGAAAAGAAAGATTTTGTCTTAGAAACCCTTCTTAAAGAATTTGGTGGTGTAGCAAGAGAGGCTAGAAAAGTCTTTATTAAATATAAGATGCTTGGTTCTTACACCAACTTTGCTAGTACCCTTGAAAAGATGGACATTGATAGAATAAAGTACACTAATAATGTTAATGATGGTAAGGAAATTAAAGCACCGATACCTAGTAAGCTCCTAGGAATGCATGAAGCTCTAGAAAATAATTATGCTTGGCTTGTTCCTGAAAATTTGTTTGATGAGAATAGTAAGCCTAAAAGCGTACAAAGAGGAGTTACTTATATAGACCAGATACAATGCATTGTTGAGGAAACTCCCAACACCCCTGGTAATGATGTCGATGCTTCATCTCTTGATAATACTTGATTCACACTTTCTGCGCCTAGCTGAAAGGCGTTAAAGAAAAGCGCTTATGGGAGATAACCCATATTTTTACTACAGCACTTTTGTTTTATATTTGAGTCTTGGAAGTTGTTACTACTGTAGCAACCTCTTCTTATCTTTATTTTATTGCATTGTTGTGCCAATTAAAGTCTTTGGTAGTAAAGTCAATACTAGATTTGGATTACTGCGCAGAAACAGATTTCTTGCTGTCACGAATCTGGGCCGGGTTCTCTGTAGGTAACTCAGAAAAATCTGCAAATTTACGTGCGTGATCCTGAGATATGTACGGAACTTTCATTTAATTTGAGAATTTTCATCTGAGCAAGTTAAGTGCCCCTGTAAAATTCGTCTTTACGGACTGTTCTGTTTTGACAGATTCTGCCTTTTATTTCGCATTGCCTGTTTTGCTATGTTTGATGGATTTCTTTGTTCCATTAACTTTCAGTAGCTTTGTGCAATGTCCGAAGTGTTAAGAATGATTATGTCACCTCTGAATATATGAATTTTCAATTATGCACTAACCCTCTAATGAGTTTGTTTTGAGTTTGGTGTGGAGGAAGTTTTCAAGGGTCAAGAGAGGAGGATGATACAATATGATCAAGAAGAGTGAAAAGTTTAAGCTTGGGGATGCCCCCGTGGTTCATCCCTGCATATTTTAAGAAGACTCAAGCATCTAAGCTTGCGGATTCCCAAGGCATCCCCTTCTTCATCGACAACATTATCAGGTTCCTCTAATGAAACTATATTTTTATTCAGTCACATCTTATGTGCTTTGCTTGGAGCGTCTGTTTGCTTTTGTTTTTTTTTTGTTTGAATAAAATCGGATCCTAGCATTCTTTATGTGGGAGAGAGACACGCTCCGCTGTTGCATATGAACACATGTGTTCTTAGCTTTATTCTTAATGTTCATTGCGAAGGTTGAACTACTTCGTTCATTGATATATGGTGGGAAACGGAAAATGCCGCATGTGGTAAATGGTATAATGTCTTGAATAATTTGATACTTGGCAATTGTTGTGCTCATATAGATCATGTTTAAGCTCTTGCGTCATGTACTTTGCACCTATTAATGAAGAACTACATAGAGCTTGTTAAAATTTGGTTTGCATGATTGGTCTCTCTAAGTCTAGATATTTTCTCGGTTGAGGTGTTTGAACAACAAGGAGACGATGTAAAGTCTTATAATGCTTACAATATGTTTATATGTGAGTCTTGCTGCACCATTTTATACTTGAGTTTGCTTCAAACAACCTTGCTAGCCTAGCCTTGTATTGAGAGGGATTCTTCTCGTGCATCCAAATCCTTGAGCCAAATCTATGCCATTTGTGTCCACCATACCTACCTACCACATGGTATTTCTCTGCCATTCCGAAGTACATTACTTGAGTGCTACCTTTAAACTTCCATTCTTTGCCTTTACAATACATAGCTCATGGGAAAATAGCCTTAAAAACTATTGTGGTGAAGAATATGTACTTATGTATCTTATTTCTTAATAAGTTGCTTGTTGAGCGGTAACCATGTTTCGGGGATGCCATCAACTTTTACCTTTGTTGAATATCATGTGAGTTGCTATGCATGTTCGTCTTGTCCGAAGTAAGGGCGATTTTCATGATCAAATGGTTTGAGTATGCATATTGTTAGAGAAGAACATTGGGCCGCTAACTAAAGCCATGAATCATGGTGGAAGTTTCAGTTTGGACATAAAACCTCAATCTCTTATGAGAATATTATCTGTTGTTGAATGCTTAAGCATTAAAAGAGGAGTCCATTATCTGTTGTGTATGTTGTCCCGGTATGGGTGTCTAAGTTGAGAATGATCAAAAGCGAGAAATCCAATGCGAACCTTCTCCTTAGACCCTTGTACGAGCGGCATAGAGGTACCCCTTTGTGACACTTGGTTGAAACATATGTCATGCAATGATAATCCGTGTTAATCCAAGCTAATTAGGACAAGGTGCGGGCACTATTAGTATACTATGCATGAGGCTTGCAACTTATAAGATATCTTATACATAACTCATATGATTTATTACTACCGTTGACAAAATTGTTTCTATGTTTTCAAAATGAAAAGCTCTAGCACAAAAATAGTTGTCAATGCTTCCCTCTGCGAAGGGCCATTCTTCTACTTTATTGTTGAGTCAGTTTACCTATTCTTTCTATCTTAGAAGCAAACACTTGTGTAAACTGTGTGCATTGATTCTTACATGTTTACCTATTGCACTTGTTATATTACTTTGTGTTGACAATTATCCATGAGATATACATGTTGAAGTTGAAAGCAACCGCTAAAACTTATATCTTCATTTGTGTTGTTTCAAAGCTTTCTACTAAGAATTTATTGCTTATGAGTTAACTGTTATGCAAGTCTTATTGATGCTTGTTTTGAAAGTATTATTCATGAAAAGTCTTTGTTATATGATTCAGTTGTTTACTCATTATCTTCATCATTTCTTCGAATCGCTGCATTCATCTCATGTTCTTTACAATGGTATTGATCAAGATTATGATGGCATGTCACTTCAGAAATTATCTTTGTTATCGTTTACCTACTCGAGGGCGAGTAGGAACTAAGCTTGGGGATGCTTGATACGTCTCAAACGTATCTATAACTTCTTATGTTCCATGCTACTTTTATGATGATACTCACATGTTTTATACACATTATATGTCATTATTATGCATTTTCCGGCACTAACCTATTAACGAGATGCCGAAGAGCCAGTTGCTATTTTCTGCTGTTTTTGGTTTCGGAAATCCTAGTAAGGAAATATTCTCGGAATTGGACGAAATCAACGCCCGTGGTCTTATTTTTCCACGAAGCTTCCAGAAGACCGAGGGAGATACGAAGTGGGGCCACGAGGCGACGCCACACTAGGGCGGCGCGGCCCAAGCCCTGGCCGCGCCGGCCTGTTGTGTGGGCCCCTCGTGACACCCCCTGACCTACCTCTTCGCCTACTTAAAGCCTCCGTCGCGAAACCCCCAGTACCGAGAGCCACGATACGGAAAACCTTCCAGAGACGCAGCCGCCGCCAATCCCATCTCGGGGGATTCAGGGAGATCGCTCCCGGCACCTCGCCGGAGAGGGGAATCATCTCCCGGAGGGCTCTTCATTGCCATGATCGCCTCCGGATCGATGTGTGAGTAGTTCACCCCTGGACTATGGGTCCATAGCAAGTAGCTAGATGGTCGTCTTCTCCTCATTGTGCTATCATGTTAGATCTTGTGAGCTGCCTATCATGATCAAGATCATCTATTTTTAATGCTACCTGTTGTGTTTGTTGGGATCCGATGAATATTGAATACTATGTCAAGTTGATTATCAATCTATCATATATGTTGTTTATGTTCTTGCATGCTCTCCGTTGCTAGTAGAGGCTCTGGCCAAGTTGATACTTGTGACTCCAAGAGGGAGTATTTATGCTCGATAGTGGGTTCATGCCTCCATTAAATCTGGGACAAGTGATGGAAAGTTCTAAGGTTGTGGATGTGCTGTTGCCACTAGGGATAAAACATCGATGCTTTGTCTAAGGATATTTGTGTTGATTACATTACGCACCATACTTAATGCAATTGTCTGTTGCTTGCAACTTAATACCGGAAGGGGTTCGGATGATAACCTCGAAAGTGGACTTTTTAGGCATAGATGCATGCTCGGATGGCGGTCTATGTACTTTGTCGTAATGCCCCGATTAAATCTCATAGTACTCATCATGATATTTGTATGTGCATTGTTATGCCTTCTTTATTTGTCAATTGCCCAACTCGTAATTTGTTCACCCAACATGCTATTTATCTTATGGGAGAGACACCACTAGTGAACTGTGGACCCCGGTCCTATTCTTTACATCTGAAATACAATCTACTGCAATTGTTCTTTACTGTTCTTCGCAAACAATCATCATCTTCCACACAATACGTTTAATCCTTTGTTCACAGCAAGCCGGTGAGATTGACAACCTCACTGTTACGTTGGGGCAAAGTACTTTGATTGTGTTGTGCAGGTTCCACATTGGCGCCGGAATCCCTGGTGTTGCGCTGCACTACACTTCGCCGCCATCAACCTTCAACGTGCTTCTTGGCTCCTCCTGGTTCGATAAACCTTGGTTTCTTTCTGAGGGAAAACTTGCTACTGTCTGCATCACACCTTCCTCTTGGGGTTCCCAACGGACGTGTGTTAACTGCACGCATCAGAGAGTAAGCCAATTTTGGTGGGATCGGTTAACACTGGACGTTCTTTTTCTCATAACTTGCAGGGACCTCTACCACCTGCTCTTAGCCTCAACTCTTTCCCTTGTCTGGAGGAAGCACTACGGGTTACCGATGAGTTTTGTGATCAATACCGTGCTTTGAGAAGGGAAGTGGAGATACTTCAGGAGGAGAACAACCGACTTCGCAGAATGCTGGAATATTACTCGATTCCCATCACAAGGCCGCCACCGCCACTTTCAGATAACAATGAATCTCTTCGAGTCTTAGTGCAGAATTGCCAAACTGAGAAGCTGAAGCTGAAGGAGATCTTTAAGGATCGCAGGAACGGACCACCACCATCATCACCGAAGGAGTAATTCATCATCGGTATTGGCATCCCCTTGGTTTGTTCCAAGCTTGGGGGAGTGCCGCGGTATCACATCATCACTATCTTTTACCTTTTTACTATCAAGTAGTGTCATATCATGAGTAGGGAAGTTACCATATAAAATGGTTTGCAGTGTGGAAGTATCTCTCTTTAGTTGGTTATCTATGTATCCCTTGGTGTGAGTTATCGTTATGGAATATTAATGAGAAGTTTTATCATTTACATATTGCACACCTTATTTTAGTTTGCAATCTCTATTATGTGATTGATCTTGTTGTTAGTATTGGTATCACTTTGGGATCATCAAGTAAATCTATTTGGTTTTGGCAAACTTAGCATTGGTCAATAGCAACAAAACTTTGAGTTTAAGTAGAAAAGAGGAAATACATGTAGATATGTTAGTTCATTATATTTCTTTCTTGATTAACTATGAGCTTAGTATTCTGAAGTTAAAATTGTTTGTGCTTACAAGTAAGATGCATGATTGTTTCTATCACATGTATATTTGTTTGTTTCCCTCAACTCTTATGCTTGCTAATCAACCTTGCTAGCCAAAGACCTGTACTGAGAGGGAATGCTTCTCGTGCATCCAAACCTTTAAACCAAAACCCATGCCATGAGTGTCCACCATAACTACCTATTATGTGGTATTTTGCGCCATTCCAAGTAAATACTTCATGTGCTACCTTTAAACAATTCAAAACTTTATTACTCCTTATTTGTGTCAATGTTTTATAGCTCATGAGGAAGTATGTGGTGTTTTATCTTTCGATCTTGTCATTTACTTTTGACAGACTTTCACAATGGACTAGTGGCCTCATCCGCTTATCCAATAATTTTGCAAAAAGAGCTGGCAATGGGGTTCCCAGCCCCGATTAATTAACTTGCATTAATAATTCTCTTCACATGCTTTGCCCTGATCAATCAGTAATCAACTAAATTTTACAAAAAGGCACTCCTCCATGGAATGAGAATGTTGGAAGGCACCCGAGGATTTGGTTAGCCATGGCTTGAGAAAGAAAAGGTTGGGAGGAGTGTCACCTATAAATAATGAAACTAAAATACATGTGTAAACAAAAGAGAAGAGGGATGATCTACCTGGTTGGTAGAAATAACGTCCTTCATGGGAGCCGCTCTTGAAAGTCTGGTTGATAAGGTAGTTAGAGTGCCCACTACCATTCGTTGACAACAACAAACACCTCTCAAACTTTACTTTTATGCTCTCTATATGATTTCAAAACTTGAAAAGCTCTAGCACATGATTTGATCCCTGCTTCCCTCTACGAAGGGCATATCTTTTATTTTCATGTTGAGTCAGTAAACCTATTTCCCTCCATCTTAAGCAAGCAATTGAGTTGTTGTGATCCAACCATCTATATTGTGATCTATTTAATCATGCCTTTTATTCTTCCTTGTTTAGTGCAAGTTTTATCTGGATGAATATAGCTTTGGAAGTTATCAATGGTTATGAGAAGATTATTATGATTGAGTATGCAAGTTGTGCTATATAAGCTTTAATATAAGAGCGCTGCTCGACGAATAAGTATAATATGTCAATTGTTCTTTGACCAAGAACGAAGTTTGCCATCACCAATTATGATTACCTATGCACCTTTATTTGTGATTTCCTTTTACTTGTTTCAAGTTGAATTATATGAGGAAGTTGTCTACTAGAATGTCTTGTGTGAATTAATAAATGTGATGCTTCTTGTCCGTATTTTATTGATCGACTCTTCACTCCATAAACAAGTGGTCTTGTTTACTGAGTTCAGTTTCGCTTGGGGACAAGCGAAGTCTAAGCTTGGGGGGAGTTGATACGTCCATTTTGCATCACTATTTTATATCATAATTTACTGTTATTCATTGATATATTTCATATTTAGAGATGATACTTATGTTATTTCATCTATTTTGCATGTTTCATGATTATTGGAGAATCGCGCACCGGAGTCGGATTCTGTCTGGAAAAGCACCGTCGTAATGCAATATTTCGGAAGATCAGCAATTGACGGAAATTACACGGAAAATCTTATTTTTCCGTAAGACGGAGACAGCTAGAAGGAGGAGCCGAGGAGGGCCGCCATGGCCCCCCCATAGGCCGGCGCGGCCCGGGCCCGGCCGCGCCACCTCGTGGGGAGGGGGCCCACAGCCCCTCTCGGCCTCCTCTCCTTCGCGTACTTCTTCGCCCCGAAAACCTAAGCTCCAGAGAATAATCGCGAAGAGACACAGCCGCCTCTGCGGGGTGGAACACACCAGAGAGAAAAGAGCTCTCCGGCGGGCAGGAATCCGCCGGGGAAATTCCCTCCCGGAGGGGGAAATCGACGCCATCGTCATCGTCATCGAGCTGGACTTCATTGGGATCATCATCACCATCATCTCCACCATCGACATCGCCATCTCCACCGCTGCACCTCGTCACCGATGTAACATCTAGGGTTGAATCTTGATTGTTTGATAGGGGAAACTCTCCCGGTATTGATTACTCCTTGTTATTGATGCTATTGAGTGAAACCATTGAACCAAGGTTTATGTTCAGATTGTTATTCATCATCATATCACCTCCGATCATGTTCCATATGATGTCTCGTGAGTAGTTCGTTTAGTTCTTGAGGACATGGGTGAAGTCTAAATGTTAGTAGTGAACTATGTTGAGTAATATTCAATGGTTTGATATTTAAGTTGTGGTGTTATTCTTCTAGTGGTGTCATGTGAACATCGACTACATGATACTTCACCTTTATGGGCCTAGGGGAATACATCTTGCATTCGTTTGCTAATTGTGGGGTTGCCGGAGTGACAGAAACCTAAACCCCCGTTGGTATATCGATGCAGGAGGGATAGCAGGGATCTCGTAGTTTAAGGCCGTGGTTAGATTTATCTTAATTACTTTCTTGTATTTGCGGATGCTTGCAAGGGGTATAATCACAAGTATGTATTAGTCCTAGGAAGGGCGATGCATTAGCATAGGTTCACCCACACAACACTTATCAAAACAATGAAGATTAATCAGCTATATGAAGCGAAAGCACTAGACTAAATTCCCGTGTGTCCTCAAGAACGTTTGGTCATTATAAGTAAGCAAACCGGCTTGTCCTTTGTGCTACAAAGGATTGGGCCACTCGCTGCAATTATTTCTCTCGCATTTTACTTACTCGTACTTTATTTATCTGCTAGATCAAAACCCCCTGAATACTTGTCTTTGAGCATATACAGTGAATCCTTCATCGAAACTGCTTGTCAACACCTTCTGCTCCTCGTTGGGTTCGACACTCTTATTTATCGAAAGTACTACGATACACCCCCTATACTTGTGGCTTCCACCTCCGGCCGTTATGTATCATCATCTTCATCCACTTCACCAATGTGTGGCAAGACACAAGGTAATGATATGGTGAGTGGTGAGGAAAATTGCAATGTTGATATTGTGCTCAATAGTGATGATTCTTCATCTCTATCCCATTGCATTGTCTCCTCTTTGGACCTAGACACATCTAGCACCAAAAATGTCTTACATGCTAGTGTTGATAGTCCTTGCATATCATGTATAAACTCCCTACATAAATCCCATGATGATATGCTTGCCTTGTCTTGTTGCCATAATCAAAATGTTTCTATTTCCTCTATTTGTTTGTTGACTAACAATGTAGAGGAAACCGAACACTCTATGGATCAAGACACGATTTCAAATGGGGATTCAAGAATATCCTCATCTTCATCCTCCGGTATGCACATGTGCCTTATGGCAAATGGATCAAAGGTATCTCCTACTTTGACTCCTAACACATCCTCTAACGATGAGAGTGATGATGATGATAATGATGAAGAATATAATACTTTGTTGCATGATATGGGAATGGTATATGCTTCTCTTCATGGTAATAAAGAAGCTCGTGCTAATCTCGAACACTCTATGGTAACCTTAAATAAATACAGGGGAACCATAATGGAGTTGGAGTCCCATGCTGAAAATGGGAGAATGAGATTCAATCTCCTCAAGCATGATTTGAACGATGAGAAGCATACTAATTTCCTTCTCACACAAAAAATTGAATCCCTTGGGCTTGAAAAGGAAAATCCCATTGATGATGCTTGTGCTACTAACTCTACTTCTTGTGAAGCATCTATCTTAAAGGAGAATGTTGAGCTTAGGGCTCAACTTGATTTGCTAACTAGCAACTATAGGGAATTAGAAGAAAGTCATGAAAAGCTCTCGGGCTCTCATAATGATCTTCTAATATCCTATGATGGGATAAAGTTAGCTCATGAGGCAAGTATCACTAAGATAACATCTTGTGAGCCTCATGTGGACATTTGCACAATCTCTACTACAAATGCTATATTTCCATGTGCTAGTCCTAGTAATCCAACTAGTCAAACTATTGATATACCTTGTGTTGGATTACTTGTCTTGCCTCGTTGCTCTAACAATGCAGCTTCTACTTCCTCTAGTACTTGTATTTCTACTAACCATGTAGAGGAAATAAAAGAGCTCGAGGCCCAAGTCCTTTCTTTGAAGAAAGACTTGGAAAAGCATCATGAAGGGAAATCCGCACTTGACAAGATGTTGAGTGTGCAACAATCCCCCAATGACAAGAGTGGACTTGGATTCAACTCCAATAACAAGAACAAGTCCAAAAGCAAGAGCAACAAGAAGAAGGGCCAAGATAAAGTCAAGAAACCGGCCAAGTTGGTTTGCTTCAAGTGCAAGGTTGAAGGGCACCATGTTAGGTCATGCACATTGAAGAAGAAGCACTTAAGTGAGAAACAACAAGGGAAACAACCACAAGGTCAAGGCCAAGCTCAAGCTCGACCTCAAGTCGAAGATAGGCCACTTCCCAAGAAGAATCAAGATAAAGTTCCCCAAGAGAAGAAATCAATAAAGAAGAGAAAGGGGAACACTTGCTACGTACTTATGCCGTGAGAAGGGGCACCTTGCTTCTTCATGTTTAAGTGGTACCTTATCTAACCCTATAATTGTTGATGATGATTATTCTCTAGGGAAGGATAAGGATGGCAATGTGTTTGCCAAGTTTGTTGGAACTTAAAGTGGTTTCAAGAAAAGAACCATTTGGGTTGCCAAGCCTATTGTGACTAAACTCTTAGGACCCAACTTGGTTGGGGACCAACAAGCTCAAACTTGATCAATAGGTGTATGAGGAGGGCATTGGAGACTTGGCTACTTCATGAAGAATTAAGGGATCTTCATATATTATATTTTGACCAAGCCAAGTCGTATGGATTATTGTCGTGGTATCGTCACGGCATATGCCATAGGGTGGCTAATCGAAGTGGTTCCTAGTGGTCTCACGGCGGTATCCGGATGCGGGTATGGGCACGAGCGACACGGCGACGTACCCAGGTTCGAGGCCCTCCGATGGAGGTAACACCTCTACTCCTGGCTATGAGTGTATATGATGATATCACAAGACAATGGTGCTCCTTGAGCTGTATCCGGCTGCTCGGGGAGGCTAAGGTAGACGAAGGTCTCTCTCCCTGAGTAGCGCTAAGACTAGAATGAAGTGAGAATGATCGATCCTCCGCACGAGGGGGGTAGCCCAGCTTATATAGGCGCTGGCATTTTACATAGAAGTCCCTATAGTCTAGTGGCCGGCTTGGCCGGCTCCGGCTTCCGCTCCTTCCCGAGGCGTTGACGTCATGGAGCCGTTGAGACCTCATGGCCTGTACCATCCGCCTGCCGGAGTCAGCGGTATGGCGAGGAGGTGTCTCTGTCGCCATCATGCCCTGTAGCTGGTACGGACCGACGTACGCCATGATGGCCTGTCCGCCGCGTGGCACTGTTGCTCCACAGTGCCCCGCGCTTTACGGGAGATGAGGTCAGCGTGGACCTTTGAACCCGGACCACGTACCCAGTTCCTTCTCGTGCAAGACTCGCCAGCCTCGAGTCGGTCTAGAGTATAGACCCCAGTCGGATATGGCTTGTAGAAGCCGGCCTAGCCACAGCGTCGAAGGCCATAGCCAGGCCGACTAGGACTTAGAGCCAGCCGGCTCCTGGGTCAGCCGGCCACGGCTCCAGCTGGCTGCTCCTCAGCCGGCTTTTGCCGCCAGCCGGCCAACCTCAAGACGGCTGCTCCGCGTCCATTGCCCTACCCGGGGTCTTCCCCCCGACATTAGCCCCTGAAGCTGGCAAGGTCCCGCGTGAAGAGGGACCTAGGCAGGTTTTCCTGGCTTTAGATATCTCTCGAATGTGTTTCAGCGGCGCTCAGAGGGGCCGACTGAAGATTTTTATTCAGCCGGCTGCGCCCTCATCCGGCTCGCTTCGTCCGACTGCTTCTAGCCGGACGCTATTTTTGCTTCTGCAACTTTTGCTTTTTCACAAGTGTTGACGATGTCTCCATCTTGCTGAGATAGTTTGGGGCCGGATGGAATTTAATGTCCGGCTCCGGCTTGGGCGCGCCGGAGTCTCCGCCGCCTCGGGCCCTGCGCCCGACTTGACCGGTCTGACGGCTGGCTCCTGCTGCCGTTTCGTCTGGTCACATCAATGTCTCCTCCGGATCCGGTGCGGTAGTGGGGGACGTGGTGTGGCCGTTTTCGGTAACCGCTGTGGTCGTGGGCGGAGTTACGGCGCAATAAATCCGGGGACGTGGCCCACGTTCGCCACTTGGAGGCCAACCCCCTGTGGCAGGAGGCTATAAATGCTGCGGGGGAGGCACCGAGGCGGCTACTTGCCCCTTTCTTCCCCCTCGCGCTCCTGCTCCGCTCCTTCTCTTCGTTCGAGCTCTTCACTGCTCCGGCGCGGTTCCTCCACCGTTTCCCTGGCGAACTCCGGCGGGCAGCTGCCCCGACATTCTCCCGCCGGGCCGCCGCCGCCGCTCCGCCAATCTGGCGCCACGGGGCCGCGCGTGTCAACGGTACGCTCGTCTCCACCGCGCTCTCCCCCAGCAAGGAGCGGTTCTTCTTCGCCATTTCGTCTTTCTTGGTCTTCCTCCTCTTCTTCTTCTTCGTCGATGGCCCAACCAAGCAGTTCTTGGAGGGGTTCTTACATGCGCGAGGACGACATCGCGCGTCTGGTGCGCCTCCGCCGGATTCCCCCGGAGGTGATCACGAGGGTGCCCGGCGAGGAGATCGAGCCCAGGCCGGAACCCGGCGAACGTGTGGTCTTCGGAGCACACTTCGATCGAGGATTGGGCCTGTCGGCTTCACATTTCTTTCGCCGGTTTCTCGACTTCTTCGGCTTTCAGCCTCACCACCTGCCGGCCAACGCCTGCATCCTCCTCAGCTGCTACGTGGCCTTCATGGAAGGCTACGCCGGCTTGTGGCCGGACGTTGAGTTTTGGAGCCGGCTCTTCTACATCAAGGCGCAGACGACTGAAGGCCACCTGAGGACCTGCGGCGCCGCCTCGATATATTCTCGCACGGGCACACCATTTCCGAGGATCCCGACTGTGGATTCGGTGAAGAATTGGCAGATGTCTTTCTTCTACGTGCGGAACGACAACCCGGCCTTCGACCGGCTCAACCTGTCGGAGTACAACCCGGCGCTGCCAGTCGGCCGGATCAACTGGGGCCACAACGCCAGGACGACGGACCCGGACGCAGAGGTAAATCTTCTGTGGGATTTCCTGGGGGCCAGTGTCTCAGAGGGCCGGCTGAGCGCCGAGGACCTCCTCTGCACCTACACCGAGCGCCGGGTGCTGCCGCTCCAGATGCGTGTCCACAAAATCGGGCACATGTCTGGCCGGCTTGACCCAACCCGGACGTCCAAGATCGAGCTCACCAAGGCCCAGGTCGCCCGTCGGGTGAACAACGTCACCAAGGCCAACATGCCGGAGAACTGGGGTTGGGTGCCGCCTTTCGACCGGGCGTCGCCGCCTGAGCTGGTAGGTTTGTGTTTTGGCCGACTTCCGGCTTGCGGCTGCGTGGCCGACTTTGATATTTACTATGTTTTGTTTTGTTTTCAGCTTTTCGACCGCCAAGGCATCGAGGACGGCGATATGGCGGAGAAGGTCTGGACGCCGGATCTTGTTGATCCGGCTGACCAAGCCGGCGACCAAGCCGGCGACGACGATCTGCCGGAGGTGTCGGACCAAGGCGGCCAGGGGGAACACAACCCGCCGCCCTCGCCGGAGCATCAGGAGCGGGAGGAGCCGGCGGAGTCCGGTACGGGGCCGATCCCTGCGGTGCCCCTGCGCATGAGGCCGCCTGGCGCCTCGGCGACTTCTGCGCCCAAGGGGAAGAAACGGGCCGGCGGCGGGTCCACGGCCAAGCTGGAGGCTAAGGCCAAGAAACAGCGCCGGCTTGAGCCCAAGAAGGTTCCGGAGGCAGCCGGGTGAGTCCCTTTTCTTCGTTGTTTG
Organism: Lolium rigidum; assembly: GCF_022539505.1. Lineage (NCBI taxonomy): Eukaryota > Viridiplantae > Streptophyta > Magnoliopsida > Poales > Poaceae > Lolium > Lolium rigidum. The sequence continues at coordinate 119,216,322 of NC_061509.1, forward strand.
ATTCATATTCTTTCCTTTCTTTTTATTTATCTTCTCTTGTTTGTTCGAACTGGGCTGCCATCAAGTTCACCCAGGGCGGCGGCTCTCGGCCGGCTCCCCGCGTTGAGCCAACGCTCCCGCGGCAAAGGAGGGAGTCGACCCCGCAGTCTTCGATGCGCGCGCCGCCTGTTGTCGTCGTGCCGCCCGCGGGGGCATCTTCAACTGCACCTCCTTCTGCGGCGCCTAGCCGTGGAGCCCAGGGTGAGTCGGTCCGCCGGCCTACTCTGGACGAGTTGTTTCCGCGCCGCACTCCACTGTTGGGGCCTGCAGCCGGGGCCGGCAAGGGTGCGCCGTCAGCGACCGGAGCTGGAGCCGGCGGAGCTGCGCCGCCTGATACCGGAGCTGGAGCCAGCGGGGCTGCGCCGCCTGAAGCTGGGGCCAGCGGGGCTGCGCCGCCAGAGGGAACGCATGCGACGCCGGAGAAGGCGGCCCCCACCGGACCAACTGCTTCGACCGTGCCGCCTCCGGCTTCGGAGCCGTCGAGGGAGGAGCCGGCCGGGAAGGAGCCGGCAAGGGAGGAGCCAGCGCGCTCGAAGGACGCCGACTCCCGGGCGTTGGTGAGGAAGGAGGGCCCGTCGGACCCATCTGAAGGCCTCCATGTGGCCAAGGGGGCCCGGCTGCTGCACGTGCCGTCCGCCTCCGATTCCAGCCTTGGCTCGGCTGGCACCATGGAGAAGGCGTGGCATCAGGCGGATGCCTGCGAGGTGACCAGCCGGGAGGGGCGGCCAGGCGTGGCGCCCATGAAGATGTTCTTCTCCGGCTTCCGCGATAGCCTTAAGGCCAAGGCCGCTGAGACCATTGCCCAGCTGGCAACGCTGGAGGGTGCTGACAAGGTAGGTGTCTTATCTCATTTTTCGCAATTTTGTTGTTATCCTGGTAGCCCTCCGAGGCACGGGCCGGCTTCTTGGAGCCGGTCCGGGTTTCGTCTAGACATCTGACCGTTTCTTTCAGGTGGTTGCGGAGCGACGCACCGTCTTGTACAACCAAGTCGTGACCAGCTACCACAAGGCCAAAATTGAGCGGGCCGGCTTGGCTCGCGAGCTGGAGGTTGCCAAGGGTGAGGTTTTCTTCCTTTCGACCTGACTTCTTTTTCTTTGATTTCACTCGGTTGACGACTTTTCTTGTCGACTTGCAGCTGAGGCTGGCCGGGTCCGGCAGCTGGAGTCGGACCTTCGGGCGGCCCGCGCCCAATGCGCCGTGAGCGAGGAGGCGGGCTGGGCTGCTGCCGCCAAGCTGAAGGTGGCTGATGGGGAGCTAGCGAGGCTGCGCCGACTTGAGATAACCACCTCAAGGAGCTGGCCGCCCTCAAAAAGGATGGGGAGGAGAAGCTGGAGGGCCTGAGCAAGCGGCTGGAGGAGGTGGAACGGCAGCGGCTTGCGCTTCGCCAAGAGGTGACCGCTAAGTCTGATGAGCTGTCGGCCACCGCCAAGCGGTGGGTAGATGAAATTAGCGCGCTCGACCGCGGCTTGGCGGGTGAGTCTTTCTATTTTTCTCTTTCCTTCCCCTTTGCCGACTTTCGGCTGTCGGCTGCCGGCCTAGGTTGGCAGCCGGCGGCATAAACTGATTTTTTCGATATCTCCATCTTCAGGCTGGGGACAGTCGGCTCTTGCCGGCTGCCGCCAGTCTTTTCTTTTACTGACTTCGACAATCTCCATCTTCAGGCTGGGGGCAGTCGGTTCTTGCCGGCTGCCGCCAGTCTTACTTTGAAAATTTGCATTTTTCTGCATTTGACAGGCTTCTGACGTGCTTCTTCTTTGCAGCGGCCTTCCCTGAGGCGTAGGATGCGGCACTAGCGGCCGTTGGCAAGGCGCGAGAGGAGCGCCGGCAGGCCACTGGGGAGCAGAGCTCTGCCTGCTTCACCATGGAAGATTATCTGGCGTCCATTGCCGCCCGCGTGGAGCCAATCACCAAGCTTGGCTGGGAGCTCCGGAAGGCGGCGGAGGAACTGATCCGGCTGCTGTGGCCGACGGAGACATTGCCGCAGGACCTCGCCAATCTCATTAAGTGGCTGGAGACGGCGCCTGACCGCTTCCTTGACTGGAAGGAGTCGGCTGCGCGTGCCGGAGCCGATATGGCCCTCTCCTTCGTGCTCTCTTGGTATGACGAGGTCAACCTTGATCAGCTGGAGTGCCGGCGGGCTGATGTGGAGGAAGGCCTTTCGGCGGAGAACAAGACCGCCCGGCTTGCCCGCGCCTGCGCCATCGCCGACTTCGTGGACAAGCGCATCTTCATCGAGGATCCGAACCCGCCGTCTGACGATGAGGAGGAGGAGGCGGAAGATGATGTGGACACGCCTGAGGCGGACCCGGCAGCCGGCAACACTGATGCTCCCCCGGCTGGTCCTGATCCAGCCGGTGCTTAAATTTATCTGTTAAGATGTTGCTTTTGACAAGACAATTCGTTAAATCCCCGGGATGCCGGGTGCATATGTAAGACAATGTTATTATCCTTTTATTAGGGCACATTTTAATGTGTTTGTTAATCATTTGTGTGCCGGCTTGCTTTCTTCCAACTTGTTCGCTTTTTCCCATCCGCCCTACTCTTTGGCTTTGCCCTTGCCGATCGTACGTCCGACTTGCGGTCCGTCGCCGGATCAAGAGCGGGCCGCTGGGTGAGGCCGACAGTATTTCAGTCGAACGAGCCGAATTCGGCAATCCGGCACTTTTATGAAGAGTTGTGCAAGAATCGATTCGCTTTCACTCTTTCCCTTAACCGTCTTTCGCGTGCCGGCTCCCTAGGCACTTACTCCCGCCAGCCGGACAGCCGGGTTGCGGTCCGTAGCTGGTCGGAAGCCGGCTGTCGGAAACCGGATCACGTTACTAAGCCGGCCGCGTCAGAGGGTGTTAGCCAATCGGCGAAAACAATAGAGTACGCGAAAAACTTGTCGAAATCGGCGCTCTTAGCGCTTGCTTTTTCATAGCTTACAAAAGGGAGTACAAGGGATACATACATTCCTGCTCTCAAGTGTAAAATGGTCGAAGCAACCCGACATTCCGGGACGTTTGGTCTCCTCGTCGCTTTGTTCGCCTTGTTTTTCTTAGCCTCTTGGGCATCTATGAGATAGTAGGAATCATTGCCTACTGCCTTGCTCACGATGAAGGGACCCTCCCATGGGGATGACAGTTTATGCTGTCCGGCTGTCCGTTGGATTAGCCGGAGCACTAGGTCTCCTTCTCGGAATGCTAAGGACTGGACCTTCCGGCTGTGATAGCTTCGGAGGCTTTGCTGGTATACGGTAGACCTGGACTCGGCCATCAGCCGGACCTCTTCGACCAGTGTCGACTCCATCTTCACGAGCTTCTTTGGCTTCGGCTTTCAGTGTATAGCTTGATCCTTGGCGCGTCGTGCTCGATGTCGGCTGGCGGACGGCTTAGGCCCCGTATACGAGGAAGAAGGGTGTGAAGCCGACCGAGCGGTTGGGCGTCGTGCGCAGTGCTCCACAGAGACGCCGGGCAGCTCTTCAATCCAGCAGCCCAGCCGAGCGCTCAAGCGGCTCCACTCGGCCGGGGCCGGATGCCGGCTAGGATCAAGCCGTTTGCCTTCTCCACTTGGCCGTTGGTCTCCGGGTGTGCCACGGATGACAGGTCCATTCGGATCCCCATCTCCCCGCAGTAGCGTTTGAAAATGCCTTCGGCGAAGTTGCTGCCGTTGTCGGTGATGATGCTATGGGGGTAGCCATATCTCACGATTATCTCCTTGAGGAATGTGACGGCTGTGGAGCCGTCCAACTTCTTGATTGGCTTGGCCTCGATCCACTTAGTGAATTTATCAATCATCACCAAGAGATGAGTCATGCCGCCTCGGGCTGTCTTGAATGGCCCCACCATATCCAAGCCCCATACGGCAAACGGCCAGGTAATGGGGATGGTCTTCAAGGCGGAAGCCGGCGTGTGCTTTTGCTTGGCAAAGCGTTGGCAGCTGTTGCACTTCTTCACCAGTTCTTCTGCGTCTCTGAGCGCAGCCGGCCGCAGAAACCGTGCCGGAAGGCTTTGGCCACTATGGCTCGGGAGGAGGCGTGGTGGCCGCACTCTCCTTGGTGGATTTCCCGTAGGAGTTCAATCCCTTCAGCCGGCTCGACGCACCGTCGGAGCACCCCACTTACGCTGCGTTTGTACAGCTCGTGGTTGATGATTGTATAGGCCTTGGCCCTTCTCTCAATCTGCCTGGCTTGAACCCTGTCATTGGGCAGCACACCATCGGTGAGGTAGGAGAGGAATTCTTGTGCCCATGATGGTACGCATTTTATTTCAAACACGCTGACCATCAAGGCCTCCATCTTCGGAGCTTCCGGATTTGACTGCATGGTCGTCGGGTTCGGCTGTGGAGCCGGCGGGTTCGGCTGAGAAGCCCCCGAGTTTGGCTGAGAAGCCCCCGGGTTGGACTGAGAAGCCCCCGGGTTCGGCTGTTGAGCCGGCGGGTTTGGCTGATGAGCCCCCGACTTGGGCGATGAAGCCCCCGGGTTCGGCTGAGAAGCCCCGGGTCGGCCGGCACGAATATGGAATCCGAGTCCGGTGACGGTATGATGGACGGCTTCCGCAGATGCGCCAAGGCAACCCCCGGCGGAATTGCTTGCCGGGTTGAGCCTATCTTGGACAGCGCGTCAGCCGCCTCGTTGTTTGCCCGTGGCACATGATGGAACTCGCAGCCATCGAAGAAGCCGGACAGTTGCTGGACGTGGAAGAGGTACGAGGCCATGTTGGCGTCCTTCGCGTCCCAGTCGCCAGATGCTTGTTGTATGACCAAGTCGGAGTCGCCGAAGCAAAGAATGCGATGCGCGCCTATCTCCTTGGCCAGCTTCAGCCCATGGATGAGCGCCTCATACTCCGCCACATTGTTGGATGCGACGAATTGGATCTGCAGGACGTAGTCCAGCCGATCTCCCTTGGGAGAGGTGACGACGATGCCGGCTCCCAAGCCGTTTCGCATCTTTGAGCCGTCGAAGTGCAGCTTCCAGTGTGTGGAATCAGGCACCGGCGGCAAGTATTGCATCTCGGCCCAGTCGATGAAGAAGTCCGCAAGGATCTGCGACTTGATGGCCGTGCGCGGCTCGTAGATGATGGTGTGGGCGGCCAGCTCCAGGGCCCACTTGGCAACCCGGCCGTTGGCGTCCTTGCTGCCGATGATTTCCGCCAAGGGTGCTGTGGCCACCACCTTGATGGGGTGCTCCTGGAAGTAGTGCTTGAGCTTCTTGGCCGCCATGTATACGCCGTAGGTGACCTTCTGGTAGTGGGGGTAGTTTTGCTTCGACTGGGACAACATTTCGCTGAGATAGTACACTGGGCGCTGGACCGACTGCTCCTTGCCGGCTTCCTTGCCGGCCTCCTTGCGCTCCACCACAAGGACGACGCTGACCACACGATTGGTGGCAGCGATATATAACAGCATCGGCTCCATTGAAGCCGGCGATGCGAGGATGGGCGCGGTCGAGAGCACGTGCTTTAAGTCACGGAAGGCTTCATCCGCCTGTGGTGACCAGACGAATTTGTCCGATTTCTTCAACGAGCTGAGTACAGGGCAGTGCCTTCCCCCAGCCGGCCGATCGAAGCGGCTCAAGGAGGCCGGCATCCGGTGAATTTCTGGACGTCCTTGAGGCACTGCGGCAGCTCCATCTTCTCAATGGCACTGATCTTCTCCGGGTTGGCTTCGATTCCTCGCTGAGAGACGAGGTAGCCCAGGAGTTGGCCGGCTGGCACGCCGAACGTGCATTTGGCCGGGTTGAGCTTCATCCGGAATCTTCGCAGATTGGTGAAGGTTTCTCTCAGGTAATCAAGGAGGGTAGGCATCTCCTTGGTTTTTACAACGACATCATCCACATATGCGTGAACATTTCTGCCGATTTGATCATGCAAACACTTTTGCATGCACCTTTGGTAGGTGGCGCCTGCATTTTTCAAGTCGAATGGCATAGTCGTGTAGCAGTAAGCCCCGTACGGGGTAATGAACGAAGTCTTTATTTGATCATCCGGATTCAAAGGAATCCGGTGGTAGCCTGAATAAGCATCTAGAAAAGACAACAGTTCACGGCCGGCAGTCGAGTCTATGACTTGATCTATGCGCGGCGGGGAAGGGGTCCTTCGGGCACGCCTTGTTGAGGCTGGTGTAGTCGATACACATGCGCCAGAGCCGTTCTTCTTCAAAACCGGGACCGGGTTCGCCAACCGGTCCGGGTGCAGCACTTCCATGATGAAGCCGGCCGCTAGGAGCCGGGCGATTTCTTCACCGATGGCCTTCCTTCTTTCTTCGGCGAAGCGCCCGAGGGGCTGCTTCACCGGCTTGGCTTCGGGCCCGACGTGGAGGTGGTGCTCAGCCAACTCCCTCGGCACACCCGGCATGTCCCTTGGAGACCATGCGAAGATGTCCCAATTCTCACGGAGGAAGCCGGTGAGCTCGCTTTCCTATTTGTCTGCTCAGCCGGCACCGATGGTGACGTACTTGTCCGGCTGCGCCGGGTCGAGCAGATCTTCTTGGTGTTGTCGGCCGGCCGGAAGTGAGTCGTCCCAGCCGGGTTGCTCTACCGCCGGCATGTCCGCCTCCGCGGCCTTAGCCGGGGCGACGGCGTCGTGGATGAGCTGCTTCTCGGTGGCGATGACCAGCGTCTGGGCCATCTTGGAGCTCTGCGTGGCGCAGTCCATGGAGCGGCGATAGTCGCCGGCTACGGTGATGACCCCCTTTGGGCCAGGTAGCTTCATCTTCAGGTACCCATAGTGGGGCACCGCCATAAACTTGGTCAGGGCCGGCCTGCCCAGGAGCGCGTGGTAGGGACTGACGAGGTCCACCACCTCGAACTCGATCTTCTCGGTCCGGAAGTGATCCGGCTTCCCGAACATCACCTCCAGCGTGATCCGGCCGATCGGCTGGCAGCAGTGGCCCGGCACGATGCCATGGAAGACGGTGGGGGTGGGGCGCAACTCGGCCTCCTGGATGCCCAGCTTGCGGGCGGTGTCGCGGTAGAGGATGTTGATGCTGCTGCCCCCATCGATGAGGACGCGCGAGAAGCGCACGCTGCGCCGAGTTGTGCCGATGGTGGGGTCGAGGACCATGGAGTAGCTGCCCGGGTTCGGCAGGACAGCCGGTGTGTCACGGCGATCAAAAGTGATGGCCTGCTCTGACCAGTTTAGGTACTGGGGGACCGGCGGTATGACCGCATTGACCTCGAGGGAACGGCTCTGCTAGCTCGTCTTGTCCTCGGGATCGGAGGTGAAGATGATGTAGGTAGCATCCTCAGCCAAGTAGCGGCCATGGTGCACGTGGTTAGCCTCGTGGTGCTCGAGGTTGGCGTTCTCTGCGCCGGCTTGGCCACCCGACCCGCCGGCTGGTGGAGGCGGGGGTGGAGGCGGGAGAGGTTCACCGCTTGTCAGCCGCTTCATGAAGTGGCAGTCGCGGGTGGTGTGGTTGGAGGGGTTCTTGCCGCTGTGGTACTTGCATGGCGAGTCGAGCATTTGCTCGAAGGTGTACTTCGGCTTCCAGGGCCGGTCTTGCTTCTGGCGCCGGCTTCCGCCAGCCGCCGCATGGTCCGACACGGCTGCCACCTGGGTGGAACCATACCGGCGGTCCGGCTGGTCGCTGTGCTGCTTGCCGCGGTAGTTGTCCCACCGGCTGCCATGCGAGCCGCCCTCGGCCGGCTTGTTGTTGTCCCGCCTGGCGGGGGCCGGCGATGCGTCAGCCGGAGCCTTGCCGGCTTCTTCAGCCAGCGCATACTTGTCTGCAATGGCCATCAAGGCGGCCATCGTCTTGGGCTCGCTGCGGCGCAGCTTGTGCCACAGCATGGTGTTGGGCTGACAGCCTCCCATGAAGAAGCTGATGGCCTGGATCTCGTGCACGCCCTCGCAGGAGTTGCGCGTCTCGCACCAGCGCGTTAGGTACGCGCGATCCGTCTCGTCCGGGCCCTGCTTGCACATCTCCAGCTGTTGGGGCCGACCCGGCCGGCGGTAAGTGCCGGTGAAGTTGCTGATGAAGGCAGCTTCAAAGTCCAGCCAGCCGTTTATGCTGCCGGCTGGCAGGTTGTTGAGCCATGTGCGGGCGGAGCCGAGCAGCATGACGGGGGAGTAGCGCACAGCCCAGCGCTTGTTGCCTTTGGCAATGCCGACTGCGGTGGAGTAGTCCAGCAGCCAGTCCTCCGGCTTGGTAGTGCCGTCGTACTTGGGGGTGTCGCGCGGGAGCTGGAAGCCGTCGACCATGGGCTCATTGATGATGCGCGGCCCGAAGCACTTTGGGCCGGCTGACCCTTCTTCTTCCGCGATGCGGGATTCGACCAGCCGGTCGAGGCGTTCTCGGGCGTCGGTTGGCTCGCTGCGCGGGCCCAGCCGGGATCGTGCCGGCTGGCGTGCGCCGCTTGCTTCTGGAGCCGGCCGGTGCTGGCGGCGGGGCTCGGAGTCTTGCTCATGGTTCCGTCTTGGCGGAGGCCGGCTGCGGATGCTGCCGCTCGGCTGGTGGCTCGGCCGACTCGAGCTTGTGTGCGTGGCCCGGGAGTCACGGTGCCGGCTTGGTGCTGGGGAGGCGGACTCGGCCGTGTCCCCGGCGCCTTCCTCGTCGTTGCTCGCAGCGCCACGAGCATGAGAAGCTCGGGGGCATTGACATACTCGGGGTCGGCCGCCCGCTTGGTGGCTGCGTTGAGCAGCCTCGGCCACCCGCTTGGTCTGGCGGCGTAACTCTTCGCCTTCGAGGCGGTTCAGCTCTTCTGCGGCGGCTTGTGCCGCGCGCATGTTCTTGTCGGGGGTGTTGTAGACGGGTTGCTCCGCAGACGGAGCCGGCAAGGAAGCGCCATCGCGGGCGATCTCGGCGCCTAGGTCACGGCCCCTGCGGCGGATCTGGCCGGCTCGGCTGGGGCCGTCGCCGCCTGGAGTGAGGCCGTGGGCGCGGTTGTACTCGCGCTGGGTGATCTCCATCTGGCGCTTAGCAGCGGCCAGTTCTTCTGTTTGCTTGAGGAGGAGCTGGCGGTGCGCCTCCAAATCCGCCTCGATGGTGGTGGGGTCGCCGCCAGGCGTGAGCGGGGTGCTCAGCTTCGCCCGGACTTCCTCAAGCCGGGACGGTGGTGGCGGCGCCTTTGCGCCCGAGCCGGACGCGCCGGCCGCGAGGTGACGCTCCAGCTCCGGGCCATGGATGCGCGTGGACTTGGTGGGCTGCTCGTCGCCGGTTGCCATGACCTCATGCATGATGCAGGGGCTGGCGGCGGTGAGGCTGGCGCCTACTCCAGGAGGAGGGCTTGCGCAGCGCAGGATCTGGCGCGGGTAACGCGGTGGTGCGACGGTGGCGACGTAGACGTCGAAGCCACCGAATCTGATGATGTTGCCGCCGGCAGGGAATGGCCGGTCGGCGAAGCAGGCAGCGTTGTCGCTGATGCAGTCGAGGGAGCCGAATCTCCAGATCAAGCCTGAAGCGACCCGCTCGCCGGTGGTGATGGTGAGGCCCGTCCGGATGAAGACACCGGCCGCGGACGCTGAAGGCCCCACGGTGGGCGCCAAATGTCGTGGTATCGTCACGGCATATGCCATAGGGTGGCTAATCGAAGTGGTTCCTAGTGGTCTCATGGCGGTATCCGGATGCGGGTATGGGCACGAGCGACACGGCGACGTACCCAGGTTCGAGGCCCTCCGATGGAGGTAACACCTCTACTCCTGCTATGAGTGTATATGATGATATCACAGTACAATGGTGCTCCTTGAGCTGTATCCGGCTGCTCGGGGAGGCTAAGGTAGACGAAGGTCTCTCTCCCTGAGTAGCGCTAAGACTAGAATGAAGTGAGAATGATCGATCCTCCGCACGAGGGGGGTAGCCCAGCTTATATAGGCGCTGACATTTTACATAGAAGTCCCTATAGTCTAGTGGCCGGCTTGGCCGGCTCCGGCTTCCGCTCCTTCCCGATGCGTTGACGTCATGGAGCCGTTGAGACCTCATGGCCTGTCCCATCCGCCTGCCGGAGTCAGCGGTATGGCGAGGAGGTGTCTCTGTCGCCATCATGCCCTGTAGCCGGTACGGACCGACGTACGCCATGATGGCCTGTCCGCCGCGTGGCACAGTGCCCCGCGCTTTACGGGAGATGAGGTCAGCGTGGACCTTTGAACCCGGACCACCTACCCAGTTCCTTCTCGTGCAAGACTCGCCAGCCTCGAGTCGGTCTAGAGTATAGACCCCAGTCGGATATGGCTTGTAGAAGCCGGCCTAGCCACAACGTCGAAGGCCGTAGCCAGGCCGACTAGGACTTAGAGCCAGCCGGCTCCTGGGTCAGCCGGCCACGGCTCCAGCCGGCTGCTCCTCAGCCGGCTTTTGCCGCCAGCCGGCCAACCTCAAGATGGCTGCTCCGCGTCCATTGCCCTACCCGGGGTCTTCCCCCCGACAATTATTATCTATATCTTATATCCAATGTTCCTCTTTGCGGTAACTTATAGTTCAACTCATCATATTTATTGTAAGTTACTTGCCCCTTTGCATGTTTGGTTTTGTACCAAATATGTGTTTGTATGGGGTCAATAGCTCCTATGCGACGTCGTTGAAGAAACGCGTCCAGAATGCGACGTTGTTGGTGGATATAGCTCTCATGCGACAGCTGAGATGGCCCAAATAGCCTATGTGCGACACTCGGCCCAGACACAGGTTAGTGGTAGTATTATGTGATCCTCGCGGGTCCCACAACTTATACACATCAGCCGAGGGGCCTCAAGCGCGGGTCCCACAACTTATACACATCAGCCGAGGGGCCTCAAGCGCGGGATCCACCAGTTGTCCACGTCACGGCGTGGGACCCACAACTAACAACAGAAAACAGAGCCGCCACTCCCCGGAGCCATCCAACGCCACCATTCCGACCGTTGCCCGCACCTTCCACCCCTCTCCCCTCTTCTTCTCGGGCTCCGGCGACAAATCGCGGCGGCAGATGTCGAGCGCTTCATCCTCCCAATCCCGCCGGCCGCAAGATGGTCCAAGTGCCGATGACGAGGTGCCCGGATTGCCCCCGTACCGCACCCTCGAGCGGCGTGTCACCATGTCCGACACGCACGGCAATCTTGGGCGCGAGTATGTCAAGTGCGACAGACAAGCCGTAGCTGGGGAAGGTCGGATCTTGGTTATACCTCTCCCAATTTCATTTTGGTGTGTCCAATTTCTGCTTTTTGAGCCGATTTGGGAATTAGGGTTCATATTTCCGATTTGGGAATTAGGGTTCATCGTTCTGATTTGGGAATTGGTTTCGGGATCTACGCAGCTTGCAAGCATTTTGAGTGGTTGGACGAGTACATCGATAGGATTCAAGGTGAAGGCGCATCCCTGGGGCTGATGTTGGACAAATCTGTAGCTCCCACCACCGGCGGGCTTGCTTCAACGGTTGGGAATGGGGAAGAATTCAAGGTAGCTGAGTTGAATGAGCTGAAGCAGATGCACAAGCAGATAAAGAAACTCGTGGTTCTGAAGAAGCAGGATAATATGATGGCTGCATTCTTTTATATTTGTGTAATTGCTCTTGGGATTGCTTATGTGCTGATCATTAGTCGATAGACGATGCAGTTAGATATGAATGACAGGGCACCCCTGTTTGTTTTCCATCTAGATGACCGTGAAGAATGAGTTGCAATTTATTTTTTGTGCAATGTTAATTACCGTTCAACGTGCAGTGTTTTTGTGATAGAAGAACAAAGTGCATTGTTATGTAGCCTTCAATATAAGGCAATGAGCAAATTGTATTATAAAGTTTTGTAAATAAAATGAGTAACATTCAAATTTGAGCACAGAAAATGAGAAGCAAAAGAAAAAATAAAAAAGAAATAGATGAAAAGAAGTGGAGGAAAAGAGAAGCGGCCCGGGCCTGGCCCGGCCCGTTAAGCTAAATGTAAAGCGGGTTGCGTCTCGTAAACGAAAAAAAAGGATTGAGACCTAACCCCGTGGCCCGGCCTCGTTAAGTTAAATGTAAAGCACGGCCTGGGTTTTTCATTTGATACTCTTTTCTCAGCTTGTAGATGTTTAAGGGTTAGGATTGAGCAATGTGATGCACAAATGTTTTACCAAATGCATAAATGTTTTACCACATGAAAATTAAATAAGAATACTCATAAAACATTGAAATTAAATAGAATAGATAAAGTGGGGCATATATGCCCAAGGAAGCACACGGTACAAACTCACACGATACAAACTCACACGATAAAAAACACACACAACGACAATAGATAATAAAAACTAGAAAACATTAAAAGAAGACGCGACGCCGTCATCCTTGGCTCCTCCTTGGCTCCTCCTTGGCTTGGCTCCTCCGGTGGTCACTCCTCCTCCTCCTCGATGGTGATGGGGGTGGTGGGCGGGTAGTGGAAGTTGTAGGGGAGGGAGTGCATGTTCCCGAGAGAGGGGAAGATTGCGAGTGAAATTGGTGAAGATGTTGTAGGTTGTGAATGCGATGAACTCGCATCCACACCAAAACACCTTACCAAGAAGGAAGAAGGCGTCGTGGGGGTTGACGAAGCGGACGGTGAGGCCGATCTGGAGTTGACCGTTGCCCGCGCCGTCGAAGTACCCGTCGAGGTGGAACATGGGCGGCGCGCCGCGAGGAAGGTTGAGGTGGCGGTAGCCTTGCGAGAGGAATACCTCCGCAAGTTCCCTACCAGTCCTCCACCTAGAAATGGTCCACACACGGAGTTGGTTCTCCACAATGACTCCCGCCGGGAACTCGCGCTCCGGGACGGTCGCCGGGAGACGGTAAGTTGGGTGGGTGAACGCCATGGGCTTGGTGGTGGCTAGGGCTAGGGCACGGATAGGACGGTTGCGGCTTGAGAGAAGGAGGGGCAGAGTAGTGGTGAGTGGCGAAGAGGAAGGCGATGGGTGCCCTTAAATAGCCGTAGGAAGGGGAGTGGACGGAGGCATCGTGTGAAAGAGAAGGAGAAGGGGAGGGGGCGTGTGAGAAAATTAAATGGATGAGCATGACCCGTGGTCGTTTGCATGCCCGTGTTTGCTGAAACGATGGCACGTCTCGCCCGCACTGCCCGCCAATGTGTGCCGCGCCCGCCGAAAGAGAGCACGCCTCCCCCCGCACTGCGACACCGACGGGCGACACGGGTCTGAGACGTAATAAATAGCTACGGTACTACGCGGGCAGGGCTGAAAAAAGATGCCCTTCTGATTTGGATTTGCTTGTGTATGTTTGTACATGACCGTTTGCACTTAAAGTAGAGTATTAAGAAAATGAATCGACTAAAATAAAATGAGTTTGTAAAATAGACACGAAAATGAGTTGATTTAAAGAAACTATGTTATGCTTGTATTTGGCAAACACACACGAAAAATGAGTTGAATAAACCAAAATGAGTTTTGGTATGTTTGGATTTGGCAATGACACACAAGCACGATTTGATTTTCAAGAAACTAAATATGTTATTCTTGTATTTGGCAAAGACACACCAAAATGATTTGGATAAATCAAAATGAGTTATCATATGTTTGGATATTGCAATGACACATAAGCATGATCTAATTTCAAAAACTAAGTATGTTATGTTTGTACTTGGCAAAGACACACGAAAATGAGTTAAATAAATCAAAACGAGTTTTGTTATGTTTGGATTTGGCAATGACACACAAGCATGATTTGATTTTGAAGAAACTAAGTATGTTATGCTTGTATTTGAGAAAGACACATGAAAAAGAGTTGGATAAAACAAAATCAGTTTTGTTATGACGAGACGATAATTAGTTGAATAAAATAAAGTAAGTTTTGTTACCGTTGGTTTTACCGTTGCTCCCCTAGTATTTTATGTGTACTCTTTAAAAGGAGTGGCAAGGCCGAGACTAGGAGGCTGCACTCTACAAGACAATAGCCGTAGCTGCGACGCCGCATGGGACATGCATGCCGACGTGGGCGTTCGCTCGATGGCTCGGTCGGGCGCAGGCTCTCCAGGAGGCGACACGATTCGGCCCAGCGGTCAAAAGGATCTGAGCTCAGCCCAAACAGAGAATAGATGGCAGCCAATCAGATTCGAGAACTAGTCCTCCCACGGATCACGCTCGCCAGCCCGCGCGGAATCCTTCTAGAAGCACAGATCGGACGAATGCGGTTGGTCCTCATGTTAGTCGACGGTCCGGATTGGTCGTTAGGGTTAGCTGGCCAGCAGATTTGAAATGAGGATAAAAAATTCAAAAAAATCAAAAAATATGAATCCTGGTCACATTGTCTTCTTATATCATCTAGCAACAACTCAAGTTGATAAACATGGTGTAGATACATTGTAACGAAAAAATCATGTGTACAAGTGTGATATCTTGAACTCGCCGTACAAAGTCGAGGATTTGAGAGAAGGGTTTGAACTTTGAATCATGGAATGGAACCAAAACTTGGAAATAGGTTCATTTAGGTGTAAGTAAGAAGGATCCATGCTTCATTTCTCAATTTTGTGTTTTGACCATGTTTTAATGCTAGTCAAACCATAGCTTTGACCAGATTTGAAATGAGGATAAAAAATTCAAAAAAATTCAAAAAATATGAATCCTGGTCACATTGTCTTCTTATATCATCTAGCAACAACTCAAGTTGATAAACATGGTGTAGATACATTGTAACGAAAAAATCATGTGTACAAGTGTGATATCTTGAACTCTCGCCGTACAAAGTCGAGGATTTGAGAGAAGGGTTTGAACTTTGAATCATGGAATGGAACCAAAACTTGGAAATAGGTTCATTTAGGTGTAAGTAAGAAGGATCCATGCTTCATTTCTCAATTTTGTGTTTTGACCATGTTTTAATGCTAGTCAAACCATAGCTTTGACCAGATTTGAAATGAGGATAAAAAATTCAAAAAAATATGAATCCTGGTCACATTGTCTTCTTATATCATCTAGCAACAACTCAAGTTGATAAACATGGTGTAGATACATTGTAACGAAAAAATCATGTGTACAGTGTGATATCTTGAACTCGCCGTACAAAGTCGAGGATTTGAGAGAAGGGTTTGAACTTTGAATCATGGAATGGAACCAAAACTTGGAAATAGGTTCATTTAGGTGTAAGTAAGAAGGATCCATGCTTCATTTCTCAATTTTGTGTTTTGACCATGTTTTAATGCTAGTCAAACCATAGCTTTGACCAGATTTGAAATGAGGATAAAAAATTCAAAAAAATTCAAAAAATATGAATCCTGCTCACATTGTCTTCTTATATCATCTAGCAACAACTCAAGTTGATAAACATGGTGTAGATACATTGTAACGAAAAAATCATGTGTACAAGTGTGATATCTTGAACTCTGCCGTACAAAGTCGAGGATTTGAGAGAAGGGTTTGAACTTTGAATCATGGAATGGAACCAAAACTTGGAAATAGGTTCATTTAGGTGTAAGTAAGAAGGATCCATGCTTCATTTCTCAATTTTGTGTTTTGACCATGTTTTAATGCTAGTCAAACCATAGCTTTGACCAGATTTGAAATGAGGATAAAAAATTCAAAAAAATTCAAAAAAATATGAATCCTGCTCACATTGTCTTCTTATATCATCTAGCAACAACTCAAGTTGATAAACATGGTGTAGATACATTGTAACGAAAAAATCATGTGTACAGTGTGATATCTTGAACTCGCCGTACAAAGTCGAGGATTTGAGAGAAGGGTTTGAACTTTGAATCATGGAATGGAACCAAAACTTGGAAATAGGTTCATTTAGGTGTAAGTAAGAAGGATCCATGCTTCATTTCTCAATTTTGTGTTTTGACCATGTTTTAATGCTAGTCAAACCATAGCTTTGACCAGATTTGAAATGAGGATAAAAAATTCAAAAAAATTCAAAAAAATATGAATCCTGCTCACATTGTCTTCTTATATCATCTAGCAACAACTCAAGTAACATAAGATGATTTAGACAAGGTTGAAAAAAAGTTGCTTAGAAATGGGGTCGTTTACCCTCACCCGGAGGCCGTTTTTGAACACATCTTTCATTAAACCGATGAAAATGAGTTACTCCACAAAATTGTCCAATTGATTAACAAGTTATAACAAACTAGTGCATAAACTAGTGCATAACATTCAAATAGCATTGCAACATCAAAAATGATGTCAACTTTCAAATTTGGTTCAAATTTGAAATTGGTTCAAATTTGAAATCTATTCAAATTACAAATAATAAGTTTCCACACCATAGCACATAAGTTTAAAACCATTACATCAAACTATTTCTTCTGCTTCTTCCTACCACTTCTCATTGCAGTACCATAGCATAGTTTGTTCATACTCCCGAACTTTTTGCCGCAACCACTAGGCCCCCTCATCTTTTGCACATCCGGCACAGGCACAAGCACATCAGCCAGCCATAGGAAAATCTGGCACATGCATAACCTCCCGAGGCACAGTGCACATCAGCAGCCACAGGCACATCGGGCATAACCTCCTGAGCTTCAGAATTGAGCACAACCTCTAGAACAGGTTCAGAATTCATCATAACCTCCAGAACAGGTTCATCTGGCAAGTCAATAGTCAAATCTGGTTGAGGCAACAGAAGTAGCTCTGAAACAGGTTCATCTGGCACTGGTGCATTGACCAAACTGTTTCTTTTCTTTCTATAGCCATTGAGTCTTGGCTTTTTCATTGGCCAAGACTGTTCAACAACAAGAGGTGGGGCTTTTTCTCCACGCTTCCTCCCGAACAAGGATATAAATTAGATACCTGAAATAAGCAAATGAAACAAGGTACATAAATTGGAGAATTAACATTAACATACTTTGGTTGTACAGGAGTGTAACGGCATTTTGGGGAACCAATTCTATGCCCAAGTTCCTCACACAACTTGCACCTGTTTTTGTTACCTTTTTGAGCCCTTTTAGGCTTTTCTCGGTTTTTCCTTTTTCCCTTCTTACTACAACCCCCCTTCTCAAACCAAGCTTTGTATCCGCTTCTGTTTGGGCCTCCCAGCCTTTCTTTTACTCGGAGGGGGACACAGTGTAAATTCTATATCCACCTCGAAGCCACCGAGATTGGTCGACCAAGGCTGGAATTGGAGTTGCATATGCAGCCTTAAACTTTTGTACTCGAGTAATACTCATGCAAATATGGGTGCATATTTAACCCGGGTTTAGATGCCAAAAAAATTATGGCATGCTCACATGGTTTTCCAAAGTGTGTTGCCACTCTAGGCAAGTGCACTCCCGCAACTCAATGTTTACCACATGCCTCTTGACACTCCTTGCATCTTTAACTTCAAAGCATCAAATAAGGAGGATTTCTCAACAGATAGATGTGAAAGGTTTCTACTCTTGTTGACCACTCGTCGTACTCACTCGCTGGAAGCTTGTCCCCTTCCAACATATCACCAAGTCTTCCTCTCAAGTCCCACAAACGCATGATCATGATCCTTATTTGGTCCACCATGTCATGCACAGGCAAATCTTTTAAATCTTTCACTTTATTGTTGAAACTTTCTGCCAAGTTGTTATTGATGTGATCACATTTTATTGCAGTATTAAAACCTGATCTGTACCACAATAGAGAATGGTATGTGTTCAACCAGGAGGCAAATTCATTGTCAGCACAAGCTTCCATGATCTTACCAAGGTGGTAGGAATGTGTCTGTGGTCTGTAAGCTCTTGCTGCTGGCCACATGCGCCCAAATTCATCTCCTCTAAATTTTTTTATCGATTCATCCACATATGTCCAAAGCACTCTCTCTCGCTCAAAGCATGGGGGAAAACATTTTTACAAGCATTTTCCAGCCCTTTACATGCATCCGTGTGGATGGCCAAAGGTGAAACCGGCCCTATGCATCTTTTCGCTGCATCATGAACCATGTCCAGCCTTGCCTCGTCTCCGATTGAAACAGTCCAATTGCAATTGGGAACATCCAGTTGTGTCCATCCAAAGCATTGCATGCAGCCAACCGACCATTCCACTTGCCACCAAAAAAGAAGAGTCTATGCTCAAATATGGACGACATCCCGCTTTGAATCCATCTATGCAAGGCTTCAAACACATAAAAAACTTGCTGAAGTAAACACCGCCATCCTCTCGTAACCTCTCGTATCTATCTCCACCACACTTCCAGGTGACCTCTTCTCCACCTCAGCTTTAAAGCTATACAACATCCTAAATGTATTTGCCTAACTACCATACAATGATTTCATTGCCCTTTGTTTTGCCTTCCAAACTGTGGTATATTTCAGTTTGATGGGGTATAGCTTCTCCAAGTCCACTTTAAGCCTTTTTGCGTAGTGTTTGGAGTTTTTGCTAAAATAGGAGTAATCTTCTCTCGTAATCCAAAGCTGGTTTGTCATATTTGAAACTCTCTCGTGAAGTGGTCATACATGTATGCTGGTTTGGTATTTGATTTACTCCCGACCGTATCGCCATCGGTTGTAGTCCGCGTATATGTACCATTTGCATGGATTTCCACCACCATCATAGCCTTTGCACCTAGCATAAAATTTCTTCCTATCGATCCACATAGTCTTGGCATCAAACTCTTTTTTCACCGCATAGGTCCTAAAAGACATCCTAAACTCATTCATATTTGGCCACAACTTTCCAACCTCAACTACCGGGTTCTCTTTGTCATACAAACAGCACTCAGCTCATTGTCATTTGCATCATCCACATCATCTCGCACCTGTCTCATCGGTCTTCTTCATCCTCATTTCCACGGCCTGCATTTGTGTTACCATCTCGCGAGCAAAGAACTGTCATCCTCGCTTGCACGGCCTTCATCTCTATCATCAACCGGAATGCCAAACATTTTGGCCATTTCAATGTCGATATTGGTGCAATGACTAAATCTGTTTTTTCATTTAACTCTACTACATTCCAGATCAACAACAATCTTTTGAGCACCATGGTTTCCTCCTCCGCATCCGCATCAGCCCCTATATCTTCAGCTACTATTGTCGGTTCGAGTGAGCAATGCCAACATCTGCCCCCTCCTTTGTGAAGCCCACTCATCATCTTGCATCCGTGCAGCCATCTTTGATGGCACATAACCTACTCGAATTTGTTTGTAGATCAATAAGCTCGCATGAAAACTTACTTGATTGCTTTCCCACCCTTCTTGACGATCAATTTCAGCAACCATAGATTCTCCATCTTCAATTCTCACATATTCACCCTTATAGTTGTCAAACCGTAGCTACGTACACCTCTTGTTCTGGACCCCAAACAATCTTCTCCCCTATCTTCTCCACCAGATTGCGCACGGCCTCCTCCTCCTTTCCCTCCACCTCCTGCGGATCAACATCTTCAAGATCAAGAGCCAACCTCACGGTGCTATTTGCAATGTCTTGGACGCTTCCATCACTCAACTTGGCTTTACATGGAAAAAATTCGACTCTAATTGCGAATGTGTCGGCAGTAATCGGGCGCAAGATCTCCCCCGTCAATGGTGGGCAGCGGCGGCGTAAGCAATTGATCCCTCAATCGGCCCCAAATCGATAACGATAACATTAAAAGAAGGGGCGCATTACCGATTTGAAGCACCGTCTCGTCCCTCCATCCGATTCAGCCCGCGCTCCTCTCGATCCGCCCGTATACGCAGATTCTAAATCGGCAACAAAAAAGAAAATCAGGCCAAGATCCAGGGGTATGAGACTTGGGTTTTGCAATTACTCACCCGCAATAGCTCCGCCGCCGCCGAGATAGACGCTCCGCCGCCGCCGAGATGAAAAAGGGCCGCTGTCTGGAGAAGAAGCCCAGTGCGCCGCCGCCGCCGCCGTTCCCAGCTCACCACGCGCGAGTCGAGCAGACCGTTGAGACATGCGGGACCCTCACTCGTGAACGGTTGACTCTGCCGTACATGGACCAGGTGGACCCCACTTGTTATAACCCTCACCGTCCTAACCTAATCGCATCCTAACTAAGTTTCTTAACCCGCGTCGCCTGCCTATCGCATGCGAGCTATTTGAAGCATAAAAACGACGCATGGTAGCTATTTGAGCCAACAACATCGCACCGTGGAGAATTTCACTCAACCGTGTCGCATAGGAGCTATTG
>NC_061509.1:119236389-119256473 GCF_022539505.1 Lolium rigidum
CGTTTGTATGTGTCGTGTCCTTGCCTATCTTGTGTATTCAAGTATGTTTGTTTGACTCATCATATACTTGTGTATTGTTGTGAGCCTAATGCATCTTTATGACATCTTATTTGGCTCTCTTTGAGTGATTAATGGAACATCCCATTTTGGGGGAGTGATATGCATTGTGCATCTCTCTTTCTTTAAAATGTGTGTACATGGGTACCACCACTTAGTACTGATATTGCAAGATTATCTAGTCACTACGTGGTGTGTCATACTCATGAGAAATTCAAATTCTAATGTCCATTAATCATCTCTAGTCGAATTTTAGTTGCCTCTTTTTTAGAAGAAATGTTTTATCACATTATGGGGGGTAATATGTTTTGTACATATCACAAGCCTAGAAAATGTGAACATATGAGGTTATGCCACTTAGAGTTGATACTCTTAATTATCTTGATCCTAGGTGGCATGTTTGCTCAAACAAGCTCCACTTGTATTAAAAAAGCTTTTATTGCTCATCTTATGGGTTTTTGTTTGAGTAAGAAATTCTTGGTACGGTTTTCCTCAAATACATATCTCTATATATTATTTGGGACACCGTTTGCTTCAAGTTATTCTAATCATTTCCATGCGTGATTGTTTGACTAGTTGAAGCTATCAAGAATATTCATCCGTGCATAGTGCTTAATTCTATATACTTATCCTATGCCTTTTATTGTGAAGTTGATCCTTACTATCCTTGTTGATATACCACAGGATGTTAATTCCAATATTGTCATTGTCTTTGACAATTGATAATCTTTTATGTGGTTGAATTTATGGATCACTGTAGTGACCTCACCCGGTAGGGTGCCGATCCCTGTGCTTTATTGTGCTAGTCCCTGGATCAATCGCTAGCACACACAGTTTAAGATGTAATATCAAGAAACAAAGGTCTTTATTACATCGCATGATCCATATATACATAATGACTTACAAATTGCATAGCACAAGGCTAGCATTACATCTGAGTTTTACAACGAACAAACATATAGCATGGAGTCCTTCATCTTCATGTGCCACAGGCGAGCATGTTGAGGATAGACTCGTAACCCTAATCATCGTAACTCACTCGTTTATCAAAATATCCGCAACGGTAAAGTTACAGCCAAAAACATTTGGTCAATACTTTGAATGTATTGGCAAGATGTCACTATTTAGTGGACACAAATGGCACCTAATACCTACATGTATATTTGGCTGGTGGAGTTTAAGCTTTTTGCAGAAAAACGAGCATTTTCCCTACCTTTTGTAAACATCATTTGTCTTTGAAAATATAACCCTAAAAGCATGAACCCAAGTTCTCATCACGCTGGCTCACCAGGGATAGACACTAGAGTCCAGCTTAATGCTACCCAAGTTTGCCCATCAAGTTTTATTATGAAATTGGGATGAGGGAGATCTTCCAACAGCTCCATGTCCAATTGCTCAAAGTTGTCCGTAACTGGGGACACGGCTAAGTACTTAGTTTTTAACACTCTGCAGAGGTTTGTACACTTTACCCGCACGACTTAGTCAACCCTTTTCCACCATGATGCTCATTTTGCTCAAATGGTTGGGAGAAGACTAAGACGAGACTATTTTCGGAAGTAAGGCCCTGAGCCCTCAGGACGGACCCGTACCAACCTACACATCTACATCAGCTGGTCACGTCGGGACAGGTCCCTACAACCTACTTAGTCAAGACAGAGCCCATATGACATGCGGCTGTACAAGATGCTACTAAACATGAAACTTGTCCAATCTCTTTTGTTCCTGGGCGGCGGACCCCACCAATTTTCACCGTGCAGACGCTCCACTCGTACCAATCCGCCCAGGTGTTTCATTCATCAAGTTGTTTTCATTTATAACAAAAACATATTTTTCTTCATCTCATCTCATCATGATATCCCAACCACGTATCTAATAGCATGACTAAGCAAAACTACTTATGATGGCAACTTAAGGGAAACTAGAGGAATCCTAAGACTATAGGATTAGCATAGCATAGCATATACTTTGAAAACTTCTTACACATGCAATCTTTATTTAAAAACACTACATGCATAGAAAAACATTAGGACAATGAAAGTGACACTTGCCTTTTGGTAATTGATGATCATACATTTCTCGCAATCATACTCGTTGCACTCCGTACGATCTATATGATAAAGTAACACACAATAAACACACCAATCAAAAGCAAAGCAGCTAGCAAACATAGATCGAAATAAGTATTTGGTTTTACTATTTCCTTGGTTATTATTTAGCTCATGATTCAATATGCAAAAAGAATCATTGGCCATAGATATTTGCACGATATGATATTGAGGGTTCGATTTCATGAATCAAATGGAGCCAAGTTAATTTCTGGAATATAGCTCATCTATGATATTGTTGGATACCCTATATTAGTATAAGCTCATAGGAAAAGAATTGATCAAGATAGGTTGATGGATTGTATGCCATGGCATAGATGTGACTGTATACATAAGTGCAACTAGATAGAGAATTCTGGTATTATTCATTTTCAACATTTGTTTTAAAAGGATCTAGGATACAAAGATATGCCTATAATAATTTTTGAACTCAAATTTAAACTTAACCAGATTCGAAATTTCAATAATTATGAAACTAAATACAACCGGGCAGAGAATTTAACAGCGAAACCAACGCAAGAAGAATAATCTAAAACGGAGTTATATAGCTAGAGATATGGAATTTCAAAATTTGTGAGATGAACTAGTGCAAACGATGTGAAACTGATTGATCGTGTGGCAAGGTCAGCCCTGAACTTTTTTATGAACACTGTATTTTGTTCAGTAGAAAATCTAGCTACAGGCCGCATGCATGATTTGACATATGGACTCGATCGATAGAGCTAGGTGTTGCGCGTGCATGAATTAGTTGACGACGAGTGGCCGTATGCTTATGGTGAAATGAATTCGACAAGACGTATCGAGCAACAAAAAGGATTGGATGGCATAGGACGACCAAGTTTATTATGTTTGACTAGCAGATAAAGTTCTAGTTATGATCTAATTCCTACCGTGGATTACCGGTTTGGATTAGTCATGAACCTATTCGTGTAGGAATATCGAACGACCACGAAAGGAAAAAGACCAGGAGACAACGCTTTACCAAGTATCGGCGACGGCGCAGGTGATCGACTGTGATGTCCGGGACGACGGCGGAGCTACGGGAGTTGATGGAGATGTCGACGGAAAGCTTCCGGAGTCTAGGGAGTAGTAGATGACGTGGCCTGCGTCCTAGCGGAGGTGCCGTACACACAATGCAGAAATCGCCTCGGGTCCTTGTCGTGGAGGTTCGCCAGCTGCACAAATTGAAAATCTTCTGTACTCAGAATAGATGCAGGCTGTAAAACTCAAGAGAAGATGAAAGGGAGAAGGAACAGGGCCTTGGACCCTCTGTACAATTCCAGTCGGAGGAGGGGCAGAGTATGGATGCTGTTGGTGAAGAGATGGCGAGAGGAAAGTGGAGCGGTGATGAAATAGAGAGGAGGAAGCCAGACGTTTGGTAGCAAACGGGTCGTCCGGCCGTGAATATGTGGCTGTTACGGGGGTTCTTAAGGTGCAATAAAGTGGGGTTTTAATCTCCTGAATTGAACCACGATCAAATGGGGAATAAATTTCGTGTTTAAAGTTAGATGTTTCGGACTGTAGAATTGATGGAATCGTGAGGGGAAGGTATGACCATGGCAATGGGATGCGTTCAGTTCTCTGAACATGAGTACATACGAGGAAGATGACTGGCTTGAGCGGTTTGATCTACATGGGCTAAGATTATTGGGCCAAGCAGAATCTAAGAAGAAGGAAAATAAATTAGAGTGGGAAAGAGTCCATGATGGTTGGCTATCTGGGCTTCTTTGGGCTGCGTTCGTTTTTTTTCCTCTGCTTTTCTATTTCTGCTCTTATTATTTGAATTGAGTTCAAATCCAAAACTGGTTTAAAACAGTTTCAAATAGCTTCAGATTTGTTTTTAATAAAATACCAGTGCAATGGTAATTCAAACTAGATCACTTTGGCACTATTTTATTTGAAACAAAATTTGTGAAATTGTAAATGTTCCGCATAACTCATAGGTCTTAATAATAATAAAAACATGGATTTTTGATGTTTTGTTTTAATACCTCTTTTAGAATATTTTGAAGATAAAGCCCAAAATATGTTTTAATACATTGAGGTACTACTTCTTCTCCCATTAAACAAGTTTTATAAATAGTTTTATGCACTTTGGCCTATCGGCTACTTGGACATTGCTTATCAAAGTAGGATTTAGGGCTTTTATTTTATCAAAGAAATTCATCTCATAAGTTCAAAACCTTGAAAGCAAAATAGATTTGTTGAAAACATTTACGCGCCCAAAAATTTATGAAATCTCAATTTTGGGAAAATGTTTTTTTACTACCACACAAAAGTTTAAATTTCCTGTGGAATTTCAATCAAGACAAACATCAAGCACATAATTTTATTTTTATTTGACATTCTAAAATTAGGAAAATTTTGGGATGTGACAGACTACCACCCTTAAAAGGAATCTCGTCCCCGAGATTCGGATAAAGGCTAGAAAGAAGTTTTGTTTTAGGATATGACTAGGTGGGCTACCACCCTTAAAAGGAACTTTTGGAGGTAGCATTGGCTTGGGTTCACACTAACATCATCATGATTATGACTTGACATTGGGTCGTCTCTTTTGTACCTCCTATGTCTTCTGATTTAATATCCGATAGGTGATTGTTTATTCACTTATGGTGAACTACATATCTCTTCAAGGTAGCCTGAGTAGATTTCCTCATAGTTGGGCTTCTAATCCATATGGTTGGTTGTTAAACTACGTTTGATATTGATGGGTCACTCTTTAGGTCCAACGGAAAGCCAATATGAGAGTACTTGAAGGCATCCTTCATCTTCTTACTTGAAGGTCTTCCACTATTTTTCATCTACTGGTTGGGTCTTCAAACTCACTGTAGTCCTGCGGTTGGCAGCACTTGCCTACTATAAGGGTATAATATTTATCCACCCTAGGGTTTAGGCTTATCGGAGACATCTCACTTGTAGGTATGTCTCTCTAGATTCGTAAAGTCAACATTACGAAAGCGAATAATAAGAGTAGTAAGAATGGTGATCAATCCATCCTGCACCCAGATCATTACTTCGCAATTGATTTATTGAATCTCGCATTCTAACACTTGGTCAACCTCACAAGTTTGATAAAATTTTCCATGGAGAATTGAATCAATGTTTCAATCACCATTATTGAATTGTTTTGAAAACATGTCTATCGATCCCTAGCTAGGGTTTATCTCACACTCTATGCTTCTTCATCTTGATAGGAAACATCTAGGTTGGTTTCACTACTATTGTCTTCATGGCGAGTTACCGAGAAAACATTCTCTGGGTTGGGTATAGATGAGATTAGATAGAAAGATTCTAAAGAAGGTTCCTACCAAAACACATCAGATCAAGACAATTCATATCACAAACAACATCTAACAAACATCAAGCAACACAATTCAATAAACAAACAACCCGGTATGGTCATACCACAATTTGGTAAGATCAATACTTTGTTACGATATCGTTGGTACGATGAAAGATAACTAATGGTGGTCTAGTCTATTTCTACCTAAATTGCTTCAATTTCCTCTTTTACTTCTTCGACTTGCTCCTGGGTATTGTGAAGCTTGGATCGGAGTATTTCTTGAAGTTTTTCATTTGGTCTTCTATGCAACACTTCTTGCGGAGTCGAAGAATATCATGTGAAGCATCTGTCTCTCACTTCAGGCAGAAGGTCATAAACTCTACTTCCTTGATGGTTTTCATGAGGCAGGTTATCTAAGGTAGGAGGAAAACATTTTTGAAGATGGAGTAGGTGAGGATACTAGAAGTTCACAAATCAACCGTCTTTTTAATAGAAGTAGGATTAGATAGATTTTTCATCTTATGGTCTTCCTATTTTCTAATCCAAACCTAGGGTCACGAACCTACGGTCAACACAATGCTCTGATACCATATGTAGTGACCTCACCCGGTAGGGTGCCGATCCCTGTGCTTTATTGTGCTAGTCCCTGGATCAATCGCTAGCACACACAGTTTAAGATGTAATATCAAGAAACAAAGGTCTTTATTACATCGCATGATCCATATATACATAATGACTTACAAATTGCATAGCACAAGGCTAGCATTACATCTGAGTTTTACAACGAACAAACATATAGCATGGAGTCCTTCATCTTCATGTGCCACAGGCGAGCATGTTGAGGATAGACTCGTAACCCTAATCATCGTAACTCACTCGTTTATCAAAATATCTGCAACAGGTAAAGTTACAGCCAAAAACATTTGGTCAATACTTTGAATGTATTGGCAAGATGTCACTATTTAGCGGACACAAATGGCACCTAATACCTACATGTATATTTGGCTGGTGGAGTTTAAGCTTTTTGCAGAAAAACGAGCATTTTCCCTACCTTTTGTAAACATCATTTGTCTTTGAAAATATAACCCTAAAAGCATGAACCCAAGTTCTCATCACGCTGGCTCACCAGGGATAGACACTAGAGTCCAGCTTAATGCTACCCAAGTTTACGCATCAAGTTTTAATATGAAATTGGGATGAGAGAGAACTTCCAACAACTCCAGGTCCAATTGCTCAAAGTTGTCCGTAACCGGGGACACGGCTAAGTACTTAGTTTTTAACACTCTGCAGAGGTTTGTACACTTTACCCGCACGACTTAGTCAGCCCTTTTCCACCATGATGCTCATTTTGCTCAAATGGTTGGGAGAAGACTAAGACGAGACTATTTTCGGAAGTAAGGCCACCGAGCCCTCGGGGCGGACCCGTACCAACCTACACATCTACATCTCGCTGGTCACGTCGGGACAGGTCCCTACAACCTACTTAGTCAAGACAGAGCCCATATGACATGCGGCTGTACAAGAAGCTACTAAACATGAAACCTGTCCAATCTCTTTTGTTCCCGGGCGGCGGACCCCACCAATTTTCACCGTGCAGACGCTCCACTCGTACCAATCCGCCCAGGTGTTTCATTCATCAAGTTGTTTTCATTTATAACAAAAACATATTTTTCTTCATCTCATCTCATCATGATATCCCAACCACGTATCTAATAGCATGACTAAGCAAAACTACTTAGGATGGCAACTTAAGGGAAACTAGAGGAATCCTAAGACTATAGGATTAGCATAGCATAGCATATACTTTGAAAACTTCTTACACATGCAATCTTTATTTAAAAACACTACATGCATAGAAAAAACATTAGGACGATGAAAGTGACACTTGCCTTTTGGTAATTGATGATCATACATTTCTCGCAATCATACTCGTTGCAATCCGTACGATCTATATGATAAAGTAACACACAATAAACACACCAATCAAAAGCAAAGCTAGCAAACATAGATCGAAATAAGTATTTGGTTTTACTATTTCCTTGGTTATTATTTAGCTCATGATTCAATATGCAAAAAAGAATCATTGGCCATAGATATTTGCAGGATATGATATTGAGGGTTCGATTCATGAATCAAATGGAGCCAAGTTAATTTCTGGAATATAGCTCATCTATGATATTGTTGGATACCCTATATTAGTATAAGCTCATAGGAAAAGAATTGATCAAGATAGGTTGATGGATTGTATGCCATGGCATAGATGTGACTGTATACATAAGCGCAACTAGATAGAGAATTCTGGTATTATTCATTTTCAACATTTGATTTAAAAGGATCTAGGATACAAAGATATGCCTATAATAAT
The DNA here is from genome assembly GCF_022539505.1 of Lolium rigidum. Classification (NCBI taxonomy): domain Eukaryota; kingdom Viridiplantae; phylum Streptophyta; class Magnoliopsida; order Poales; family Poaceae; genus Lolium; species Lolium rigidum. The sequence continues at coordinate 119,244,200 of NC_061509.1, forward strand.
TTTTGAACTCAAATTTAAACTTAACCAGATTCGAAATTTCAATAATTATGAAACTAAATACAACCGGGCAGAGAATTTAACAGCGAAACCAACGCAAGAAGAATAATCTAAAACGGAGTTATATAGCTAGAGATATGGAATTTCAAAATTTGTGAGATGAACTAGTGCAAACGATGTGAAACTGATTGATCATGTGGCAAGGTCAGCCCTGAACTTTTTTATGAACACTGTATTTTGTTCAGTAGAAAAGCTAGCTACAGGCCGCATGCATGATTCGACATATGGACTCGATCGATAGAGCTAGGTGTTGCGCGTGCATGAATTAGTTGACGACGAGTGGCCGTATGCTTATGGTGAAATGAATTCGACAAGACGTATCGAGCAACAAAAAGGATTGGATGGCATAGGACGACCAAGTTTATTATGTTTGACTAGCAGATAAAGTTCTAGTTATGATCTAATTCCTACCGTGGATTACCGGTTTGGATTAGTCATGAACCTAGTCGTGTAGGAATATCGAACGACCACGAAAGGAAAAAGACCAGGAGACAACGCTTTACCAAGTATCGGCGACGGCGCAGGTGATCGACTGTGATGTCCGGGACGACGGCGCAGCTACGGGAGTTGATGGAGATGTCGACGGAAAGCTTCCGGAGTCTAGGGAGTAGTAGATGACGTGGCCTGCGTCCTAGCGGAGGTGCCATACACACAATGCAGAATCGCCTCGGGTCCTTATCGTGGAGGTTCGCCAGCTGCACGAATCGAAAATCTTCTGTACTCAGAATAGATGCAGGCTGTAAAACTCAAGAGAAGATGAAAGGGAGAAGGAACAGGGCCTTGGTCCCTGTACAATTCCAGTCGGAGGAGGGGCAGAGTATGGATGCTGTTGGTGAAGAGATGGCGAGAGGAAAGTGGAGCGGTGATGAAATAGAGAGGAGGAAGCCAGGCGTTTGGTAGCAAACGGGTCGTCCGGCCGTGAATATGTGGCTGTTACGGGGGTTCTTAAGGTGCAATAAAGTGGGGTTTTAATCTCCTGAATTGAACCACGATCAAATGGGGAATAAATTTTGTGTTTAAAGTTAGACGTTTCGGACTGTAGAATTGATGGAATCGTGAGGGGAAGGTATGACCATGGCAATGGGATGCGTTCAGTTCTCTGAACGTGAGTACATACGAGGAAGATGACTGGCTTGAGCGGTTTGATCTACATGGGCTAAGATTATTGGGCCAAGCAGAATCTAAGAAGAAGGAAAATAAAATAGAGTGGGAAAGAGTCCATGATGGTTGGCTATCTGGGCTTCTTTGGGCTGCGTTCGTTTTTTTCCTCTCCTTTTCTATTTCTGCTCTTATTATTTGAATTGAGTTCAAATCCAAAACTGGCTTAAAACAGTTTCAAATAGCTTCAGATTTGTTTTTAATAAAATACCAGTGCAATGGTAATTCAAACTAGATCACTTTGGCACTATTTTATTTGAAACAAAATTTGTGAAATTGTAAATGTTCCGCATAACTCATAGGTCTTAATAATAATAAAAACATGGATTTTTGATGTTTTGTTTTAATACCTCTTTTAGAATATTTTGAAGATAAAGCCCAAAATATGTTTTAATACATTGAGGTACTACTTCTTCTCCCATTAAACAAGTTTTATAAATAGTTTTATGCACTTTGGCCTATCGGCTACTTGGACATTGCTTATCAAAGTAGGATTTAGGGCTTTTATTTTATCAAAGAAATTCATCTCATAAGTTCAAAATCTTGAAAGCAAAATAGATTTGTTGAAAACATTTACGCGCCCAAAAATTTATGAAATCTCAATTTTGGGAAAATGTTTTTTACTACCACACAAAAGTTTAAATTCCCTGTGGAATTTCAATCAAGACAAACATCAAGCACATAATTTTATTTTTATTTGACATTCCAAAATAAGGAAAATTTTGGGATGTGACAATCACCTTCACCTTGGATTGCTTCTTATTGCCTTATTTTATTTCCAAGAAATCTTTGTTGCTCCCATGTGTCTTCCATGTCCCTTTGAAAAATCTTTTGATAAATTCTCTTGATTCATATCAAGTGTTTGTTTTGGAAGACAAACCTTTTATTTACGGTACATTGTGCAATTGTGAAAAGTGTACAGGGTTTGGTTTATTTGTTCGAACCTTGCTCTTTTGGGAGTTTGCTATTTCATTCCTTCTTACATGTTTTATTTTCTTGAATGAGATAAATCTTTGAGCATGTTTGCTTTTCATCCTTTATGCTCAATGGTTTCTTCTTAGTTCATTTGTTGAACTTTTTTGAACAAATCTTTTGTGATTTGCGTCTTTGATATAATTTGGACAACAAATTTGTTTGGTCACACCTTTATGCCTTCTTGAATTCATTTGGTGTTTTGTCCGAAGTGTGTCTTTTTTGGATCTTTAAAAGTCTTTGTGAATGCTCATATTTAATTTGTTTATATTTGTAGCATGCTTGCTTTCTTTGATCTATCCATCGAATCCTAAATGGCTAAGATGTGCATGAAATTCAAATTTCACCTACAAATATGCACATATTTATATGGAGTGTGTTCTATGTATTGTGGTTAGTCTAACCATTTTGGACCCAATAAGTTTGGGGACCAAGATGTACTTGAATGTTGTTTTAGGTACATTGGAGATGCAATGGAGGCTTGTCTCATCTATAAGGAAGGTGTTTTCACCATATGATAATTGGAATCAAGCTAGGATGATTAATGAACTCTTATCTACTACATCATGCCATTGCTATCTCGGTAACAAGTATCCTTTTCATGCATACTCATATAGCATCCAACCACTCGTAGGTTACATCTTGGCATGAAATTATTTATTTCAAAAATATTGCGGTTCTTGAAATTTTTTCTTTTTTAAAGAAAACTTCTTATTGTACATTTGAGTAATTTGATAAGATGCATATGATAGGAATATATATAAATCATATTTATGATTCACCTATCCTAAATATGCCCTCTAGCAATTTATTGCATATCAATTCCTCAAGAGCTCTTATGTGCAATATTGATGAAATTATGAAATAAATCCGTATTTGTGATACTTGTTACCTTTCTCGAAACATTCCAACTAGCTTTACTTCCCTTATTGTTAGTTGTGATGTTTTTGAGATTTTCTTGGTTGAAGTTCATTCATATACCATAAGTGAAAATTGGATCCATAGGCTATATATGTTTTCAAGCAAACATCCTTTGGTATACTTTATGACTTCATCTTGTATATCATGTCTTATTTATTTTATTAACCTCTTGTGTGTGCATGTTTCTTTATGGATCACTTTGTCCACTTTAGAAACTTATATACATGAGAGCGTTAATCCATCACCTTGATATCCTTGTTCTTTGCTGACCATCTTTTTATCCTTTTTTGATTTTAGTGGTGTTGGTAAAGAAGATTTATGAGTGCTTGGTTTATTTGTTTTTCTTCATACACTCATATCTCGTAATTGTTGGACTCAAGTTGTTCTTGATAAGCATATTCTCTTTATCTTGGTTGTGTTCTAAACGATATAGAGGGAGTAAGGATTCCATGTTTGTGCATATTGTATTCAAATGCAAACATTACAAATTATGCACGAACATTGGGGAGCTTCCTTATTTTATTTAGAGCATTATATCTCTCTTATCATTATATTTTTTTTGTCCAATTGGATCTTTGATTGCTTGCTTTATTTGTTGAAGCTTACTTCGCCATGTTATCTTTATGCAATCTTTGATCCTCAATATAGTTTGACTTCCTTCAAGTATTCGTCATTGGATATGTGCATTTGATTCCACTCAAATTATGAGAAGTGCACACCTTGGGGAGGAACTCACATTATATTGGCTTTCTAATTTTTTTCCCATTTTGGCACTTGATGCCAATGGGGGAGAAGTTCAGAGGGTTTAAGGGAATGGTTTTATACTTAAGTTTGGTTTGTGCTTAAGTGTTTTTCCTCTCATGCATTCCATATTTATATGTCTTACATGGTTGTATATATATAGTGGAAACTGTCTCGAAGGTTAATCTTGACAATGTATGCAATGAATTCATGTCCATCACACGTGCATACATTGTGGGGAGTTTGTTCTATATATGTTGGTTCTACTCACATCCCTTGCATTAGTTGTAGTTATGTGAGTAGAGCTGGTTTTGATATGGACTAGTAGCTTTGTGTTACTTGACCATATCAAATACAACCTCTTGTATACAACTTATTCTCGGATAAGTTGCATACTTGTTTCTAATATTCATTATATAAACCCTCTTATTGTGGTTGTCATCAATTACCAAAATGGCGGAGATTGTAAGGGTATATTGCCCCCTATGTGTGGTTTTGGTAATTAAGTGACAACCCCTATGGACTAATGTTTTCATTGAGTTTATATGAATGAATATTCCATAGGTACTACTTGTATTCCATGTGTTGGATTCAAGTATGGATGCCATGAAGATAACGATATACCATGTGTATTGGCATCAAGATCATCGATTTGAAGATATATATGTGATATGATCAAGAAGAAGAAATGAAGATGGAGTTCCTATGTGGAACTCAATATTAGCCATGCTCTATCTTATGTGATAAGCAATGAATGATCAAGATCTTGAGAGCTTGATTCCAAGTGAAGAATTCTTTATACACCTCAAGATAGTATGATAGAGCATGAGAAGATACAAGGTTGATGATACGTCCAAATTGCATCACTATTTTATATCATAATTTGCTGTTATTCATTGATATATTTCATATTGGGACACAATACTTATGTTATTTCATCTATTTTGCATGTTTCATGATTATTTGGAGATCAAGCACCGGAGCCGGGATTCTGCTGGAAAAAGCACCGTCGAATGCAATATTTCGGAAGATCAACTCGTGGAAGGGAGTTTTACCAAAAATCCTATTTTTCCGGATGACGAAGGGAGCCGAAGGAGGGGCCGGGAGGACCCGGGGTGGGCCCACACCCTAGGGCGGCGCGGCCCATGCCCCGGCCGCGCCGCCATGTGGTCCGGGGGCCCACGACCCCTTTCGCCTCCTTTTCTTCGCGAAACCCTTCGTCCCGAGGACCTAAGCCACGGAGGAATCCTCACGAAGGGTTACGGCCGCCTCGCGGGGCGGAGAACACCGAGAGAGAAAGAGCTCTCCCGGCGGGCGAGGAATCCGCCGGGGAAATTCCCTCCCGGAGGGGGAAATCGACGCCATCGTCACCGCCATCGAGCTGGACATCATCTCCATCACCATCATCATCATCTCCACCATCATCACCGCCATCTCCTCCGGAGCACCTCGTCACCACCGTAGCAATTTGGGTTTGATCTTGATTGTTTGATAGGGGAAACTCTCCCGGTATCTATTCATACTTGTTGTTGATGCTATTGAGTGAAACCATTGAACCAAGTTTATGTTCAGATTGTTATTCATCATCATATCACCTCTCGATCATGTTCCATATGATGTCTCGTGAGTAGTTCGTTTAGTTCTTGAGGACATGGGTGAAGTCTAAATGTTAGTAGTGAACTATGGTTGAGTAATATTCAATGTTATGATATTTAAGTTGTGGTGTTATTCTTCTAGTGGTGTTGTGTGAACGTCGACTACACGACACTTCACCATTTATGGGCCTAGGGGAATGCATCTTGTACTCGTTTGCCATTTGCGGGGTTGCCGGAGTGACAGAAACCTAAACCCCCGTTGGTATATCGATGCAAGAGGGATCGCAGGATCTCAGAGTTTAAGGCTGTGGTTAGATTTATCTTAATTACTTTCTTGTAGTTGCGGATGCTTGCAAGGGGTATAATCACAAGTATGTATTAGTCCTAGGAAGGGCGGTACATTAGCACAAGTTCACCCACACAACACTTTGATGGCGTGTATTTCACACGTTCGTTGGGCAACCCCAAGAGGAAGGTATGATGCGCACAGCAGCAAGTTTTCCCTCAGAAAGAAACCAAGGTTTATCGAACCAGGAGGAGCCAAGAAGCACGTTGAAGGTTGATGGCGGCGGGATGTAGTGCGGCGCAACACCAGAGATTCCGGCGCCAACGTGGAACCTGCACAACACAACCAAAGTACTTTGCCCCAACGAAACAGTGAGGTTGTCAATCTCACCGGCTTGCTGTAACAAAGGATTAACCGTATTGTGTGGAAGATGATTGTTTGCAGAGAAAACAAGTAAAACAAGTATTGCAAGCAGATTTGTATTTCAGTATTAAAGAATGGACCGGGGTCCACAGCTCACTAGAGGTGTCTCTCCCATAAGATAAAAGCATGTTGGGTGAACAAATTACGATCGGGCAATTGACAAATAGCGAGGGCATAAAAATGCACATACATGAAATGATAAGTATAGTGAGATCTAACTGGGCATTACGACAAAGTACATAGACCGCCATCCAACCGCATCTATGCCTAAAAAGTCCACCTTCGAGGTTATCATCCGAACCCCCTCCAGTATTAAGTTGCTAAACAACAGACAATTGCATTAAGTATGGTGCGTAATGTAATCAACAACTACATCCTCGGACATAGCGCCAATGTTTTATCCCTAGTGGCAACAAGCACAACACAACCTTAGAACTTTCTCATCATCGTCCCGGTGTCAATGCGGCATGAACCCACTATCGAGCATAAGTACTCCCTCTTGGAGTTAAAAGTAAAAACTTGGCCGAGCCTCTACTAGAAACGGAGAGCATGCAAGATCATAAACAACACATGTATAATAACTTGATAATTAACATGACATAGTATTCTCTATCCATCGGATCCCGACAAACACAACATATAGAATTACAGATAGATGATCTTGATCATGTTAGGCAGCTCACAAGATCCAACAATGAAGCACAATGAGGAGAAGACAACCATCTAGCTACTACTATGGACCCATAGTCCAGGGGTAGACTACTCACACATCACACCGGAGGCGACCATGGCGGCGTAGAGTCCTCCGGGGGATGATTCCCCTCTCCGGCAGGGTGCCGGAGGCGATCTCCCGGATCCCCCGAGATGGGATCGGCGGCGACGGCGTCTCCGGAAGGTTTTCCGTATCGTGGCTCTCGGTATCGGGGGTTTCGTCACGGAGGCTTTAAGTAGGCGGAAGGGCAAGTCAAGAGGCGGCACGGGGGCCCACACCATAGGCCGGCGCGGCCGGGGGTGGGGCCGCGCCGCCCTAGGGTTTGGCCACCCCGTGGCCCCTCTTCGTCTCGTCTTCGGACTTCCGGAAGCTTCGTGGAAAAATAGGCCCCCGGGCTTTGATTTCGTCCAATTCCGAGAATATTTCCTTACTAGGATTTCGAAACCAAAAACAGCAGAAAACAACAGAATCGGCACTTCGGCATCTTGTTAATAGGTTAGTTCCGTAAAATGCACGAATATGACATAAAGTGTGCATAAAACATGTAGGTATCATCAATAATATGGCATAGAACATAAGAAATTATCGATACGTCGGAGACGTATCAAGCATCCCTAAGCTTAGTTCTGCTCGTCCCGAGCAGGTAAAACGATAACAAAGATAATTTCTGAAGTGATATGCCATCATAACCTTGATCATACTATTTGTAAACATATGTAGTGGATGCAGCGATCAAAACAATGGTGATGACATGAGTAAACAAGTGAATCATAAAGCAAAGACTTTTCATGAATAGTACTTCAAGACAAGCATCAATAAGTCTTGAATAAGAGTTAACTCATAAAGCAATAAATCAAAGTAAAGGTATTGAAGCAACACAAAGGAAGATTAAGTTTCAGCGGTTGCTTTCAACTTGTAACATGTATATCTCATGGATAATAGTCAACATAGAGTAATATAACAAGTACAATATGCAAGTATGTAGGAATCAATGCACGGTTCACACAAGTGTTTTCTTCTTGAGGTGGAGAGAAATAGGTGAACTGACTCAACATAAAAGTAAAGAGAATGGTCCTTCAAAGAGGAAAGCATCGATTGCTATATTTGTGCTAGAGCTTTTATTTTGAAAACATGAAACAATTTTGTCAACGGTAGTAATAAAGCATATGAGTTATGTACATTATATCTTACAAGTTGCAAGTCTCATGCATAGTATACTAATAGTGCCCGCACCTTGTCCTAATTAACTTGGACTACCGGATCTTTGCAATGCACATGTTTTGACCAAGTGTCACAATGGGGTACCTCCATGCCGCCCGTACAAAGGTCTAAGGAGAAAGCTCGCATTTTGGATTTCTCGCTTTTGATTATTCTCAACTTAGACATCCATACCGGGACAACATGGACAACAGATAATGGACTCCTCTTTTATGCATAAGCATGTGTCAACAATTATTATTCTCATATGAGATTGAGGATATGTGTCCAAACTGAAACTTCCACCATGAATCATGGCTTTAGTTAGCGGCCCAAAGTTCTTCTCTAACAACATGCATGCTCCAACCATGAAGGTGGTAGATCTCTCTTGCTTCGTACAAGACGGACATGCATAGCAACTCACATGATATCCAACAAAGAATAGTTGATGGCGTCCCCGTAAACATGGTTATCGCTCAACAAGCAACTTAATAAGAGATAAAGTGCATAAGTACATATTCAATACCACAATAGTTTTTTAAGCTATTTGTCCCATGAGCTATATATTGCAAAGGTGAATGATGGAATTTTAAAGGTAGCACTCAAGCAATTTACTTTGGAATGGCGGATAAATACCATGTAGTAGGTAGGTATGGTGGACACAAATGGCATAGTGGTTGGCTCAAGGATTTTGGATGCATGAGAAGTATTCCCTCTCGATACAAGGTTTAGGCTAGCAAGGTTATTTGAAACAAACACAAGGATGAACGGTACAACAAAACTCACATAAAATACATATGGTAAACATTATAAGACTCCATACCGTCTTCCTTGTTGTTCAAAACTCAATACTAGATGTTATCTAGACTCTAGAGAAACCAAATATGCAAACCAAATTAACAAGCTCTAAGTATTTCTTCATTAATGGGTGCAAAGTATATGATGCAAGAACTTAAACATGAGCACAACAATTGCCAAGTATCAAATTATCCAAGACATTTTAGAGTTACTACATGTAGCATTTTCCAATTCCAACCATATAACAATTTAACGAAGGAGAAACTTCGCCATGAATACTATGAGTAGAACCTAAGGACATATTTGTCCATATGCAACAGCGGAGCGTGTCTCTCTCCCATAAAGTGAATGCTAGGATCCATTTTATTCAAACAAAACAAAAAACAAAAACAAACCGACGCTCCAAGCAAAGTACATAAGATGTGGCCGAATAAAAATATAGTTTCGTGGGAGGAACCCGATAATGTTGTCGATGAAGAAGGGGATGCCTTGGGCATCCCCAAGCTTAGACGCTTGAGTCTTCTTAATATATGCAGGGTGAACCACCGGGGCATCCCCAAGCTTAGAGCTTTCACTCTTCTTAATCATATTGCATCATACTCCTCTCTTGATCCTTGAAAACTTCCTCCACACCAAACTCGAAACAACTCATTAGAGGGTTAGTGCATAATAAAAATTCACATGTTCAGAGGTGACACAATCATTCTTAACACTTCTGGACATTGCATAAAGCTACTGGACATTAATGGATCAAAGAAATTCATCCAACATAGCAAAAGAGGCAATGCGAAATAAAAGACAGAATCTGTCAAAACAGAACAGTCCGTAAAGATGGATTTTATTAGGCCACCAGACTTGCTCAAACGAAAATGCTCAAATTGAATGAAAGTTGCGTACATATCTCAGGATCACTCACGTAAATTGGCATAATTTTCTGAGTTACCTACAGAGAATTAGACCCAGATTCGTGACAGCAAAGAAATCTGTTTCTCGCGCAGTAATCCAAATCTAGTACTTACTTTACTATCAAAGACTTTACTTGGCACAACAAAACATAAAACTAAGATAAGGAGAGGTTGCTACAGTAGTAAACAACTTCCAAGACACAAATATAAAACAAAAATACTGGAGTAAAAACATGGGTTGTCTCCCATAAGCGCTTTTCTTTAACGCCTTTCAGCTAGGCGCAGAAAGTGCATCTCAAGTAACATCAAGAGACGAAGCATCAACATCATTACCAGCGGTGTTGGGAGTTTTATCAATTTTAGGCCTATAGTAATTCTTTGGCTTAGGCACCTTAGAAACATACATGAATTTTTGCTCCTTACCCACATAAGCTTTCTCATTAAATTTAAGAGAAGAAAAAGTTGAACCCAATTTTCTCATAGCTTCTTCAAGTTTACCAATTCTATGGGTTTGGTTATCATGGATAGCACAAGTTTCTAGAGTAGCAATCCTTTCATTAATTCCTCCTAGGATTTTATCAAGTTTATCAAGTATTATCAAGTAATATTTCCAATTTAGTTTCAACGCTACAATTTTTCTCTATGGTTTCCAATTTTTTCATAACATCCTCAAGGGAGGTTTCACTTTTAGTTTCATTAACAGGTGGTGTTCCAAATAAACTCTCAATAACGCAGCTAGCTTCTAAAGCGGGAGCACCTAGGAAGTTACCTCCCGCGAGACAATCAAGAACATATCTATTCCAGCCTAGAGATACCAACATAAAAATTCCCGAGTAGAATAGTAGTGGAGTGTTTCTTAGTGCACCTATTATGGGCATCACTAATTCTATACCAAGCATCTTTTAAACATTCTCCCCCTTGTTGCTTAAATGAACGAACTTCAACTTCGGGATTACTCATTTTAGCGATAGTAAATAAAGCAAACTAGATAAAGTAAATGCAAGTAAACTAATTTTTTTGTGTTTTCGATATAGCAAACAAGACAGTAAATAAAGTAAAACTAGCAACTAATTTTTTTTGTGTTTTGATATAATGCAGCAAACAAAGTAGTAAATAAAATAAAGCAAGACAAAAACAAAGTAAAGAGATTGAGAAGTGGAGACACCCCTTGCAGCGTGTCTTGATCTCCCCGGCAACGGCGCCAGAAAATATGCTGGCGTGTAGTTGACGTGGGAGTTAGAGATCTTTGTGGTGTAGCTTTTCTTCAGTTCCCCGGCAACGGCGCCAGAAAATATGCTTGATGGCGTGTATTTCACACGTTCGTTGGGCAACCCCAAGAGGAAGGTATGATGCGCACAGCAGCAAGTTTTCCTCGTAAAGAAACCAAGGTTTATCGAACCAGGAGGAGCCAAGAAGCACGTTGAAGGTTGATGGCGGCGGGATGTAGTGCGGCGCAACACCGTAGATTCCGGCGCCAACGTGGAACCCGCACAACACAACCAAAGTACTTTGCCCCAACGAAACAAAGTGAGGTTGTCAATCTCACCGGCTTGCTGTAACAAAGGATTAACCGTATTGTGTGGAAGATGATTGTTTGCAGAGAAAACAAGTAAAACAAGTATTGCAAGCAGATTTGTATTTCAAGTATTAAAGAATGGACCGGGGTCCACAGTTCACTAGAGGTGTCTCTCCCATAAGATAAAAGCATGTTGGGTGAACAAATTACAGTCGGGCAATTGACAAATAGAGAGGGCATAACAATGCACATACATGACATGATAAGTATAGTGAGATTTAATTGGGCATTACGACAAAGTACATAGACCGCCATCCAACCGCATCTATGCCTAAAAAGTCCACCTTCAGGTTATCATCCGAACCCCTCCAGATATTAAGTTGCTAAACAACAGACAATTGCATTAAGTATGGTGCGTAATGTAATCAACAACTACATCCTCGGACATAGCGCCAATGTTTTATCCCTAGTGGCAACAGCACAACACAACCTTAGAACTTTCTGTCACTGTCCCAGGTGTCAATGCAGGCATGAACCCACTATCGAGCATAAGTACTCCCTCTTGGAGTTAAAAGTAAAAACTTGGCCAGAGCTGTTAGGATAATTCTGATCTTGGTACGTTCCAGATCAGTGCGTTTTTTGATTAGGAGTTCGATCAGGTTGTTGTGTGCACTCAGCGCGTAGAGCAGGTGGCCTCCTAGTCTTGTGGATCTCAGCTAGGCTGAGTTAGTCGTGTGTGGTGCTGGAGCTAGCTTCGTGTGTGTGCATGCAAGTTAGTTAGCTGTGCATGCGATTAGTGGGCAGCACATTGTGTGTGCGTGGAGTTAGTGGCTCCGGCTAGTGTGCTGTGTGTGAGCCTACTTAAGGCCATGTAATCTTGTATGAGTTGAGCCAGTTGAAAGGAGAAAAGGATTTGGGCGTCCGAGCGCCCGCGGCGGCGCTCCGTGCGCCGGCCGGCAAAACAACCCCGTGTCTCCATCCAGTCATCGTCTC
>NC_061509.1:119256573-119368577 GCF_022539505.1 Lolium rigidum
AGGACGGTGACGAGAAAGTTCTAAGGTTGTGTTGTGCTCGTTGCCACTAGGGATAAAACATTGATGCTATGTCTAAGGATGTAGTTGTTGATTACATTACGCACCATACTTAATGCAATTGTCCGTTGCTTGCAACTTAATACCTGGAGGGGGTTCGGATGATAACTCCGAAGGTGGACTTTTTAGGCATAGATGCGATTGGATGGCGGTCTATGTACTTTGTCGTAATGCCCAATTAAATCTCACTATACTCATCATGATATGTATGTGCATGGTCATGCTCTCTTTATTTGTCAATTGCCCAACTCGTAATTTGTTCACCCAACATGCTCGTTCGTCTTATGGGAGAGACACCTCTAGTGAACTGTGGACCCCGGTCCAATTCTCTTTACTGAAATACAATCTATCGCAATACTTGTTTTTACTCTGTTTTCTCTCGCAAACAATCATCTTCCACACAATACGGTTAATCCTTTGTTACGAGCAAGCCGGTGAGATTGACAACCTCACCTTGTTTCGTTGGGGCAAAGTACTTTGGTTGTGTTGTGCAGGTTCCACGTTGGCGCCGGAATCTCCGGTGTTGCGCCGCACTACATCCCGCCGCCATGAACCTTCAACGTGCTTCTTGGCTCCTCCTGGTTCGATAAACCTTGGTTTCTTTCTGAGGGAAAACTTGCTGCTGTGCTCATCATACCTTCCTCTTGGGGTTGCCCAACGAACGTGTGAAATACACGCCATCACGGGGCCCTCGTGTGGCCCCCCACGTTGCCCTTCCGCCTACTTAAAGCCTCCGTCGCGAAACCCCTGAGGCGAAAAACCACGATAAGGAAAACCTTACTGAGATGCCGCCGCCGCCAATCCCATCTCGGGGGATTCTGGAGATCTCCTCCGGCACCCTGCCGGAGAGGGGATTCATCTCCCGGAGGACTCTACACCGCCATGGTCGCCTCCGGAGTGATGAGTGAGTAGTTCACCCCTGGACTATGGGTCCATAGCAAGTAGCTAGATGGTTGTCTTCTCCTCATTGTGCTTCATTGTTGGATCTTGTGAGCTGCCTAACATGATCAAGATCATCTATCCGTAATACTCTATGTTGTGTTTGTCGGGATCCGATGGATAGAGAATACCATGTTATGTTAATTATCAAGTTATTACATATGTGTTGTTTATGATCTTGCATGCTCTCCGTTATTAGTAGAGGCTCGGCCAAGTTTTTGCTCTTAACTCCAAGAGGGAGTATTTATGCTCGATAGTGGGTTCATGCCCGCATTGACACCGGGACAATGACGAGAAAGTTCTAAGGTTGTGTTGTGTCTGTTGCCACTAGGGATAAAACATTGGCGCTATGTCTAAGGATGTAGTTGTTGATTACATTACGCACCATACTTAATGCAATTGTCCGTTGCTTTGCAACTTAATATTGGAAGGGGTTCGGATGATAACCTCGAAGGTGGACTTTTTAGGCATAGATGCGAGTTGGATGGCGGTCTATGTACTTTGTCGTAATGCCCAATTAAATCTCACTATATTTATCATGACATGTATGTGCATTGTTATGCTCTCTCTATTTGTCAATTGCCCGACTGTAATTTGTTCACCCAACATGCTTTTATCTTATGGGAGAGACACCTCTAGTGAACTATGGACCCCGGTCCATTCTTTAATACTGAAATACAAATCTGCTCGCAATACTTGTTTTACTCGTTTTCTCTCGCAAACAATCATCTTCCACACAATACGGTTAATCCTTTGTTACAGCAAGCCGGTGAGATTGACAACCTCACTCGTTTCGTTGGGGCAAAGTACTTTGGTTGTGTTGTGCAGGTTCCACGTTGGCGCCGGAATCTCCGGTGTTGCGCCGCACTACATCCCGCCGCCATCAACCTTCAACGTGCTTCTTGGCTCCTCCTGGTTCGATAAACCTTGGTTTCTTTTCGAGGGAAAACTTGCTGCTGTGCGCATCATACCTTCCTCTTGGGGTTCCCAACGAACGTGTGAGTTACACGCCATCAAGCTCTTTTTCTGGCGCCGTTGCCGGGGAGATCAAGACACGCTGCAAGGGGAGTCTCCACTTCCCAACCTCTTTACTTTGTTTTGTCTTGCTTTATTTTATTTACAACTTTGTTTGCTGCATTATATCAAAACACAAAAAAATTAGTTGCTAGCTTTACTTTATTTACTGTCTTGCACTCTATATCAAAAACACAAAAAAATTAGTTTACTTGCATTTACTTTATCTAGTTTGCTTTATTTACTACTGCTAAAATGCCTACCCCTAAAAATACTAAGTTGTGTGACTTCACTAGCACAAATAATAATGATTTCCTATGCACACCTATTGCTCCACCTGCTACTACAGCAGAATTCTTTGAAATTAAACCTGCTTTATCGAATCTTGTTATGCGAGAGCAATTTTCTCGGTGTTAGTTCCGATGATGCTCGCTGCCCATCTCAATAATTTTGTTGAATTGTGTGAAATGCAAAAGTATAAAGATGTAGATGGTGACATTATAAAATTAAAATTGTTTCCTTTCTCATTAAGAGGAAGAGCTAAAGATTGGTTGCTATCTCCGCCTAAGAATAGTATTGATTCATGGACTAAATGCAAGGATGCTTTTATTGGTAGATATTATCCCCCTGCTAAAATTATATCTTTGAGGAGTAGCATAATGAATTTTAAACAATTGGATAATGAACATGTTGCTCAAGCTTGGGAAAGAATGAAATCTTTGGTTAAAAATTGCCCAACCCATGGACTGACTACTTGGATGATCATCCAAACCTTCTATGCAGGACTAAATTTTTCTTCGCGGAATTTATTGGATTCAGATGTTGGAGGTACCTTTATGTCCATCACTCTTGGTGAAGCAACAAAGCTTCTTGATAATATGATGGTTAATTACTCTGAATGGCACACGGAAAGAGCTCCACAAGGTAAGAAGGTAAATTCTGTCGAAGAATCCTCTTCCTTGAATGATAAGGTTGATGCTATTATGTCTATGCTTGTGAATGATAGGACTAATGTTGATCCTAATAATGTTCCGCTAGCTTCATTGGTTGCCCAAGAAGAACATGTTGATGTAAACTTCATTAAAAATAATAATTTCAACAACAATGCTTATCGGAACAATTCTAGTAATAACTATAGGCCATATCCTTATAATAATGGCAACGGTTATGCTAATTCTTATGGGAATTCTTACAAAAATAATAGGAATACACCCCTGGACTTGAAGCTATGCTTAAAGAATTTATTAGTACACAAACTGCCTTTAACAAATCTGTTGAGGAAAAGCTCAATAAAATTGATATTCTCGCTTCTAAGGTTGATAGTCTTGCCTCTGATGTTGATCTTTTGAAATCGAAAGTTATGCCTAATAGGGATATTGAAAATAAAAAAATTACTACAGCAAATGCCATCCAAGTTAGAATTAATGAGAATATAAGATTAATGGCCGAACTCGCGTGCTAGGTGGGATAGAGAAGAAAATGAAAAACTAGCTAAAGAGAAAAATGTAGCTAAAGTTTGGACTATTACCACCACTAGCAATGCTAATGATTCACATGTTGCTGCACCTCCTACTATTAATGGTAAAATAATTGGTGTTGGCAATGTTTCCACTCCTAGTGCAAAGCGCGCAAAATTACCTGAAACTGCTAAAACTGCTGAAACTGCCTGTGATAAAACCGCTCGAAATTTTTTCCAACCTTGGGGATGATAATCCCATTGCTTTAGATTGTAATGATTTAGATTTTGATGATTGCCACATCTCTGAAGTTATAAAGTTCTTACAAAAACTTGCTAAAAGTCCTAATGCTAGTGCTATAAATTTGGCTTTCACAAAACATATTACAAATGCTCTCATAAAAGCTAGAGAAGAGAAACTAAAACTTAAAACTTCTATTCCTAGAAAGCTAGAGGATGGTTGGGAGCCCATCATTAAAATAAGAGTCAAAGATTTTGATTGTAATGCTTTATGTGATCTTGGTGCAAGTATTTCTGTTATGCCTAAGAAAGTCTATGATATGCTTGACTTGCCACCATTGAAAAACTCGTTATCTAGATGTTAATCTCGCCGATAATGCTAAAAAGAAACCTTTGGGGAAAGTTGATAATGTTCATATTATGGTTAAAAATAACCTTGTCCCCGTTGATTTTGTTGTCTTGGATATTGAATGCAATGCATCTTGCCCCATTATATTGGGAAGACCTTTTCTTCGAACCGTTGGTGCTACTATTGATATGAAGGAAGGTAATATTAAATATCAATTTCCTCTCAAGAAAGGTATGGAACACTTCCCTAGAAAGAGAATGAAGTTACCTTATGATTCTATTATTAGAACAAATTATGATGTAGATGCACCACCCTTTGATAATACTTGATATACACTTTCTGCGCCTAGCTGAAAGGCGTTAAAGAAAATCGCTTATGGGAGACAACCCATGTTTTTACTACAGTATTTTTGTTTTATATTTGAGTCTTGGAAGTTGTTTACTACTGTAGCAACCTCTCCTTATCTTAGTTTTATGTTTTGTTGTGCCAAGTAAAGTCTTTGATAGTAAAGTAAGTACTAGATTTGGATTACTGCGCAGTTCCAGATTTCTTTGCTGTCACGAATCTGGGTCTACCTCCCTGTAGGTAGCTCAGAAAATTAAGGCAATTTACGTGCATGATCCTCAGATATGTACGCAACTTTCATTCAATTTGGGCATTTTCATTTGATCAAGTCTGGTGCCCTAATAAAATCCATCTTTACGGACTGTTTTGTTTTGACAGATTCTGCCTTTTATTTCGCATTGCCTCTTTTGCTATGTTGGATGAATTTCTTTGATCCATTAATGTCCAAGTAGCTTTATGCAATGTCCAGAAGTGTTAAGAATGATTGTGTCACCTCTGAACATGTGAATTTTTATTGTGCACTAACCCTCTAATGAGTTGTTTCGAGTTTGGTGTGGAGGAAGTTTTCAAGGATCAAGAGAGGAGTATGATACAATATGATCAAGGAGAGTGAAAGCTCTAAGCTTGGGGATGCCCCGGTGGTTCACCCCTGCATATTCTAAGAAGACTCAAGCGTCTAAGCTTGGGGATGCCCAAGGCATCCCCTTCTTCATCGACAACATTATCAGGTTCCTCCCCTGAAACCATATTTTTATTCCGTCACATCTTATGCACTTTGCTTGGAGCGTCGGTTTGTTTTTGTTTTTGTTTTTGTTTTGTTTGAATAAAATGGATCCTAGCATTCACTTTATGGGATAGAGACACGCTCCGCTGTAGCATATGGACAAGTATGTCCTTAGGCTCTACTCATAGTATTCATGGCGAAGTTTCTTCTTCGTTAAATTGTTATATGGTTGGAATTGGAAAATACTACATGTAGTAACTCTAAAATGTCTTGGATAATTTGATACTTGGCAATTGTTGTGCTCATGTTTAACCTCTTGCATCATATACTTTGCACCCATTAATGAAGAAACACTTAGAGCTTGCTAATTTGGTTTGCATATTGGTTTCTCTAGAGTCTAGATAACATCTAGTATTGAGTTTTGAACAACAAGGAAGACGGTGTAGAGTCTTATAATGTTTACAATATGTCTTTTATGTGAGTTTTGCTGCACCGTTCATCCTTGTGTTTGTTTCAAATAACCTTGCTAGCCTAAACCTTGTATCGAGAGGGAATACTTCTCATGCATCCAAAATCCTTGAGCCAACCACTATGCCATTTGTGTCCACCATACCTACCTACTACATGGTATTTATCCGCCATTCCAAAGTAAATTGCTTGAGTGCTACCTTTAAAATTCCATCATTCACCTTTGCAATATATAGCTCATGGGACAAATAGCTTAAAAACTATTGTGGTATTGAATATGTACTTATGCACTTTATCTCTTATTAAGTTGCTTGTTGTGCGATAACCATGTTTCGGGGACGCCATCAACTATTCTTTGTTGAATATCATGTGAGTTGCTATGCATGTCCGTCTTGTCTGAAGTAAGAGAGATCTACCACCTTAATGGTTGGAGCATGCATATTGTTAGAGAAGAACATTGGGCCGCTAACTAAAGCCATGATTCATGGTGGAAGTTTCAGTTTTGGACATATATCCTCAATCTCATATGAGAATAATAATTGTTGCCACATGCTTATGCATTAAAGAGGAGTCCATTATCTCGTTGTCCATGTTGTCCCGGTATGGATGTCTAAGTTGAGAATAATCAAAAGCGAGAAATCCAAAATGCGAGCTTTCTCCTTAGACCTTTGTACGAAGCGGCATGGAGGTACCCCTTTGTGACACTTGGTTAAAACATGTGTACCGCGATGATCCGGTAGTCCAAGCTAATTAGGACAAGGTGCGGGCACTATTAGTATACTATGCATGAGGCTTGCAACTTGTAAGATATAATTTTCATAACTCATATGCTTTATTACTACCGTTGACAAAATTGTTTCATGTTTTCAAAATAAAAGCTCTAGCACAAATATAGCAATCGATGCTTTCCTCTTTGAAGGACCTTTCTTTTACTGTATGTTGAGTCAGTTCACCTATCTCTCTCCACCTCAAGAAGCAAACACTTATGTGAACTGTGCATTGATTCCTACATACTTGCATATTGCACTTGTTATATTACTCTATGTTGACAATTATCTATGAGATATACATGTTACAAGTTGAAAGCAACCGCTGAAACTTAATCTTCCGTTGTGTTGCTTCAATACCTTTACTTTGATTTATTGCTTTATGAGTTAACTCTTATGCAAGACTTATTGATGCTTGTCTTGAAGTACTATTCATGAAAAGTCTTTGCTTTATGATTCACTTGTTTACTCATGTCATTACCATTGTTTAGATCGCTGCATTCATTACATATGTTTACAAATAGTATGATCAAGGTTATGATGGCATGTCACTTCGGAAATTATCTTTGTTATCGTTTTACCTGCTCGGGACGAGCGGAACTAAGCTTGGGGATGCTGATACGTCTCCGACGTATCGATAATTTCTTATGTTCCATGCCATATTATTGATGATACCTACATGTTTTATGCACACTTTATGTCATATTCGTGCATTTTCCGGAACTAACCTATTAACAAGATGCCGAAGAGCCAGCTTGTTGTTTTCTCGTTGTTTTTGGTTTCGGAAATCCTAGTAACGAAATATTCTCGGAATTGGACGAAATCAAGACCCAGGGTCCTATTTTTCCACGAAGCTTCCGGAAGACCGAAGAGGAGTCGAAGTGGGGCCACGAGGGGCCGCCACCATAGGGCGGCGCGGCCCAGGCCTTGGCCGTGCCGGCCTGTGGTGCGGGGCCCTCGTGTGGCCCCCCACGTTGCCCTTCCGCCTACTTAAAGCCTCCGTCGCGAAACCCCTGAGGCGAAAAACCACGATACGGAAAACCTTACTAAGACGCCGCCGCCGCCAATCCCATCTCGGGGGATTCTGGAGATCTCCTCCGGCACCCTGCCGGAGAGGGGATTCATCTCCCGGAGGACTCTACACCGCCATGGTCGCCTCCCGGAGTGATGAGTGAGTAGTTCACCCCTGGACTATGGGTCCATAGCAGTAGCTAGATGGTTGTCTTCTCCTCATTGTGCTTCATTGTTGGATCTTGTGAGCTGCCTAACATGATCAAGATCATCTATCCGTAATACTCTATGTTGTGTTTGTCGGGATCCGATGGATAGAGAATACCATGTTATGTTAATTATCAAGTTATTACATATGTGTTGTTTATGATCTTGCATGCTCTCCGTTATTAGTAGAGGCTCTGGCCAAGTTTTTGCTCTTAACTCCAAGAGGGAGTATTTATGCTCGATAGTGGGTTCATGCCTGCATTGACACCTGGGACAGTGAAAGAAAGTTCTAAGGTTGTGTTGTGCTGTTGCCACTAGGGATAAAACATTGGCGCTATGTCTAAGGATGTAGTTGTTGATTACATTACGCACCATACTTAATGCAATTGTCTGTTGCTTTGCAACTTAATACTGGAAGGGGTTCGGATGATAACCCGAAGGTGGACTTTTTAGGCATAGATGCAGTTGGATGGCGGTCTATGTACTTTGTCGTAATGCACAATTAAATCTCACGGTACTTATCATGACATGTATGTGCATTGTTATGCCCTCTCTATTTGTCAATTGCCCGACCGTAATTTGTTCACCCAACATGCTTTTATCTTATGGGAGAGACACCTCTAGTGAACTGTGGACCCCGGTCCATTCTTTAATACTGAAATACAAATCGTCGCAATACTTGTTTTATCGTTTTCTCTCGCAAACAATCATCTTCCACACAATACGGTTAATCTTTTGTTACAGCAAGCCGGTGAGATTGACAACCTCACCTGTTTCGTTGGGGCAAAGTACTTTGGTTGTGTTGTGCAGGTTCCACGTTGGCGCCGAATCTCCGGTGTTGCGCCGCACTACATCCCGCCGCCATCAACCTTCGACGTGCTTCTTGGCTCCTCCTGGTTCGATAAACCTTGGTTTCTTTCTGAGGGAAAACTTGCTGCTGTGCGCATCATACCTTCCTCTTGGGGTTCCCAACGAACGTGTGAGTTACACGCCATCATGATGTTGCTGCCCATCTCAATAATTTTGTTGAATTGTGTGAAATGCAAAAGTATAAAGATGTAGATGGTGACATTATAAAATTAAAATTGTTTCCTTTCTCATTAAGAGGAAGAGCTAAAGATTGGTTGCTATCTCTCGCCTAAGAATAGTATTGATTCGTGGACTAAATGCAAGGATGCTTTTATTGGTAGATATTATCCCCCCGCTAAAATTATATCTTTGAGGAGTAGCATAATGAATTTTAAACAATTGGATAATGAACATGTTGCTCAAGCTTGGGAAAGAATGAAATCTTTGGTTAAAAATTGCCCAACCCATGGATCGACTACTTGGATGATCATCCAAACCTTCTATGCATGACTAAATTTTTCTTCGCGGAATTTATTGGATTCAGCCTATCGGAGGTACCTTTATGTCCATCACTCTTGGTGAAGCAACAAAGCTCCTTGATAATATGATGATTAATTACTCCGAATGGCACACGGAAAGAGCTCCACAAGGTAAGAAGGTAAATTCCGTTGAAGAATCCTCTTCCTTGAATGATAAGATTGATGCTATTATGTCTATGCTTGTGAATGGTAGGACTAATGTTGATCCAAATAATGTTCCGTTAGCTTCATTGGTTGCTCAAAATTCTAGGCCATATCCTGCTAATAGTAACTCTTATGGTAGATATGTTTCACCTAATGAGGAAAAATGTTAGAAATTGAAAGATCCACCAAGAGCTTTATGCAATCACAATATGAGCAAAATAAATTGTTTACTAAAACTATGAATGAGCAATCTACCTTGTTGAAGAATATAGGAAATCAACTTGAAAATCTGAATATGGAGATTTCCGGGTTGCAAACTAAACTTGCAAATGCCGAAAACCGAATCTCATACATGTCTCACGTCACAATCTTCTTTAATTAATAAAATGGCTGCTAAACTCGAGGATATTGAAAATAAAATTGTTACTACAACAAATTCCATCCAAGTTAGAATTAACGAGAATATAAGATTAATGGCTGAACTCGCGTGCTAGGTGGGATAGAGAAGAAAATGAAAAACTAGCTAAAAAGAGTAATGTAGCTAAAGTTTGGACTATTACCACCACTAGCAATGCTAATGATTCACATGTTGCTGCACCTCCTACTATCAATGATAAAATAATTGGTGTTGGCAATGTTTCTACTCCTAGTGCAAAGCGCGCAAAATTACCTGAAACTGCTAAAACTGCTGAAACTGCCTGTGATAAAACTGCTGAAATTTTTTCCAACCTTGGGGATGATAATCCTATTGCTTTAAATTGTACTCCCTCCGTTTTTTTTAATTGACTCAAATTTAGTACAAAGTTGTACTAAATTCGAGTCAATTAAAAAAGAATGGAGGGAGTAATGATTTAGATTTTGATGATTGCCACATCTCTGAAGTTATAAAGTTCTTACAAAAACTTGCTAAGAGTCCCAATGATAGCGCTATAAATTTGGCTTTCACAAAACATATTACAAATGCTCTCATAAAAGCTAGAGAAGAGAAACTAAAACTTGAAACTTCTATTCCTAGAAAGCTAGAGGATGGTTGGGAGCCCATCATTAAAATGAGGGTCAAAGATTTTGATTGTAATGCTTTATGTGATCTTGGTGCAAGTATTTCGTTATGCCTAAGAAAGTCTATGATATGCTTGACTTGCCACCATTGAAAAACTGTTATCCGGATGTTAATCTCGCTGATAATGCTAAAAAGAAACCTTTGGGGAGAATTGATAATGTTCATATTATGGTTAACAATAACCTTGTCCCCGTTGATTTTGTTGTCTTGGATATTGAATGCAATGCATCTTGCCCCATTATATTGGGAAGACCTTTTCTTCGAACCGTTGGTGCTACTATTGATATGAAGGAAGGTAATATTAAATATCAATTTCCTCTCAAGAAAGGTATGGAACACTTCCCTAGAAAGAGAATGAAGTTACCTTATTATTCTATTATTAGAACAAACTATGATGTTGATGCTTCGTCTCTTGATGTTACTTGATACACACTTTCTGCGCCTAGCTGAAAGGCGTTAAAGAAAAACGCTTATGGGAGACAACCCATGTTTTTACTACAGCACTTTGTTTTATATTTGAGTCTTGGAAGTTGTTTACTACCGTAGCAACCTCTCCTTATCTTAGTTTTATGTTTTGTTGTGCCAAGTAAAATCTTTGATAGTAAAGTAAATACTAGATTTGGATTACTACGCAGAAACAGATTTCTTTGCTGTCACGAATCTGGGTCTAATTCTCTGTAGGTAACTCAGAAAATTATTCCAATTTACCTGAGTGATCCTCAGATATGTACGCAACTTTCATTCAATTTGGGCATTTTCATTTGAGCAAGTCTGGTGCCCTAATAAAATCCATCTTTACTGATCGTTCGTTTTGACAGATTCGCCTTTTATTTCACATTGCCTCTTTTGCTATGTTGGATGAATTTCTTTGATCCATTAATGTCCAGTAGCTTTATGCAATGTCCAGAAGTGTTAAGAATGATTGTGTCACCTCTGAACATGTAGATTTTTATGGTGCACTAACTCTCTAATGAGTTGTTTCGAGTTTGGTGTGGAGGAAGTTTTCAAGGATCAAGAGAGGAGTATGATACAATATGATCAAGGAGAGTGAAAGCTCTAAGCTTGGGGATGCCCCGGTGGTTCACTCCTGCATATTCTAAGAAGACTCAAGCGTCTAAGCTTGGGGATGCCCAAGGCATCCCCTTCTTCATCGACAACATTATCGGGTTCCTCCCTCGAAACTATATTTTTATTCCGTCACATCTTATGCACTTTGCTTGGAGCGTCGGTTTGTTTTTGTTTTTGTTTTGCTTGAATAAAATGGATCCTAGCATTCACTTTGTGGGAGAGAGACACGCTCCGCTGTAGCATATGGACAAGTATGTCCTTAGGCTCTACTCATAGTATTCATGGCAAAGTTTCTTCTTCGTTAATTTGTTATATGGTTGGAATTGGAAAATACTACATGTAGTAACTCTAAAATGTCTTGAATAATTTGATACTTGGCAATTGTTGTGCTCATGTTTAAGCTCTTGCATCATATACTTTGCACCCATTAATGAAGAAACACTTAGAGCTTGCTAATTTGGCTTGCATATTTGGTTTCTCTAGAGTCTAGATAATATCTAGTATTGAGTTTTGAACAACAAGGAAGACGGTGTAGAGTCTTATAATGTTTACAATATGTCTTTTATGTGAGTTTTGCTGCACCGTTCATCCTTGTGTTTGTTTCAAATAACCTTGCTAGCCTAAACCTTGTATCGAGAGGGAATACTTCTCATGCATCCAAAATCCTTGAGCCAACCACTATGCCATTTGTGTCCACCATACCTACCTACTACATGGTATTTCTCCGCCATTCCAAAGTAAATTGCTTGAGTGCTACCTTTAAAATTCCATCATTCACCTTTGCAATATATAGCTCATGGGACAAATAGCTTAAAAACTATTGTGGTATTGAATATGTACTTATGCACTTTATCTCTTATTAAGTTGCTTGTTGTGCGATAACCATGCTTCGGGGACGCCATCAACTATTCTTTGTTGAATATCATGTGAGTTGCTATGCATGTCCGTCTTGTCTGAAGTAAGAGAGATCTACCACCTTTATGGTTGGAGCGTGCATATTGTTAGAGAAGAACATTGGGCCGCTAACTAAAGCCATGATTCATGGTGGAAGTTTCAGTTTTGGACATATATCCTCAATCTCATATGAGAATAATAATTGTTGCCACATGCTTATGCATTAAAGAGGAGTCCATTATCTGTTGTCCATGTTGTCCCGGTATGGAT
This sequence comes from Lolium rigidum, assembly GCF_022539505.1. Classification (NCBI taxonomy): domain Eukaryota; kingdom Viridiplantae; phylum Streptophyta; class Magnoliopsida; order Poales; family Poaceae; genus Lolium; species Lolium rigidum. The sequence continues at coordinate 119,268,975 of NC_061509.1, forward strand.
GTCTAAGTTGAGAATAATCAAAAGCGAGAAATCCAAAATGCGAGCTTTCTCCTTAGACCTTTGTATAGGCGGCATGGAGGTACCCCATTGTGACACTTGGTTAAAACATGTGCATTGCGATGATCCGGTAGTCCAAGCTAATTAGGACAAGGTGCGGGCACTATTAGTATACTATGCATGAGGCTTGCAACTTGTAAGATATAATTTACATAACTCATATGCTTTATTACTACCGTTGACAAAATTGTTTCATGTTTTCAAAATAAAAGCTCTAGCACAAATATAGCAATCGATTCTTTCCTCTTTGAAGGACCATTCTTTTTACTTTTATGTTGAGTCAGTTCACCTATCTCTCTCCACCTCAAGAAGCAAACACTTGTGTGAACTGTGCATTGATTCCTACATACTTGCATATTGCACTTGTTATATTACTCTATGTTGACAATTATCCATGAGATATACATGTTACAAGTTGAAAGCAACCGCTGAAACTTAATCTTCCTTTTGTTGCTTCAATACCTTTACTTTGATTTATTGCTTTATGAGTTAACTCTTATGCAAGACTTATTGATGCTTGTCTTGAAGTACTATTCATGAAAAGTCTTTGCTTTATGATTCACTTGTTTACTCATGTCATTACCATTGTTTTGATCGCTGCATTCATTACATATGTTTACAAATAGTATGATCAAGGTTATGATGGCATGTCACTTCAGAAATTATCTTTGTTATCGTTTTACCTGCTCGGGACGAGCAGAACTAATCTTGGGGATGCTGATATGCCTCCAACGTATCGATAATTTCTTATGTTCCATGACACATTATTGATGATATCTACATGTTTTATGCACACTTTATGTCATATTCGTGCATTTTCTGGAACTAACCTATTAACAAGATGCCGAAGAGACAGCTTGTCGTTTCTACTGTTTTTGGTTTCGTAAATCCTAGTAACGAAATATTCTCGAATTGGACGAAATCAACGCCCGGGGTCCTATTTTGCCACGAAGCTTCCAGAAGACCGAAAGGGATACGAAGTGGGGCGACGAGGCGCCGCCACCATAGGGCGCGCGCGCCTAGGGGGCCCGCGCCGCCCCATGGTGTGGGCCCCTCGTCGGCCCACCGACTCGCCCTTCCGCCTACTTATAGCCTCCGTCGCGAAACCCCCGATGCGAAGAACCACGATACGGAAAACCTATCGAGACGCCGCCGCCGCCAATCCCATCTCGGGGGATTCCGGAGATCTCCCCGGCACCCTGCCGGAGAGGGGATTCATCTCCCGGAGGACTCTACACCGCCATGGTCGCCTCCGGAGTGATGAGTGAGTAGTTCACCCTGGACTATGGGTCCATAGCAGTAGCTAGATGGTTGTCTTCTCCTCATTGTGCTTCATTGTTGGATCTTGTGAGCTGCCTAACATGATCAAGATCATCTATCTGTAATGTTATATGTTGTGTTTGTCGGGATCCGATGGATAGAGAATACTATGTTATGTTAATTATCAAGTTATTACCTATGTGTTGTTTATGATCTTGCATGCTCTCTGTTATTAGTAGAGGCTCTGGCCAAGTTTTTGCTCTTAACTCCAAGAGGGAGTATTTATGCTCGATAGTAGGTTCATGCCTACATTGATACCTGGGACAGTGATGGAAAGTTCTAAGGTTGTGTTGTCGTTGTTGCCACTAGGGATAAAACATTGATGCTATGTCTAAGGATGTAGTTGTTGATTACATTACGCACCATACTTAATGCAATTGTCTCGTTGCTTTGCAACTTAATACTGGAAGGGGTTCGGATGATAACTCTGAAGGTGGACTTTTTAGGCATAGATGCGGTTGGATGGCGGTCTATGTACTTTGTCGTAATGCCCAATTAAATCTCACTATATTTATCATGACATGTATGTGCATTGTTATGCCCTCTCTATTTGTCAATTGCCCGACTGTAATTTGTTCACCCAACATGCTTTTATCTTATGGGAGAGACACCTCTAGTGAACTGTGGACCCCGGTCCATTCTTTTATACTCGAAATACAAATCTGTTGCAATACTTGTTCTTTACTTGTTTTCTTGCAAACAATCATCTTCCACACAATACGGTTAATCCTTTGTTACAAGCAAGCCGGTGAGATTGACAACCTCACTTGTTTCTTTGGGGCAAAGTACTTTGGTTGTGTTGTGCAGGTTCCACGTTGGCGCCGAATCTCCGGTGTTGCGCCGCACTACATCCCACCGCCATCAACCTTCAACGTGCTTCTTGGCTCCTCCTGGTTCGATAAACCTTGGTTTCTTTCTGAGGGAAAACTTGCTGCTGTGCGCATCATACCTTCCTCTTGGGGTTCCCAACGAACGTGTGAATTACACGCCATCAGTAACTATGTATCGGAAGCTAATAACAAGTTGAACTTAATGACATGATCTTATGCTACACTTATTTGGGTGTGTGTCCATTATATCATTCATCTAATGACATAACCTTGTTATTAATAACATCCAATGTTCATGATCACGAAACCATGATCATCTATTAATCAACAAGCTAGTTATACAAGAGGCTTACTAGGGACTCCTTGTTGTTTACATAACACACATGCATCAATGTTTCGGTTAATTCAATTATAGCATGGTATGCAAACATTTATCATAAACACAAAGATATATTATAATAACCATTTTATTATTGCCTCTTGGGCATATCTCCAACATGGACAATTTTCCAACCCTTATTAGCTGGGTCCCTGTCAGTCAAATAAAAGACCTTTTTAGCCTGAGTAGCCAGAATATAATCATATCCGTCTTAGCGAGTTTTCCCACATTGATGCTCTTGAAGTACCCATCATTTTTGATTTGATCTTTGCCTTGCATAAACCAATCACCTTTAAAAATAACAACTGGCCTGTTATCATTGTACTGTAAACAAATAATCTCCTTAAGGGTTTCAAAGTAATCACTGTGATCATTGTTTGTGGGATTTCCGACACCGGGTAACATGATTCCACTGTTCCGTGTCTTCTTATTCGCATCACGGCTGGTAGTGCTAAATCGAACCCCATTAACTATGCACGCTGTGTATTTCTTGACCCTGAAATCCGGAGAACAGCCCATCGCGAAGAGATCCAGATTTACATTAATTCCTCTTTTCATCTCCTCCTTAAGCTGCAACACCACAAGCAAAGAAATATATGACAAATCTGCAGTGACAACAGACATCAAAATAGATCTAGCAACACGTGAACGAAGAGCGAAAACTAACCTCTTTCTCGAACCAGTCCGCAAATCCTGTTCTCATTGCTCTGTTAATGTATCGAATCCTTTGGTAGGTTAATTCATTTCTGTATCGACTGTTTTTTTTAAAGTCAGTTGTCCAGACATAGTTAACTATGGATGTATAAAAGTAGGCAAGCTAGCTAATATGTGAAAACATACCATCTATATTCGACCGTTTCATCACTATTGTGCAAAACATACCACACCATTTTTTTTAACTTTTGCGGGATCTTCAACATCATAATCGCCTGCCGAAATAAATTTAGCTCCGTGCCAAAAACTTCAACATCATATGCACCAAGATCTTCAAAAGCTGAATTTCTTGGTTCCTTGTTGTACACTGTGTGGACATCATCCATGTATCTCGAGCAAAATGTGAGACATTCATCCGCAACATATCCCTCAGCAATAGAACCTTCTGGCCGTGCCCTGTTCCTCATATATATCCTTACTTACTTGTCCTCTCAATCCAGCAGCTAAGATGGTTTGCAAAAGAATGTGACAATCATGTGTTTTTACGCCTTGTAGCTTGGTCCCATCATGACTTACACATTTTGCAAAGTTCGAAGCATATCCATCTGGAAACCTCAACTCCCGTAGGAATTGATAGAATGCACGCGCAAGTTCTCGAGAAAGGGCATATGGAGCCTCTGGCCACTCATAGTAGTCTTCCGAGTCCTCCTTCTTCAATTGTAGATGTTTTAGAACATTCAACTTATTCTACGCGATGTCCAACCTAGCATTAAGGGTGTCCTTATTTTTCCCATCCATTTTGAGAATTGTTCGAAGAAGATTGTCACAAATATTTTTCTTAATGTGCATGACATCAAGATTATGTCTCAGCTTCAGGGTGTGCCACTACTCCAAGTCCCACAAACTCATCCTTCGACCCCAAATTGGCGCACGTTTGGGATCACTTTTGTTTGTTTTTGGTGGGCTGCCCTATGGCTCGGAGTGGCAGGATCGCTTCCTTTTACTGATGTCTGCTTCTTTATTTTTATCTTGCTGGCTGGTTGACTTCTGCTTCTTTTTCATGGCTGCACTTTCCTTCCTTTTCATGGCTGCTTGTTCCTTTTTTTCGTGGCTGCCGCTTGTAATTCCTCGGGCGAAAGCTGTCTAACCTTCTCCAACAATTCTTTCAGCTCAACTGCAGTGAAACGACCTGGCTTCTCATGATTCTTATGAGCCTTTAGATACATATTTCCTATGCGCATACGATGTTTCTTTGGAAGGAAACAAAAGTGCCCAAAATACCCAAATTTTCCTTTTAGTGATTTTGAAAGAGGATCTTTGTCACAATGAATACAAGCAGCATAGCCTTTTGTAGTACATCCTGAAAGAGCGCACAGAGCTAGGTAGTCGTGAATACACCAAACAACTGCTGCTTTGAGAGAAAACATTTTATCCTCAGCTTCTGATAGAGCATCAACTGTATCCAGACCTTTCCAAAGTAACTGTAATTCTTCCATAAGAGGCTCTAGAAAGACAGTAAAGTCAAGAGGTGCACGCCATGGCAGGCGACGGCGATAGATCCGCTCTTGCGTGCCAGAGAGCGTCAAAGTGATACGGCGGCGCGGCCGACAATGGATCTACTTAGCTCACTGTCCCTGGCTATTTTCCCGCCGTGAACTAAACAATGTGCTGAACTATGAACTAAACAATTTGGCGAACTCTCCTCCCGCTGAATATTGTTTGTAAGGCGCGAAAATATTGTTTGTAAGGCGCGAACACTGTGTTTTTTTCAAGGTGTCTCCCGCCGCTTTCACGAGCTGGGGCACACGGGTAAACAACTCGTTCGGCCAAGGCCTGCTACTGAGAAAGAAGACAAAACCTGCTAACTTGGTCCAGTAGAACAGTGCTCTAGACTGAGTGACGTTCCCCAGAGTCAATGAAGTATTTGTCCACACCTAAATCTGGCCCAAAAGATCCAGAGGTAGCCCCCCACCCAATACAAATAGGCCGTCAGCAGCCCAACCCAAAATAGTTTTACGAAATAAGCCTTCGTTGAATATGTGGGAGCCATTATGGATCTCCAGATCCTGCTATTGGTTATTGCTCGGAGAGGAGTCTCGACCATGTCTGCATAGTTCGCGAACCGTAGGGTGACGCGCTTAAGGTTCGATGTCGCATAAGTAGATTTGGAATATGGTATGGAGACGAAGTTTGTTCGGAGTCTCGGATGGGATCCAGCACATCACGAGGAGGCCCAGAATAGTCCGGAGAATAAGATTCATATAAGGGAAGTTGATTTCTAGGTTTCGGAAAAGTTCAGGATTTTTCTGGTGGAAGACCGGGAAGGTTCTAGAAGGTTCCAGGGGTCCCACCAGTGGGCCCACGACCCTAGGAGGCCTAGCATGGGCCGAGGGGATACTCCCTATCCTAATGGGCCAGGGGCACATGCCCCCCAAGGCCCAGCCGGCCAAACCCCTAGGGGGGATCAACTTGGGGGTGGGGGGAGATTTCCCTCTTCCCCCCACTTGCCGCCGGCCCCTAACCCTAGATGGGAAAGGGGGGCCACCCCAGCCGACCAAGCCCCCTATATAAAGAGGGGAGGGGGTGGCCGGCCACTTCACCCCTTCATCCAACCCTGGCCGCCCTCTCTCTTCCTCCACCATACGCTGTTCCGGCTTGGCGAAGCCCTGCAGCTTTTCTTCCTCCACCACCACCACCACGCCGTCGTGATGCTGGAATTTGGAGGAGATCTACCACACCTCCGCTGCCCGCTGGAACGGGGAGAGGAAGGGCTTCATCGACACCGTACGCGCGACCGAGTACGGAAGTGCTGCCGGATTGCAGCACCGGGACGATCGTCTACACCAACAACGAGATTAATCTCGTAGACTTTGGAATCTTCGAGGGTTAGTCTCATCTCCATCTCATTCCTCCGATCTCATAGATTAGATCTTGGCTTTTCCATAGATTAGATCTTGGATTTATTCGTCTTTGCGGTAGGAATTTTTTTGTTTTCTATGCAACGAACCCATGACCTGGGACCCACGTAGGCCCGGCGTACTATGTAGGCCCAACAAGCTCTGACCTGCGGGGCCATGCGTCTAGAATTGACGGCAGTCAAACACTTGTGCTGGCACGTGCGCAAAAAAACTGGCATGACAACTGACATGTAGAACCCATGTTGGTGGTACTGACAGTTCTGGTCCACTTCGCATGCTGGGAGGTTGTCAGAACGGGCGGCCCCACGCAGGTGGGTCGTGTCGGTACCTGACATGCGGTCCCGAGTGCTGCAGGCCATGTACATGTATGCATATAGTGGCTGTCTCCCCTTACAAATATGGGTCCCAGTGCTGCAGGCCTTGAACTATTATGCGGGCAGACAGAAAAGTACGTGAAGAGAAGCGTGCATAGTGTGGGTCAGGTGTGTCCACCGACCCGAAGCCCAGTTGTTGTGACGCCCCCTGCTGACTCCGCAGTTCGGGCCGCCCTGCACCCGCGACGCTCATTTCTGCACAATCGTTGACGTTTAGACCTCGTCCGTCACTAACTTTTCGGGTCGAGCGGCCCAAAACGCCATCTGTGACGCGAAAACGCCGTATCGTCATATAAAAAGACAATCGCTGATGGATTTCTCAAATGTCAACCCTAGACCGTCATTGAAGTCCCATATGTTATTAGTGTGAGGAGAAGAGAGCACGCACCGAGGAGCACCCTGCCATGGCGGAGCTCATCGCGGCGGAGAATGCCACTATGTTGATGAACCCGACCACCATGGATGAGGAGACCCTTGAGTGGTGGAAGCTCACGAAGACGCAGTTCTTGGCGCGGAGGAGGGAAGATGCACGCGCTGCCATGGCTGCCGCGATGATTGTCGGAGGTGGAGACGCTACGGCGAGAGGCGACAACCATGTTGATGCGCCGGCAAGCGACGGTGACGCGTGATCACTTCCCTCTTTCATGATGTGATGTTCGATCTTCTTTTGGTGCCGTATTTCATGTATGATCGAGTACTTTGAACAATCTATTTTGCATGATTATGTTGCTGCATTTAAGAATTATCGAATAATTTGGATAAACCATGTGTTTTTGGTTTTTGGTTGCGGGCCGAAAAAGGGCTGCGCAGTCTAGACGTGCCAAACGCGGCCCGCGTAACAACATATCCAAAACGTGTTTGGGGTGGCCTGGATAGGCGGATTTTGGGTTTGCGGTTTGGGGATCTGCCAGAGCTGCTCTTAGCGCGTATCGTTTCTTGTTTTCGGACCAGTTTGATTTCTATGATTCTCTCTCCCGTGCTCATGTTCGGCATCCTATAGGCTGAAGACAACAAGTAGATTATTGATGATGATTATGGCACCTTTGTTGGCGCGGGCGATAAAGAGTTGTTGCAACAACGCCTTGAGATGAACAACGGGCATGTCGGTGGGGACGTTCTCGATGCAGGCCAACATCCATGTCCAGGTACGCTGACTACTATATGTGCGCCTCGAGCTCGATTGTGCAGGAAGAATCCTCGGTCCAAGGTCCAAGCAGACATACCTGTTTTTTTTTCTCCTTTTATTAGTTGATGCAGCTTGATGAAATGTCTATAAGCAATACGTTTCATCATTTTCCATTATTTCCATCGTTACAGAGCAAATCTGGCATTAAATTTAAATATTTTTTATTAATTGTTCATGTGAGGAGAGTGCCAGTTTTAGCTGCAACTATTTGCCGTTGAATTTCAGACAAATATCTGGTCCATGACCACACATTTACTTCTGGAATGTCTTTTTTACATCTTAACCTCTACCATAGTTTATTTACAAGTGGTCCATGATCACACATTTTATTCGTTTACGTTGATCCTCAATTTGTTGTGTATCATGATATTATTCTATGAGACCGTTGGTGCCTACATAAGGGTGGCGATGTGATGCACTCGGTCACCAATATTTTCATTTGTATTCTTATCAGCTTTGTCAACTTAATCTTGGCATCACCACACATATTATTTGGTAAGAGCTGTACGATCACTTCATTAAGGTTCTTTTTTTTGCAGATAACATTAAGGTTCTCTTTCAAATGTAAAATTTACCTAAGAGGTGGTACCACGTACCACACTTTGCTGGTTTTGAAAAAGACATTTCATTTTTTTCCACTCAAAAAACATGTTGGGAGCTATAGATAGTAGCTTAATAAAATCAATTGGTTTTTGTCTAAAATGGTAATCATTTGAGTTAAACTTTCAGGTGAAGGGCATTTGAAACTTCTGCAGTTTCTCCTTCCTTCGGCTACATCACTAGAGGTTATCCAGAAGCTTTGTGAGACATTACTTATAAAGAAAAACCTAAATAAATATCTTTTAGGTAGAAACAACTGCATTCGTGTAAATGGGTTAAATCTGCAGCAACCGTTCTTGTAGTGTCATGAGATCATGGAGTTTGTAGAAATTTTGTTGTAGAGATTTTGTATTGGGGTGAATATCATTTGAGTATGGTTGGCCTTGCAGCAATTATTGCTTATATTGATCACACTGCAGCACTCTTAATTCATGATATCATAAATTGTCTGATGTGGTTTGTTTGGCAACAGAGTTATGTCGATGAAGGAGAAGAGCCCATGGTTATCGATTAAAGAGTTAAGGGAAGAAATAGGTGGTCCATTTGTGGAAGTATTTGCAAAGGTTGGTTGGGAGCCTTTCACTTTTCCTGGCTATACTAGAATTGGATATACGAGCGAGTAGTTCTTAAAATTTTTCTCCCCAAGCATTTTCATACAAGGTTCAAATGTTGGAGGATTTGAATTTCTCATAATGTGTGGATGGCTACGCTCATAACATAAGTCTGCTATATATACCATCAATCTTTTTCATTGAAAAGAGGAATGTAGCACTGGCCTCACCAATCGATGAATATAAACATATATTCCATCAAATTAAACAAATGTGAGCGATCTTCTTACGTCATAACTGTTATTATATCAAAATAAACAAATACATATAGAAGCAGTAGTGGCTCTGGATATTCCTTTGGTTATGTTGTTTAGAGAAAAAGGAGTTTCATATAGAAGGGTACACGATGTAGTGCTGATGGGAGGTAGATGACGACGGAGTACAAGGTAGAGGCGTAACATTCACCGTGTTTATGACAATGTGTGTCTATACATTTATTCTTTGTATCATTCAGAAAATTTGCACATCTATGCAACGAGTATGTATGGTTGGCTTTCCTGCACGGTAAGAAATTTATATGGCACTGACCACATACTAAACATTTTACTATATGGATCCTTGTGAAAAAAAATATACCATTGAGTTTTAATGGATTATTATCTCGATCTTGAGTCCTCTCGATATTTGTCTTCGCAATATTTAAAATGATGAGTCCAATAAGAAACATTATAATTCCAATGGTAATATGTTGTTCAAGCTTCCAGTAATAACTCATATGTGTATGCCACAATTATTTTTTGAATGAAAAAAGACAACGTGCAACTTCCGGCAATGACCGGGACATGTTTGACGTTGGCTAAAAAGCAGCGAGAGAGAAAAAGATGACACACGGGAATGTTGACGATGGGTAGGACAAAGTGAGCCAGAAAATAGTGACTTGCAAGACTATACACCGGACAATTTGGTGAATTTTGAGGTGTTCACCTCGTTGAAGATCGTTGCAATAATTTCATTCTGCACTACCCAAAGGATCCATGCAGCAAAAACATGACCCATATGTTTCCATCCCTTTGTCGTGGCAACGCACATGCATCATATTTATATATGTGATGAGAAAATAAATTAGAGAAACCATGACAACGCACATACATTCACCTAGTGTCAGTAGTAGTTGACTGAACCCTTGCTTCCTAAATTCGCTAGAACAACTTATATATTGTAAAAGGGTAGTATAACCTTAACAACCAAGTGATGGATCCATTAAGTAAGACATGACATGCCCTTACTTTTACTATAACATAAATACAAACCATGAGGAAAACTACTACCCATTATTAATATATTTTTCGCAGATGAGTCATGGAATTTCCAGTAATTAAGTTTTTATGGCTAAAAATATTTAACAAAAATCAACTTCTACATATGGTCTTCTCCTGATGCAACGCACATGCACTTTTCCTATAGTACTTCATTACAATAATAATAGCAATTCATTAATTAACTCATACTATTACTTAAGCTAAGATATCACTTGGACTGCTTCATGTGGCCGTTGGGTCCTCACAGGTCCCCTGTGAATGGCGCTAGAAAAAAAAAGGGTTAGATTTTGAAATTTTCAAAACAAGGTTAAATCGTGCTGAAGTTTTGAAAAAGGGTTAAATTTGTCTAAATCGACCCAACCAAGCGTTGTACTTGGGTGAAATGCAACGTTGGGCAGTGTGGTAATTTCCTGGGCTGGTGGCGGCCGACGACCTCTTCGTCTCGGGAGACTCCTACTCCCCATTTCTTCTTCCTCTCGCACGAGGTCGCTGCACGTTCCCCCACATCCCTCTTTCTGCTTCTACCTCGTCGTCGTCGGTGACCTCCGATCGCGGCCTACTCCAACAAGTTAAACCCGACGGTTGTCTCTACCTACGATCACCAATAGAGGCGGCGTCAACGGAGGGACTCGGTGAGATCCTCCCGGCGCCATGTCGTTGGATTCGGACTCCTCGTCGCAGGGCGGCGACCACCGGAGCTTCCGCCAGATCACGCGGGACCGTAACCACCCCTTTCCGCTTTTCCCCTCCCACTTTTGCTTTAGATTTGCTTGCTTGCTGTTACTGTTACGGCTGTACTGCTGGATCTGGTAAACTGCTTGTGGGATTCGAGAAAATCGGCATGGTCGTGCAAGCTTGTTGTTTCGGGCTCATATCGGAGCAGAGGACTGTGCATGGTTGTTGGCTTTTACTTTAGGTCTTCAGTGCGGAATTGATGTTGAACTGAGTGATTAAGTTGTTGCACTAGGCAGTTGGGTAGCCATAGGTTTCGTTGTGCTTTCTGAGCTCGTTATATTTTGACTTGACTATGACTGTGCTTCTCTAATGTACGGAGATCATGTCTGATGGTATGTGGCAAGCGAACGAACTTGACAATCTGGCAGTTGCGCCTTTCTATTCCCAAAAAACTCAAGGGCCAGGAGCTATGGCAATTCGTTAAGCTTAACCCTTCCTTTTCCAGTTGTAGCCTAACCTTTTGATATGTTTATGTATAACGATGATAAAATTTACTAAGAGTTAGTCAGAAATGGTAGCACTAATATAGGCCGCACCCTATGCCAAAAGACTCATTATGGGGTATGGATAAGGAATTGTCGGCAGCCTTTCCTTTCAATTTTGACCTGGTGCTGTGGTCATGCATTGTTGACGCGGCCACAAAGGAAACTTCCTCTCAATTTTGGATAGTGGGAACCTGCAATTTTCCTGTCAACGACCACCACTTCAATTTATGTATATATCCCCCGAATTCTGATCACTATTGCTCAAAACATCATTTATTCTTTGTTATTTCTATTCCTGGTTTTGCATTTGTAGGTGCACCTTTAGAACCTGGTGCTGTGGTCTATTATATTCATTCAAATAGTTTAGTTTTGTGATTATGCAGGTTTGTTATTTGAAATGCTCAGGTCGACTAGGAAGGATTCAAAATCAGCATGGAAGGTATCATTTTCCATTGTACATGTTAATCTATCTTTTCTATGGTTTCCTGCTCTATCAAGTATTTTTCCCTGAGTTTTTTCCTGATATTTTAGTAACTACACTTATTATTGTTTACTGTTCATTATATTTTTGTATCACTGTTATGATAATTATTTTAATGGAAATGTTTCAACGTTATTTGCTTGTTATGCTTAAACCTTTGGCAATTACTTCTTCAAATGGATGGCTTTAGGTATAATTGAGCCATTTGAAATTTAGTTTCTCATAGCGATTCAAATAGGAAAACTATACTATAGGTACTGCTCTCAATTTATTAATGATTTCTTCAACATCAACCTAACTAGGTTTAGCCAGATCTGCTAAAAATTCAAAGGCCACGAGAAATACAAATAACGAGGAACATACTCTGATGAGTACGGGAAGCTATACAAATTTTACATGTAGTGTATATCTAAAGTTACATACACCTAAATGCTAATGAACTGCATCGTCCACTATTCATATGCAGTGCATGTGCTGCTTATCATTTGACATTGATAATTGGCAGGTAGGCAAGTGCAACATTCACTATTCTGTCATTTCGTACTGGGACAAACAGGGCATGGACACCTATTGGCACCAAAATCATATTCCAATACAATTCTTCACATGTGCTAAATACATTATATATGTTGATGCAATGCATATATGCACCTATATAATACGTTTTTTTTTGTATGGAACCTATATAAAAAGTTTAGAGACTAGATATATGTTTTTTATAGTGAAATACATCGGACGTGCTCGAACTATTCAGAAAGTAACACTTGGCCCTAAACTTTAAAACTTAACACTTTCGTCCTGATAATTCATCAAACGATTATCTTAGGTTCTTTTCGCATCTGACTGGTGCCATGTCGGACCAGAGTCTTTGGCGGCATTTATTCCTGCCAGGATCAGTGGGGCCTTTTACAAATTACCCCTTCAATCTGTATAAGGCCTCAAATGGCTTCCTACCTGCATTTGGCCCCTCATAGTTTTTTCTCCAGATCCCAGCTGCCAAGTTGTAAGAGATTGCTTTCGCTTGAAACTAGCACATTGCTTTAGTGAAATTAACTGTGTATGCGGAGAACAATGAGTCAAATTTGGATGCAACAGAGAGAAATAATTTGTTACAGGATTTTGCAAGGCATAACAAGTCAAATTCGACAGAAGCAATCTCATTGGTTAATGACAACAATAATTCTTAAGAAATAGCATAATATCCATCACGAAATTGCATCACATTGTGCATCCTAGCACTTTGCCTCTTTGCCCCCTCCGATTGTTTTCACTTTCGAGGGGTAATAACTTTGGGAAGCTGTGTAGCCTTTCTTCTCTCTCGATCACACTCACGAACTAGTGCACGAACAGAGAGGAGACAATGACAGTGAGTTTGTTGGTGTGTAATGTAATGCCTACAACTTTTCTGTTTCCTTCTTCCTTTTATTCAGCAAAACAACGATCGTGCCTGCTCACACGTTGCCCACATTGATTGTGCCATCCCACGACCGAGCACACGAGCTTACAACGCAAGGATCGGATCAAAACTATGACCAACTCCTATCCTATCTGTTCCTAGCAAATAGCTGACGGAACAACTAACTGAACTAACTGACGAAACTGACACTTATTATACGACACACTAGATTAACAAACTCCTCCTAATCTATGTGTCTTCACCTTAACGGTGCCAATTCGACGGCACAGCTCCTGGAACTGCACACGACCAAGTGCCTTCGTCATGATGTCAGAGAGCTGATCCGCAGTACGCACGAACTGGACGTCGATGTCCTTGTTGTCGACACACTGACGGATGAAGTGATACCTGATTTCGATGTGCTTGCTTCGGTCGTGGAAGACCGGATTCTTCATCAGAGCTATGGCTGACTTGTTGTCGACGTGGAGCTCCACCGCGCCATGCTTGCGACCAAGCAGCTCATCATGGAGCCGCCTGAGCCAGATCCCTTGGCATGCGGCAGCAGTTGCAGCGACGTACTCTGCCTCGCATGAGGAGAGTGCGACGATCTTCTGCTTCGCTGACTGCCAGGAGAAAGGGCTGCTGCCGAGGAAGTACAGGACTCCGCTTGTGCTCTTCCGATCGTCGACGTCGCCGGCCCACTCTGCGTCGCTGTACCCAACGAGCCTGGCCTTCGTGTCCTGGCGTGCATACGTGCACCCATAGTCCTTCGTCCCAGCAATGTAGCGCAACAAGTGCTTTACTGCGCTCCAGTGCTCGCTCGTGGGCGCCTCCATGTATATGCTGAGGTAGCCGACAGCGTAGTAGATGTCGAGGCGTGTGTGGACGAGGTAGCGGAGCCCACCGACGATGCTGCGGTAGAGGGATGGATCCACCGGCGCTCCGCTTCCCTTCTTGCTTAGCTTCAGCCGATGCTCCATGGGCGTGGCGGTGGCGTTGCAGCTAGCCATGCCCATTTTGTCGAGCAGCTTGTCTGCATAGGTAGACCGCCCCACCTTGATGCGCCCAGGCTGCTGTATGACCTCGATGCAGAGGTAGTAGGACAACAGCCCCAGGTCGCTCATCCGGAAGAGCCCCATCATCTCCTTCTTGAACTCGCCAATCGCCGTGGTGGAGGCGCCGGTGACGATCAGATCGTCCACGTAGACCCCGAGCAGGAGCCGCTCTGTGCCCTTGCCGCGTGTGTACATCGCGTGCTCGGAAGGGCACTTGGCGAAGCCGAGCGCGGTGAGGCTGCTGTCCAGCTTCGAATTCCATGCCCTTGGAGCCTGGCGGAGCCCGTACAGCGCCTTGTGGAGGCGCAACACCTTCCCCTCCGATCCGGCCTTGACGAATCCAGGGGGCTGCGCCACGTACACCTCCTCCTCGAGCTCGCCGTTGAGGAAGGCGGACTTGACGTCGAGGTGGTGCACCGCCCAGGCCTCCTGCGCGGCGACGGCGAGGAGGAGCCGGACGGAATCGAGCCGAGCGACGGGGCAAAGACTTCCTCGAAGTCAACTCCCCCTCGCTGCACGTAGCCCTTGGCGACGAGGCGGGCCTTGTACCTGACGATGCTCCCCTTCTCGTCCCTTCTAACCTTGTAAACCCACTTCAGCCCAATGGGCTTCTGGCCCGGTGGGAGGTCCACCAGAGACCAAGTGGAGTTCTCCACGATGGAGGCCATCTCCTCCTCCATTGCTCTGCTCCAGCTTGCGTCGCGGAGCGCCTCGGCCACGCTCCTGGGTTCCTCCGCCGTGGTGAGCAGCACCCGCTCCGCTCGTTCTGGCAGCGCTGCGTCGGCGCCCAGGATGTTGGAGATCCGCCGGTAGCGGTGCTCCTCGCCCTCATCGAGTTCATCAAGAAGCTCCGGATCTGGGCTGATGGAGGCGTGGCGAACTCCACGGGCAGCGCCGTGGTTGCAGGCTGGATCGGCGTGGCTGCTCCCTGCGAGACAGCAGGGCTCGCCGCATCAGCTTCTTCTACCTCTGGCTCCACCAGAGGCTTGGCGGGTGGTGCGGGCGTGGTGATGAACTCGATCGCGAACTCGCCCCCATCGACAACAGCTGCTTCCTCGTCTTCCTCCCAAGGCCAGCTCGCCGTTTCGTCCAAGACGATGTCGCGAGACACATGGACACGGCGCATGGTTGGGTCGTAGACCCTTTACGCCTTCGTCCCGTGCTCGTACCCGATGAACACCATCGGGGTGCTGCGGTCGTCGAGCTTGCGGAGGAAGGGGCACGCAGACTTGACGTGCGCGATGCAGCCGAAGACGCGGAGATGCTCGACGGAGGGCTTCCTCCCGTGCCACGCCTCGTACAGCGTCTTGCCGTCGACGCTGCGGGTGAAGGATCGGTTCAGCAGGTAAACCGCCGTGGTCACTGCCTCTCCCCACAAAAAGCTTGGAAGCTTCTTCGCCTTCATCATGCTCCTTGCCATGCCAACCACGACCTGGTTGCATCGCTCCACGACGCCGTTCTGCTGCGGCGAGTACGGCGCCGTCAGATGGCGCCTGACGCTAGTGTCGGCGAAGTGCGCGGCGAGCGCGCTGGAGGTGAACTCACCGCCGCGGTCCGTGCGCAGCGGGTGGCGTGCCTCCGTCTGTGCCTCAGCCTTGAAGCATTTGAGTGCCGTGGCGGCCTCGTCCTTCGTCGACAGCAGCAGAAGCCACATATAGTGGCTGTAGTCGTCGACGAGCAAGAGGAAGTAACAGCGACCTCCTGGAGTTGGCGGCGTGATCGCGCCGCCAGGTCAGCATGCACGAGCTCAAGCGGCTCCTCCGCCCTGAACTTGGCCTGCTGGGAGAAAGGTGCTCGACGCTGCTTCCCGGCCAGGCACGCCTCATAGAGTTCGCCGGCGTGCTCGATGCTAGGCAAGCCGTGCACCAGGCCCTCCCGCGCCATCCTCTGCAGCGCCTCGAAGTGGATCGTCAGCATGGATCGTCAGCACTCCACGCCTGATCCTGATGCCGTAGGCGTGCTCGCTACTCCGGAGCTTGGGGATGTAGTACACGTCCCTGAAGGCGCGCTGTGGTCCTCCATCAATGCTGAAGCAGATGGTGTCGCGCCCCATGATCTGCACCACGGAGCCGTCGCCGAAGCGCACGTTGCCACGCACCACCTCGTCGAGCTCCGCGAATGCCGCTCGATCTCATGTCATGTGATTCGACGCCCCTGTGTCGGAGTCGAGCGGGTCGACGTCCGGACCTGGGACGATCTTGGCGTTCTCGTTGAGGAAGATGAGCGCCCGCTCCGGCGCGGGCAACGGTGCGGTCAGCGCAGGTGGTGCAGCCGTGATGGAGGCACCAGCTTGCTCAGCCTTGGAGGATGCAGCAGCTGGCGACGCGGTGTCGAGCTCGACTTCAGCGAGCAGCATCGCAGGATCGGCGTCGTCGTTGATCTTGGCCAGGTGCGCCTCCTCCCTCCCCGGCAGATCGCTTGTCGTCGCGGTCCTTGCCGCGGTTCCTGGCCTGACGGTGATCACCGCCCGAGCTGCTGCTGTTCCCACCGTGAGCGCTGCGCGCAAAACGTGCGCGCCACTCCTCCTCTGTGAGGAGCAGCTTGCCGGAGTCATCCTCTCCGTCCACGACTTCGTTCTCCTCCACCACGAGCAGCCGCCCGCTAAGCTCCTCGATCGACATCGTCTTGATATCTAGCAAAGATTCAATTGACGATGCCATTTGATGGTACTTACGTGGGAGGACGCGCAGGAACTTCCTCACAGCCTTGGGCTCGTCCTCCGGGTCGCCGAGCATCTCCAGATCACTAAGGATCGTGGAGAGGCGCAGCGCGAAGGTCTCCACCGTCTCTCCGTCCTTGAACGCGAGGCGATCGTAGTCGCGGCGACGCGTCTGGGCCTTGGCGTCGCGCACGCGTTCCGCTCCGACGCGCAGCGTCTTGATTGTGTCCCATGCCGCTTTGGCGTTGTCCTTCGCGGCGAGGACGCGCACCAGCTCTGGCGGCACGGCTCGGAGTAGAGCCGACAGAGCGGCGCGATCGTCGTGCTCGTCGCAGTCCCCTTCGTTCACGGCTTCCCACAGCCCGTGGACTTGCAGCTGGACGCGCATGAGCACGGCCCAATCCGCGTAGTTGGTGCGCGTCAGCGTCGGCCACTGCGAGCCGCCGGTGACATCGCGCACCACCCTCTCCCTCAGCGCCAGCTTGCACCCATGGTGCTGCCCGCGACCACGGCGAACCGGTGAGAGAGAGGTGCGCCTCGGAGACTTTGATCCCGACCCGGACGCCGTGTCCGTGGGCTTCTTCTTCCCCGCCGACGCATCCCTCCTTGGCGGCGGCGTCTTGGATCCTACCATGATCGGCAGTACCACTTGTAGCCTTTCTTCTCTCTCGATCACACTTACGAAGTAATGCACGAACAGAGAGGAGACAATGACAATGACAGTGAGTTTGGTGCTGTGTAATGCCTACAGCTTTTCTGTTTCCTTCTTCCTTTTATTCAGCAAAACAACGATCGTGCCTGCTCACACGTTGCCCACATTGATCGTGCCATCCCACGACCGAGCACACGAGCTTACAACACAAGGATCGGATCAAAACTATGACCAACTCCTATCCTATCTGTTCCTAGCAAATAGCTGACGGAACAACTAACTTTGACGAAACTGAACTAACTGACGAAAACTGAATTTGACACTTATTACTGACACACTAGATTAACTAACATCAGTAATAGCTATATAATCCAGATCAATATTTTTAACGCAATCCTTGTTGTGCATAACTGCATATAGAATGTGAAACACCTGAACTTGGGCACTAGGCCACTAGTGTTGTCATGCAGTTTGTCACAGCATCACAGTCAACAATTCTTAACCAATCACGTAGTTCCTTGCTGGGCAGAAGCAAATACACCTCAATCACCCCAGTTTTCTTAAAGTTTAGGGACATAGGTGCTGCTTTCTTAACAGTTCGGGGACCTCCGATGCATTTCAACTTATTTTTTGAGGAATCAGACCAGATATATGTTGACATTTGGTAATGATCTTGATAACATCGGATCGTTTTCCCATATTGTGTTTGTACATTCTCTAGAAAATAACCTAATAAATCTGTGTACTACTGTATACATAAATATTTATGATGTCTTCTAGGTTCTTATCATGGACAAGTTCACAGTCAAGATAATGTCATACTCATGTAAGATGGCAGATATTACAGAAGAAGGAGTTTCATGTAAGTTGGCATATGATTTTTTTTTTTGCTGCCAATTTATTATTTGCAAAGGCAGACATTTCTTATTTTGTCGCTTCTTCGAAGGTAGGGGAAGTATGGGCAACATATTTCAACACCCCTACTTACATCTTGGGTACTTCAGGCCTTATATTTGAGATCGATGTAGGTCACAGCTATTTTATCAGTAGCGCCTATGTTATGTTCTGAACTTGGGACCTCTTTGGCTTTGTTACCATATTGAAGTACATGCACCTAACTAGTTCACCCAGAATCTGAAGCTAATGGGAAAGGATGGGCAATATATTTCAAAATTTTTGAGCTTGAACCTTGAAACCTTTATATTATGTCAAAATGTGGTTTCTTGAGTCATTATTCACTGTACACGAACTTTCCATTAGATGCACGTTCTATCATCTAATACCAAGTCTAAGCAATGGCAGTTCTCTTCCAGTGGTTGAAGATTTATACAAACGGAGGCAGCCATTGCCTTCAATGGACGCTATATATTTCATCCAACCAACCAAAGAAAAGTAAGTTTTTATTTGTACAACTATTTATCTTACTTGAAGTAATATTTGTTCGGTACAATCTCTATCTATTGAAAGACTAGAACATATTGTTGTTATCTTCAGAAAATGTTGGCAAATTAGTATTAGGGTATAATAAGGTCAGGTTGTATCATCTAATTCAGTGCAAGTGAATACTCTCTTATGAGTCTATGTTGGACATCGATTGGCAAGTTTGTATTAGGGTATGTACAATTTTCCTAAACTTATTCCCTCCTATCCACACATATGCTTGTATAAAAAGAAATAAAATAATACTTCCGTTGCCTGCTATTACAGTGAGGCGCCCTGAAGAGCAGCATGACAGCTAATCGTGAAAAGGAACGCAATGACGTAGTAGCCATACCGCAGGATCCACAATAACCTTGGTGGTCCCTTTACATAGCTTGGCCTTTCCCTAATCGTACCAGGAAGAATGCTTCGGATGATGTTTCATGAATGAAATTACGAAAGATAAATAATGCAACCTGCGATGTAACCCTAGGTCTTAGGCTACGAGTTTGTCCCAATCCGACCAATAATTGGCCTCAGCATTTTTGTACAAAATCAGACTGATCATGACAGTGTATCAGTCAAAAATCACTGACGGCCCTGGAAAAAGGACTGCAACCATTTAGAAACTAGATGATTTCCCGCGCATTGCAGCGGTGACATCTGGAGACATTTAACCATAGAAAAATGTTAATACACAGTATAAAAGTTACATTACTGATAGCCAACAACTTAACTGCATTTAGTTGAAATGTGAGCTAAAAAACAATTAGAATATGTAACATTGATGAAACACATCCATATTCCAAAAAAAGACATGTGGATCAAGTAAGGGAAAACAAAATATGCCATCCCGATATTTGATTATCATATATGGATCTACGTAGAAAATTATTTAAGTTGGCTAAGCCAGAAGCTTGCATAACATTGACCATTACACCAAAATCTGGTAAACTAAGATAGACTAACACATTGAAGAAATTTGACCCATCGAAATATTGTTTCAATCACAATGGCTGATATAGGCACTATAGTTCAGTAGCAACTGATGCTAAGCATGATAAATTTGATAAAATCAACCATTCCTAGCATGAACGCGTTGTGGTGGAACAATATCAGTCAAGATTTGCAAAAGGGGTGCACAATAAGATAAATGGAGCCATTTATGTGGAAATCATACAAAAAAGGCCATTTATGTGGTAAGTCGTCATACTCAACAGGTTCAGTGCATCTAAGTACAACCAACATTACTAAGTAAAAAACAACTGACATTGTTAAGCAATGTTAAGCACAATCACTGGTATAAATAATGCAGAAAATTAGATTAATCAATAATGCAGAAAATTAGATTAATCAAAAGCACGCTAGATGCAATTCATAAATAATCAACAGAGCTACATAAGTATCTGGTCCGTAGGCATCACAATGGCTAAAGGAAGAATGCAAAAGAATTATCATATTTGGAATGGATAAACACACAACTTCTGCAAAAAAAAACCCTGCAGTACATGGTTTTAAAGGCGTCGCCTCAGCGTCCAGGCGCTCCCCCTCCGCCTTAGAAAAACGCCCACCTTAGGCGCCTAGGCGCGCAAGGCGTCCGCCTAGGCGTCGCCTAAGCGTCAGAGTGCCCCCCTTCGCCTTGGGAAGCCTTGGCGCCTTTAAAACCATGATGTAGTATGTCGACTGTGAGAACATGACTGAACATTCAGAGCATATTGCAAGATGAGATTGTCGAAGTGAGAAATTGGATGTTGAGTTGAAGCACTTAACGGAATTGATGTCGCAGTAGAAGAGCCAAGATAGACATCATAATGTAGCTCTCAGTTGGAGAAAATGTTCCGCTAACAATACTTCCTCTGCCATACAGTTATGAATTTCTGAGTACGTTTTTGCGATGATTGGTTATACACTACCCTGGCCTGCTTCTGATTAATTATTTTTCTATATTTCGTAATGCACACAGCCCAGTCTGCTAATGGAGAAGGAATGGATAAACTCACAACTTTTCTTGTTGCAGCATAAAAGTTGATGCTTCAACCAAATTGGTCACAATTAACATTAGAGCGAGAGAACCTGATGTCCTGATGCATACATTCTTGGCAGGGAGGAGGATACGTGGTTCAGAAAAGAATCCCCATTGACGATTTCTCACAAACTTGGATGCATTGCTGTGGGTTATATTCTGAAAATTCGAACTCACTCTCTTGTGGCCAACAAAGATGATATATAATAGAGGAGAATGTGTACTGCTGGTAATTACTTACTGTCATATAGATCAAAGAAAACCTATCACAAATCAAAATACACTGCTTGTCGTGCTCATCGTCTATAAACCAAATCCAAATCTGTGTCATCATTTAACACCCCAACCATCGGCAATAAACTGAACCCAAGACCCCTGTAGATGTGAGAGTAATCCTTGCTTAGGAGTTAAGCTAGTACTAGTAGTACTAGTATGTTCTAGTAGTACTATTCATATGTAAGCCTTAGGCAGCAGTAGAAAGCTGTAGAAGGTTTGTAGAAGAAAGCTCTAGAAGGCTTTAGAAATCTAGCTGTTAGCTTGTATCCTATAAATAGCACTACGAAATACAAGCTGCAGTAGCTTTTTGCAGCCACAAGTAGACTACTTCCTACACAATACATGTGAACTAACAAGACTAATAGTTGGTATCATAGCATTGGTGAAGATAGGATCATGAGAGATGTCAGCTCTGGTTCAAGGTGTTGCCGGAAGTCCGCCTCGCTATGGCGCCGTTCCCCTTCACTGCCACCGAGACGACCACCCCACCGCGATGCAGGAAAGCACAAGGTCGTGGTTGAGCGTGTCGTGAAGGCGCAAGGTAGCACCATATTAAGCTATGGATGCATATTAAGCTATGGATGAAATTATGAAGTATAATCTTGAATATTTTGTCCAAGTCTTCAATCATCATTATGGTGGCTTCAAAGTTCGGAAATCTCCACTTTTGGCGTCCTCTTCATTCCTCACATGCTTGCTGCCATCTCCATGCACGATCATGCTCCAATGCTTGTCCCTCTCGTCCATGTTAGGTCCATCATTCCTAAGAGTAACAAACACACCTAATTTAGGCGGCATCGTGAGGAATAGTTCTGAGAAACGAAAGTACCTAATAGTTAAGTTGTTTGACACGAGCTCGAGTGATAGGTCTTAGTATTTGTATAGTTGTCGGTACAGCGGGTGTATCAATAGATGGAATGTCTACATAAGAAAGTAAAGAAGATCCGCACCTTGTCTTGCGTGTGATACACCATGGAACGTCTACATAAGAAAGTAAAGTGCGGAAACTTTGGCTGCACCCTAACACTTGACCTTGGAAACTTTGGCTGGCGCTAACGGATTTTGATAACATGCTGTGTACTTTCTTATGTAGACATTCCATCTATTGATACACACGCTGTGCTGCTTTGTTATTTATTTGTACCTGGTTATCATAGTTTCACTCTGAATATTTTTCATGCATCATTGTTGATTCATTCTCTAACCATCATGTTGTTGTGATTGCAGCATTGTTATGTTCCTCTCTGACATGTCAGGAAGAAGCCCGTTATATAAGAAGTACGCCTCAAACTAACATGAACTACTACCCAGAATCTTTACGGGAACTACCACCCACATCGTTTATGTACAATTCCTTTTGTGGTTTATTTATTGACACATTGTTGCTTGTGTTGTAGGGCGTATGTGTTTTTCAGCTCTCCAATACAGAAAGACTTGGTTTCTCAAATAAAGAAAGATTTAAGTGTGTTACCTCGTATTGGTGCACTTAGTGAGGTTACCTTAGTTTTCTTGTTCATTTCTGTCTTATACTTAAGTATTTTAAAGATGAAAAAGTGTTATGTTGACTAATCACTCTTTGTTCTCCTTGGCATTTCCAGATGAATTTGGAGTATTTTCCTATTGATTCCCAGGTATCAATAGTTCTTCTAAAAGATTATGGGTTTCAGATAGAATATGTTGCTTGATACATGTTCCAGAAATGTTGTTTCTAATAAGTATTTCCCAATAGGTACTATTTCACACATGATGGACTATAATTAATAAATTAACATCAGATGGTGGTCTGACTTTGATGCTTCAAGCTTGCTCTTTGAGTCTTGAAATTGTCACAAATAAAAAGGGGAAAATATTGCTCTTTAGATTATGGCGGAATTCGATTAGTAGTCTTGGATAGCTCACACATTTTCCTTTTAATTCTTTGGTTCTGCTTTGTCGGTTGCATGAAATCATCGGTGCTTGTGAAATGACCCATAAGCATATTTCTAGGTGTGTTTATGATTTTCCTACTATTTGTTCTAGCATTAAATTGGAGATGCTCCAACAGGATCACTAGGATCAAATGATGGAGTCAACAGACCTTTGATTAACATAATTTCTATAGCTTTGTTGGGAGTGTAGCGACACGTCGCCCACACCCCTAAATCCTTGAGTCCTTGAGCTCGCGGTCCTATAGCGACGTCGCCCGCACACCTCCCCCTCCGGCAGACGCGCCGTCCCGCGCCGCCCCCAGCTCCGCCGCGGCACCTCGCGATGTGCCTCGTGCCGCGCCCAGCTCTACGGTGGACATGCGCCGTGCGCCGACCAAGGAACGCATTGCCTTCCCTCCGAGGTGCACCGCGTATCTTGGGCAGATGATGTTGATGCTGATGGCTTTTGGCAGCCGAGACGCTTGTTCCGCTGCCTCACTCGTCGCGTCCTGCTTCCGTTGCCTCGACCCCGGCCACGCCGTCCGCGGCTGCACCAACCATGTGCGCTGCCGCATCTGCCTCATCTTTGGGCATGAGTCCAAGGATTGCGAGGATCGCAACCGTGGCTGGAGCCACGCGCTGGACATGAAGAGTTCTTTGGGCACCCCGCCACGCACTGCACCAAGGGAGCCGCCCAGGCCCGCTCCTCGTTGCGAGGCCACCCCGCCACCTTCGCCGCCGCACCACGCCGTCGCGGACACGCTTGACCTCGACGCCTCCAAGCCGGACCAAGTTGCCGACACACTCCAACTTCACAGAAGACTTCCTTATCGTCTTCACCTCCAAAGCTACCATGGACAGGCTCAATGGCGAGCACTTCATCAATGGGCGCGGCTTCCCGCTCATGGTGCAAGTTGGCGCACGTTATGTGTTGCTAGTTGTGTACTATGCGATTATGCATTAAAAGTATTCTTACTTGGATGGATGTGTCAACTGTTTTGTGTTAAATCCTTTTGTCTGGTATCACACACTCACAGTGATTGTGTGCAGGGTTTCATAACTGACCATGAAAGGGCATTGGAGGAGCTTTTCTGTGAGAGCGCGGAAGGCTTTAACAAGTACAATGCTTGTTTGAACACAATGGCTACTCGTATATCTACAGTATTTGCGTCAATGAGGGTATGTATATATCTGTTACATGCAAAAGCTTCTGTGCTTTTGACCTGGTCCTTGTGTTATGAGGATTGGTACAAGAGCGGAACAACTGCCTTACCACATCTGAGATTGTTGCCTAAAACTAGGGATGCAACTGGGGTGGGTCATCTGCTTTCCTGCCGTACCAACATAATTTATTTTAAAGTGAAGAGTGCCGACCTTTCAGATTTGCACACCACTCGGGGTTTGGACTTGCCGTAGCATCAAAGGCTAGACAATAAACTTGTTGTGGAGGCGCTAACAAACATCTGGATGGGTTGGGCCATTGATAGGGACAGTAAAAGAAAAGTAAAAAAGATAATCAGAAGTCAAATCCTTTTTGACTTCTACAAACTTCTGCTCCATTCTAAATTATCTGGTCTTATGCATGTATCTAGAAGTGTTTAAGTGTGTAGATACATACAAATTTAGACAAAGTTGAGACATTCTTTTGTGGACGGAGAGAGTATTTGTTTTCTTAGCCTTCAAGTATTTTGTAGTCTTCTAGCTATGAGTAGAGCTGAGTGTGAAGGCTAAAAACACCATCTGATTTCAAAGTAGCCCGATCTAATTCAAGCCTATAAATAGAGGTGATATCCTCTGGTAATGAACTCAGACTATGTACTCACTACCTATCAATGAATAGAACTTTCTGATTCTGTCTTAAATCTCTCGCGTTCAGAATTTTGGACCAACCTCTTGCTGCTCTGGGCAGTCCCTTGCCTCCAGAGCGATATCTGAAGGAGAACGTTGAAGTAGTTCCTTCAACCTTTGTGCTTTCCATATTGTAGCAGGAAAGTATAGTTGTTCCTCCACAACCTTGTGCCGCTTCAGCCATGATGAGCATGTGTGAAACTGGCAACGCAGCACATGTTGCCCAACACTTGAAATAGCATCTCTTGATGCATGGGAGACTAATGTAGTGAAAGTAACAACAGATAATCTTGGTGATAATTGATGCACTGAGAAGGGAAAGGAGCAGGCAGAATATGTGGATGCTCCACCAATTGTTTGAACTGCGTTACTGTAATAACTTTGTTACGATCCTCATTTCTTTGTATGTTTGGTTTCTTTCAACTTAAACAAGAACTCTAATGCCTGACATGTTGCAACTTGGTACAGAGCAACTGTGCACTTATTATTTAAATTGTTCTATAATCTATAGGAATTTCCCCGTGTGCACTACCGCGTTGCCAAGACCATTGATGCCTCTACAATGACAACACTTAGGGACATGGTGCCCACAAAGATAGCTGCTGTTGTGTGGAATTATCTCTCCAAATATAAAACGTCAATTCCTGAATTTCCGCAAACGGAAACTTGTGAACTGCTCATAGTAGACCGTTCGGTTGATCAGGTACATTTGAACATACATGTATATCTGAGTTCAACTTCTAGATTCATTCTACATGTAATACAATGCTATTAATTCTGCTGCTTCATCTCTTTTTCTGTATGCTGCAGATTGCACCAATAATTCATGAATGGACTTATGATGCCATGTGCCATGATCTGCTATTCATGGATGGTAACAAGTATGTACATGAGGTGAGCATGCAACCAGAACTTTTTTAATGTGGAATTCTTTCCTGCTGTTTCATTGGTTGATTACCGGATCTTTATATGTGACTGAAAAAGGTCCCAAGTAAAAATGGTTCAGCCTCGGAAAAAGAGAGGTCTTGTTGGAGGACCATGATCCTGTTTGGCTTGAACTTCGACATGCCCATATAGCAGATGTGAGATTACTTCTCAGTCCTTTCTATGTGGTTCTAGAATGTGACAGCTGTACACTTAACGACCATAATTTCCAGGCAAGTGAAAGACTCCATGATAAGATGACACATTTCGTCTCGAAAAATAAAGCTGCCCAACTACATCAAGCAAGGTTTGTCCATATATAGTTTTAAAAAAAGTACAGAACTAGGTGCGGTGGCTCTTTATTAACCAAAATAGGTTCACATTGGTGCCGTTATTCGTATGCGTTTCTTAGACTTTCATTTCTGTCTCGTGAACAAACAAGTTCAAATGAAATGCCTTGACAACATTAGGTTGATTGTTGAGAACTCATTATTAAGTATTAACTGCAAAAGTATGTTTTTTACCAAACTATCTGGTCTGTCTGTATTGTTTTCATAACTGTAAATTAAGCAGGTACTGTAGTGCAATATGATGTGCCTAGCAACAAAAGAAAGGATACAAAGTTAGTTTTTTAGTTAATTGAAATAACTTATTTCAAGTGATAACTTAGTTCCCGCAACAAACTTAAAGCTGTCTCTGTCAACTTAATTCTGTTAGAGTACTACTTGTCCTCCTAACCAGCTGGATCGGGAAACTGTTGGCAGCGTAAAACTGCGAATGGTAATCGCTAGATAGCTCGTCCTGAGGTTTGACAAGGCACAGGAAGACAGGGACCTATCGCTGCATGAGACGTGGCTACACAAGGAGCTCAAGCTTGCCTACTTGGGGCTGCCATCACTTGATCGCACCATTGCCCGTTAGCGTGCGCGGATCGCCTGCCTCCGTGATGGCGACACCAATACGGCATTCTTTCACTAGCGAGTGCACCTACCGCGAGCAGAAGAACAGGATCCACGCCATCCGTGTCGAGGGGCAAACGCTTACCGGCTCGCGGACATTGCCAAGGCTGCATTAATGCACTACGACGGCTTGCTGGGCACGGACATCAGCCGTGACTGCTTGCTGGACTTTGCCCAGCTGATTGACCCTGCCGATGGCTTGGATGCTCTAGAGGCTCACTTCTCCGGCAATGAGATCTGGAACGCTGTGAAGCGCATGACTACCCGCAAGGCGCCGGGCCCCGACGGGTTCACTGCCGAGTTCCTTCGTGCGTGTTGGAGTCAAGCAAGACTTCGCGAATGTCTTCCAGCAGCTGTGTGATCTCCGTGGCCAGGGCTTTCATCGCCTCAACCAAGCCTTGAGGGGTGGCCCTATTTCTCAGTAAGCGAGGTGGATGGTGATGGTAGTCGATGAAGATAACTTGTATGACGTTGATGAACTTTCTCGATCGATCCCTGTCGCCAATGCAACAACTCTCGACCCTACAAATATTTGCAACTCCACACACTTGCGCGCGTAGCCGCCGACCTCCCAATTCCCAATGCCCAATTCCCAATGGAATATTAGATCACACAAACTTTCAGTAGCAAAACACCAGATCGATGCACGAATTGGTGTGTATAATTTCAGCTGTATGCAAAGCAAACAAGTCTGGAACTAGTGTTTATCTTATACGTGGTCTAAACCTAATTTGGGGACACTCGTGGATATTATATAGTAGTTCAGGGCGACCTGGAACTTAAAAGTTCGACCAAGACTTGATACAAACCGACCCGAATAGGGTTCGGCCAAACTGGTTCGCGGAGCCAGGCTGGAAGTGCCGCCGGCATAGGCCGGCAGTGCCGCGGGGGGTGGCCGGCAGTGCCGCCCTGCCTGGCCAGCAGTGCTGCTGCGTCAGGGCGGCACCTGGCTGGCAGCCTGTGAAGGCCAGTAGTGCCGCTGGTGCTGTCTCCCGTTGACGCGCCTGCCTCCCTCTCCTCCCTCGCTCATCCATGGATTGTCCTCCATCACGCGTCCGTAGATTGTCTTCACGTCCAGCACCTCGTGCAACAGCTCGTCTTCCTGTGCAATGCTTGAATCTCCCTCGTACCTGATCATACATAGGTGCAAAGACTTAGGCAGTATAAAGTTCTCAACATGCTGTATCATTTAGGAGTGAATTCACTCTAGTAGCTTTGACTGTTAGGGAATATGCAACTTGTATTCCACGGGGGCCAAAGGCCACAATATATAGTACATGTACCGGTGTGCAATATGCAGGAAACCCTCTAACTGCTGGGGAAAATACAATATACAAATAGCTCACTAACACCCCCCTCAAACTCATGGTGGATCCACAACACTGGGTTTGGAGAGTAGAACTATGCTGCGCAACGAGGCTGGGCCTTCGTAAAGAAATCCCCCAACTGCAACTCTGAAGGCACATACTGAAGCGCAATAACCTGAACCTGCACATGGGCACGGATAAAAGAAGCATCAACACAAATATGCTTGTTAAGCTCATGCTTCATAAGATCACGTGCAATACTGATAGCACTATACTGTGAGACAAGAGAGTCGCGGCCTCGTGGGTACCACAAACAACACCGCGAAGAGAGTCGAGCTGGCGCCAGATAGCAGCACTGCCGAAGACGAACCAGAGATAGATACAGAACATCACCACACGGCTGATAACGCTTACGAAGGCGAGCCCACATGTCGGTGACGGTACTGAGGCCCATAAAGTCAGAAGAAAATTGCGGTAGAACATTGGAGGTGAGAACAGCCGCATCACGAGCATCATCATCCATCCACTGGGTGTAAGCAGTTAGGTCCAGCCGGTAGGTCTCAAGAGCGGCAGAATACTCGTGGGCCTTCCGATCATACGCAACAATGGCCGCATCATCCGCACTCTTAGCTTTATCCTGGTCAGCCTGAGGAGCATCGGCAGCAAGAGCGGGTGGAGTCGGTGGAGTAGGAGCCGTAGGAGCAACGGGGAGACCTCGCCGGACACCACACCCCAAAGACGGAGATCACGCATATGAATGCGCATAAAGGCAGCGAAATCAGGGTAATTCACGCCATAAAAATCACGGGGCAGCGAGGAATCGCAACATAACTAGACATTCTCTCGCTTTTTTTGGATTTTTTTTTTGGATCGGGTCAACTCCCGATGGAAACCAACCAAACGAAGCAAATCAACCAGACGTCCCTGCGGGCGCGACGACAACGAGTGCCGAGGCCGGGACGTGGGGGCGACGGCCCGACAGGGAGGTGGCGGCCGACGGGGAGGCGATGGGCGGCGGCCGGTGACCAAGAAGATGGGGAGGCGGCGGTGGCCGGAGATAGGACGGCCGGCGAGGTGAGGAGGGAGATGAGACGGCTGCCACAGACGACGACAGCGACAACACGCGGAGGAGTTGCAGCATCCAAAAGAATTAGCCTAACCCTAACCTGGCTCTGATACCATGTTAGGGAATATGCAACTTGTATTCCACGGGGCCAAAGGCCACAATATATAGTACATGTACAGGTGTGCAATATGCAGGAAACCCCCTAACTAGTGGGGAAAATACAATATACAAATAGCTCACTAACATGCACGAGCCCTTGTAATGGGTCCAATCCTGACTTCATTGGACTTGAGTTTCATAGCAACATCTTGATCATCATGAGCTCATCAGCCTCACCCACCTGGTGACCGGGAGCTCCACGTGTCTTCCTCAAGCTTTATCGAGCGCGCGCTCGATTTCATCTTGTGGCCTTTCCTTTTCGAAGTGATACGTCGGTATGGGTTCGGAGATCGCTTCTGGAGTGGCTGGCGATTTTTTTGCCATCGGCTAGCACACGGGTGCTGATAAACGGAGAGTCAGGCCCCCAATTTGGCACTGGTGTGGACTTATGCAGGGTGGCCTGTTGTCGCCCCAGCTCTTCGTCCTTGGCGTCGATGCCCTGGGGCGCCTCTTCCAGCACGCGACCGATGCTGGCATCCTACAGCAGTTGCACCCACGGTGCACCGTCCCGGCGTTCTCACTTTACGCCGATGACATGGTCATGTTCTGCCTGCCCACGATGGATGTCGTCGTGGCCGTGCGCGAGATCTTGCTGCTGTTCGGCCGCGTGTCAGGGCTGCAGGTCAACTTCGCGAAGAGCTCCGCCACGCTCATTCACCGTGACCTAGACGACACCACGTTGGTGGTTCAGGAGTTTGGCTGTCCCATCGTCGAACTGCCGATCACCTACTTTGCCATCTCACTAAATTTGCAGCGCCCAACTTCTGCACAGATGCAACCTCTGGTTGAGCGTGCCGCAGCTGGTCTGCCCACTTGGAAGGCAAAGCTCATGACCAAGGCAGGACGAGTGGCACTTGTCAAACCGGTGATCAGCGCTATCCCGATCCACCAGCAGCTTGTGTTGGGGCCTCCCAAGAAAACCCTGAAGCTCATCGATAAAATCAAGAGGGGATTCCTCTGGGAGGGGAAAAAAGAGGCCAAGGGCGGCAACTGCCATGTCAACTAGCAACGTGTTTGCAAGCATATTGCTTATGGAGGGCTAGGCGTGCCAGACCTGGAGCACACCAGTCTTGCCCTACGCCTGGTGCCTATGGTTCTCTCGCAGTGACAACAGGAGAGCATGGAGCGACCTTGACTTGCAATTCATCGACGAGGAGCGATCGCTATTCTTCGCTCCACCACTATGGTGGTTGAGAATGGG
The DNA here is from genome assembly GCF_022539505.1 of Lolium rigidum. NCBI lineage: Eukaryota > Viridiplantae > Streptophyta > Magnoliopsida > Poales > Poaceae > Lolium > Lolium rigidum. The sequence goes on from NC_061509.1 coordinate 119,299,715, forward strand.
CAGAAGGCTCTCTTTTGGGAAGACCGATGGATCAGTGGTCGTGCAGTCCGCGAGATGGCACCCATGTTATATGCCTGCATCCCAGAGCGCCGGCATAAGAACCGGGCCGTTGCCCAAGGACTGCAGGGGAATAGCTGGGCTCGTGTCATCCACGGCATCCTCGGCGTCCACGAGATTGGCCAATATCTGCAGTTGTGGGTGGCCATTGTGCACACGACCCTATCCCAGGAGCCTGACAGGCTCATCTGGAAGTGGACCGAGAGCGGCATCTAACACCGCCAAGTCATGCTATCAAGGGTTGTTCTAAGGCTTGATCATGTCCGGTTCATGGAAGCTCACCTGGAAGACGTGGGTGCCGCTGCGCGTCAAGTTCTTCTGCTGGCTTGCAGGCCTTGATCGCTGCTGGACCGCGGAGCACCTGGCTCGGAGAGGCCTGTAGCACCACCCCAGGTGCTTGCTGTGGGATCAGGTCCTAGAGACCATGCGCCATCTCATCCTCGCATACCCATTCTCTTGGCAGGTTTGGCATGAGGTGCTGGCCCACCTGCGCATGACGTGCCAACCGCCTGCTAACGACGATGCCGACGATGCCACCCTCAACGGCTGGTGGCGCAAGGCTATGCAGGACACGCCGAAGCCACTTCGCAAGGGATTGGACTCCATCACTCTGTTAACGCCATGGCTAATCTGGAAGTACCGCAACTCTTGTGTCTTTGACAGAGCCCGGCCCTTGGTTCGTGATCTGGTGACAGACTGACAGCCATCTTCGATGAAGCAGTGCTCTGGGCAAGAGCTGGAGTGAAAGGCCTGAGGGTTGTGCTGCCAACGGACATGGGACGTACACTGATGTAATTCAAAAACATGTACCTTGCTCCTAGGAGGATTGTAACAAACTCTATCTTTTCAATGAAATGAAACACAAAAGTCTTTTGCGTTTCCTCAGAATATTTACCACAAGGGTTGTGTATTTTCCCCATTCTACAAGGGGCTGTCTGCATATTTACCACAACTGTACGTGTATATGTACTGGCCCATGGCCTTCAGGAAATACAAGTTGCATATGTCCTAACAAATTCTATGTATTGATTCAATTTTCTTTTCTTATGCTTAGTTGAATGTGTCCATTTTTGTTTGTTTTGTCTGGACTTCTCTAGCTAGTGCTCATTTCTTTCTGTTTAAAATTTCAGAACTGGAGCAGAGTTATCAACTAGGGACCTGCAAAAAATGGTTCAAGCTCTTCCACAGTACAGTGATCAAATTGACAAGCTTTCTCTGCATGTCGAGGTTGGTTGTTATGTTGTACGTGATATTGTTCAAAGTCTTAAGATCAGTACTTGTTGACTGTTTTTTTTTTGTATGAACACAAAACAATGCATGTGAATGTATTAGCTCTAGATTTTCTTTCGAATCTGGTGTTCTGTGGCCCTACCCATCAACTACTTAGCACAAAGGAACTGTTAAAGTATATGTGGATTGCCCATCTCCTCTCCATCAGTTCGGACTTTTTGGTTTTACTGATTGGTGCATGAAACTTAATATGGTATTGGAGCAGAGGTCTTGAGTTCAAGTCTCGGCTTTCGCAAACAAACGAACAACGTCAAAGCCTTTTTCCCCAAGCAAATTGGGGTAGGGTAGATATGAAACCCAACAGAAATAAAAGGAAACCAAAACAAGAAGGAAAAGGAAAAAAAGAGAGTAAAGTAAGATTCCGGCACATATATCGCTGATCTCCATGCAGTCCTATCAAGAGCCAAGACTTTAGGTACATTCTAATCCCTCAAGTCTCTTTTTACCGTCTCCGCCCAAGTCAACTTTTGTCGTCCTCTACCCCTTCTAGTCTCCTCCATACTCTTTAGAATTCCACGGTTAACTGAAGGCCTCCGCTGGATATGCCCAAACCACCTTAGTAGGTGTTGGACTAGCTTCTCGTAGACCGGTGCGACGCCCCTAGCCCATTGCGAATTACCTCGTTCCTAATCCGGTCCTTTCTTGTATGACGGACATCCATCGTAGCATGCAGATCTCATTTGTTGGATGTGTCTTCTGCCCCATATAGCATCACCGGTTTGACTGCCCTCCTATAGAACTTACCTTTTAGCTTTTGTGGGGCCTTTTTGTCACATAGGATACCAGATGCTCACCGCCACTTCATCCACCCTGCCTTGATCCCGTGGCAAACATCCTCGTCGATATCTCTCAGTTTTCGCACTTTGAAATATAAATTGCTCTTGCCCTCTTTCTGTCCATGTGTAGGCCATCGAGTCACAGTGAGAGGGGGTGTTAAAGTACATGTGGATTGCCCACCTCTCTTAATTTGCACTTTTCGTTGTACTGGTTGGTGTATGAAACTTAATAAGAACGATTTTACTAGAATCAATGGTGGTGGCACATCTACAGTGTGAATGTGTGGGGTCAATAGAGCACGATTTCCTTCATCAAACTAGTTGAAATAGAGTTGCCACTTAACAAACCTAAGAAATGCTGAAATCAAAAGATTTATGTCATGAGCATGGCAGGATATGGCCTATTCGAGGTAACCCTGGACACAAGAGGCGGGCACTGCCAGCTGCACGTCAAGGGAATTGATCACTTTTGACTTAATTTGAACTGATAGCAAAGGACCTTTTTTCTTTTCTTTTGGAATGATAGACATGGATTCCTGAAAAAAATTAGTTGGTCCTAGGAGGAACTAGAGACCAAATTCAGTTAGGTGGGAGTGAGGCTCGAACCCTGGCTAGCTAGCTCATCATCTCACGTCCTCACATGCTAGCCAGTATAAGATGCACGACCTTTCTCAGATATGAATCCCTTAAGGATAGCAACTGACAGTTAAAGATACCAACTAATGACCCCAATCCTTAACTAGCGGCTGGATGGGCTTGGTGCATTTGGCTGCTGGGAAGAGTATCCCTGGCCCATATGATATCATGTGTTGTTCACCTAATACATATGATATCATGTGTTGTTCACCTAATACGGTTTGTGATATCAATGGAAGGTACCGGTGGCAGTTGGTTGTCAACTTGTCTTTTTTTTTTTGTTTGAAAAAAACACAAAAAAGATTGTGTCTCGTTTCATTGAAAAGGAAGAAGAGTATTTACAAGCCTATGCAGGCTGGGTACAAGTTGGTCCAAAGACACAACTAGTGTACATCCGATGTGTTTGGCAGAAGAACCCCAAGTCTTAAGGCTCCTGCCCGTGCCCAAAGACTGGTTTCAGCCTTAATCGTACTAATCATGTGCAGTTTGGACATGCCTCATCGAGGGTGCATTCATTTTGCTGCTTCCAAATCAGCCAGGAGGTGAGCAGCGTCAAGGATGCCAGACCTTTCCTCAATGGTTTGGGTGTTGCGCTTGGTGCCACCAGTCCACGAGCTTGGTGCCTTGCAGTGGAGGGGAGCAGGTGGCGTGCACCCAGGCTAGAACCTTGAACCACACTTGCTGAGCAAACGGGCAGTCAATGAGTAGGTGCTGCATCGTTTCAGGGCATTGGTCGCACATAACACAGTTGTCCTTGTGAGCTACTTCTGCCACTGCTGCTCTTCATCCTGAGCAGACGTCGCCGCGGTTGCCCATCACTGCACGTGAGTTCTTTGTTTTGGATGCGGTTGCCGTGATCTCCTGGACTCGTCACTGCTGTGGTTTTTCACGTTGCTGCTGCTCACCCTTATATGTCACCACAACCAGGCTGACATCCTGAGTTTAAAAACCATTTTTCTCAGGTATTTTATGCTCCCTCCGTTTCAATGAATAAGGCGCCCTCGTTTTACGTGCTTTTTGTTTGACCAAGAATTACTTCAAATATATAAAGATTGTTTGTATGAAATTAGCATTATTAGAAAGTGCTTTTCAATATGAATCCAACGATACTAATTACATATAATATAATCAAGATTTTGTTGCTCAATTTTTATGGTCAAAGTTCGTCTTGGAATACGCGTGCGCCTTATTCCTTGAGACGGAGGTAGTAGGATTTACGGTTGCCAAAATTTTTGGTCTGCATTTGGCTCAGATATATTTTAATTTTTTTATTCTAACACTTATGCAGCATATTTTTTATTTGAGGAAACACAAGGCATCTGTCTATGTATTCTTGTGTATATAGATGGAAAGGTTACTCCCTCCGTTCCTTATTAGTTGTCACTGATTCACATTGTGTATAGGTACATCCGAATCTGTGACAAGTAATATGGAACGCAGGGAGTAGAAAATAGTTAGGAAACCCCCAAGAAGGGGCTCAGTACAAGGCAACACGGTACACAGGGGTTTAGTTGACATCTCACTTCCCAGGCAAACACACCCTAAGCCCTAGGGTGATGGTGCGGGCTCAAAGTTAGGCTTCTTTTTTTAGCAGAACCTTTGAAAGTGCAACTGTTGCGATGCTTCCACAGCATGCAGGAGGTGAACAGGACCATCAAGGCACCATTGCGAAGATCCTTGTGTGAATGGGCATTGGCATTAGGCCACCAGTCCACACGGGGCTCGCTGGGGTAGGAAGGGCGGAAGGGGAATCTGATCCAGGACAGGACTTCGTCCCACTCATGCCTCAAGAAGGAGCAGTCTGCCAGGAGGTGCGCCATGGTCTCAAGTGATGTGCTGCAAAACAAACAGGCCGAGTGGCGAAGGAGGTCATGGTGTGCTATGCGTTCGGCAGTCCAACACCTCTCAAGGGCAGCAAGTAGGAAGAAAATTTAATATTGCGCAGTGCCCAGGAGCGCCAGGTAAGCTGCCAAGCTCTGTGTCTAGCGGAACCCTATATGGCTGTAGCAAGATCGAGCCGTGTGGTGCCGTTCTTAGTCCAACGCCAAACAGGGCGGCCGGGTTGGTCATTGAACTGCACTTGGGACACGGCACATGAATGCTCCAGGAGCTGGATGAGTTTTTCCAAGCTAAAGTGATCCACGGGTGTCGATGACACAAGAATGGTTTTGCGCAGCCATGGCCACCAGTGGCGGACCTAGAACCAAGAGGAACTGGTGGACTCGTGTAAATCAGATGTATCCTTCATTTAAGTTGGGTCTCATACACTACACATAAGACTAATATGAAGGAAAACATCTTTGGACCCTATATCCCATGCACCATGGTAGGACTACCTAGGTACGCCCCTGATGGCCACCGCCCTCAGCTTGCTGAATCTCTTGGTCACATGACCATATACCCCAGAAGATGTTCCCTGCGCACATGAAGGTGGAGGCGAAGAACATGGTTTTCTCCAACGCCGAGAACTGCAGCTCAAGGCCGCCCCAGGATTGCTCATTGTCTGTGTGGCTAAACCACAGCCAACAGAGGTGCAGAGCAACTCCGGCGCACTCCAGATCTTGGGCACTTAGCCCGCCATACTCTACTGGCCGGCGCGCGCGCTTCAAATTGACGAGGATGTTACCCCATTATCATCTTTATGGTCCTCCCGTATGAATCCCTGACGCACTCATGTTGTGTTTATCGTGTGAAACTGAAATGCTTTTGCGCTATATTGTATGTTTCATAATTAAATAGTACTACAATTACTATTTGACTTGTTATATTTGTGTCTATTGTTTGAAGCATAAAAAAATAATGTGTCTATTTCTGTTCATTCAGATTGCAGGAAAGCTCAACAGCATAATAAGGGAGCAATGTCTTCGAGATGTTGGACAGCTAGAGCAAGATCTTGTTTTTGGTGATGCTGGGACAAAAGAATTAATCAATTTTTTTAGGACACAATTGGTATTTTTTCATTTGAACTACATGGAATGACATATTGGATTTCTTTGGACATTATATTTAGATATTTACTGACTCAATGCAGGGTGTAAGTCGTGAAAATAAGTTGCGTTTGCTGATGATTTATGCAGCGATCAATCCAGAGAAGTTTGAAAGTGATAAGGGTACAAAATTGATGCAGGTAATCTTTGGTTCTATATTTATTGGCCAATCTCACGATGTTTTGTGCTTAATTTGTGTAACCTCTCGGTTAAATGCAGTCTTATGTTTTCAGCTGCTGTATCTCTTTTAGTTCCGATGTAAATATTCCTTTTCTATTAGATATATACAGCACAGGTTAATATCTTGAAATATTATGTTTGGGACGTGCTTTGCATTCATAGTTAGGTAACTGGTTAGACCTTCACTTTAGTGTTGCGAGTTTTTGTTTTGTCTTTTCTCGTAAGTGAACATCTGCAGTTCTTGTAATGAGCCGAAAATATTACTTTTATGATGTGATAAATGTTGGAGGAAGTAGGCAGATCCATCCCATATATTTGACATACGACATGAAAGAAATAGTGAGATGATGTAGCACTCTCTTGGGGCATCCTTTTTATGTAGCTCTAGGGCATGTACAACGCAAGGTGCTTCTGCACAAGTGCTTGTGGAGGCAGAACTTTGCCATGTCACTAAGCACTTGTCTAACCAATATTACCAATTCTATGGAGGTGCCTAAATTCCGGAGCACTTGCTTAAGATTTTTAATGTCCACGCTAGCAAGTTATACTTGTGATGTCAATGTCCACACATCATCCATGTGATTTGGATTACAGCAGTCCTGTAATTGCATAGGGCAGTGGACTCATGAATCCATGCTGTATGTGTACCATAGTGCTGCAATGACCCTAATTTCTTGCAATTGCTTTAGCTTAGGAATGGTTATGTATTTTTCTTGGTATCAACAATCTGATATGGTTCTTCAAAAGGGTAGTCTGCTACTTCTGTTGGAGTTACTAGAACCTCCCAGTCCCAGACCCAAACAAACAGTACAAAGGTATAGTTATTCTGTGGTCTAGTAGCACACGTGCAATCACCAGCAGCAGTTCAGCCGTGATGATTATTCGGGCACCAGGCTAAAGCACCTTACGGAAAAAAGTTAACTTTCGAGAGCACCTGAGCTACACCGAAGCAAAGTCAGGCTCTCCTGACCCTGTCTAAGCACCCTGTGAGTCTGATACAACACCATCAACAACATGAACTTTTTCCGAAGCAAGTTGATATGAAACCCAACAGAAACACCCTGTGAGTCTGATGATGCAAAATAAAAAAAGGCTCTCCTCACCCTGTGAGTTTGATGATGCAAAAAACCGTGTTCTTTTTCTAGCCACTCATCTAACCACCTGCATTGTACACTCTTATAGAAAATGATTATAACTTGGCATACAGTTACTGTAAAATTTAGCATTTAGCAATGCATACTGTAATTTAATGCCTACAACACAAAGGTGACATTTGAGTTAACTCTTGGCTATGGAAGTTTTTAAAGTAATGTATGAGATATGCTAAATCTGCCTCCTATAAAATTGCTAAATAAGTAATAACACTTGAATATATGACACTATCATGCATGCACATGTGGTTTTCATACTGGACAAGTATCAACGCATAGCTGTCCTGGTACTCCTTCCTTCCGAGTTTATAAGGCCGGTACATACGTTTAGGTCCTCAGTTTGATCTCAAGGTACGTGCAGTCCTTATGAACTTGGAAAGAGGGAGTACTATGTATTTGGTTGATTACAGGTGAATAGTAAGGAACTGCGAATCTTAGCATGTGTGAAATCTTATTTCAATGACACATGATTCGGAAAGGCTTTGTTATCTCTGTCGCTTAGCTTGGGGGTACCTCTTTTAATCTTACTGTTAAGCAAAACTATTTTCAGAATCACATAACTGGTCGTACCTATGAAATGACAATGCAGTGGTATCAACTTGCATATGGGTGGTAGTTTTTGGAATTCCCCTATTAATATCAATGCTGATTCTATCTTTGATCATTTGGGATGAAACCTTAAGCTATTATGTTTGTTGGCAGTTGGCAGGATTATCCGCTGATGACATGATTGCTGTGAATAATATGCGTTGCTTATGCGCCGATACAAAAAAGGCCTCAGGAGGAGGTTTTACTCTAAAATTTGATGTTCACAAGGCAAAAGCTCTAGTTTCCATCGTAACTTATTTGTATACGTAATTTGAATGTCAGAGTTTGCTCATTTGTTCATTTTGAGAACAGAAAAAACATGGACATAGAAAAGAGCGAACAGGGGAAGAATCAGCATGGGCATTGTCCCGATTTTATCCAGTTTTGGAGGTATGAACTTAAAATTTTATCTTTGTATCTACCCAAACATGTTCATTCAGATTCTGGGCATGGGCTTTATATAATTATTTCTTCGTGTACAAGTTCTTATTTATGCACTTTCTTACTGCTGGTGCTGGTTTCACCAAGATCTGCTAAGCTATCTGTTAAAATTTTGTCGAATATGTGTACAAGTTGTGCTATAGGGACTTGTAACTGGGTGAGGGTTAGGTATTCACATCGAACGTGTAACCCTGGCAGCGGCAGGGTAGCAAAATTAGACTAAACGAAAGCTGGTAGGCTAGATATAAGGTCACAAGAGGGACGGCCCAGGGTGCTGGTCATAGGGGTAACCAGATTGGCCGTGGCGTGGTGGTTGAGATGCATCTGATGGCCCTGCCAGTCTTTGTCGTCGGTTGTACTATGTCGATTTAGTACATGGGGAGAAGCGCCCATAGTCATGCCCCGGGGAATTGGTGATTTCACCAAACCTTGTGAACAAATCTCGGTGTTGTGCTTGCGTAACCTCGTTTGACCGAACATGCACCTTGGATTTTGACACTATCTGACAAAGAAAATCCTTATACCGCTTATCTTATATTCTCAACTATTCTATACGGCTATACATCGTGTTGCAAGCCTCACTTTTAACCATTTTTTTATTTAGTACCATTGTGAAGGATCAGTTCAACAATACAAAGATTTGTACATAACATATCAAGATAATGTTCAGTTGTGTTTGATGAAATTACAAAAATGATGCAGAGTATTTAATACAAAGGCACACCAAAAGTTTGTATTTACAGGACTTATTTCACAAATCTCTTGCTATTTCAAGATTTTTGTAGGGTTCATCTTGACAGCTCCTTAGCATAGGCATTGAATGTCTATGTGCAGTTCAGTTATCATTTTTGTGCATATAAAATGAGCTTCCTTTTGTACAGGAGTTGATTGAGAAGCTCAGCAAGGGTGAATTACCGAAAGATGAATATAACTGCATGAACGACCCTAGTCCCAGTTTCCATGGACTACCTAGCACTACCAGCACCTCAGCCCGCACAAGCCCAGCTCACTCGATGAGATCCAGAAGGACGGGTGGCTCATGGGCTAGGCCTCGCGGTTCTGATGATGGATATTCCAGGTCAGTGGTGGATACTCTCCAAGTCGAACCTTGTTAGAACTAATCTAGAACTCCGATGCTCGTGATTATCTGTGGATGGATTCCTGTCTATGTTTGTGTGAATAGCCAGGAGTTCTGTTCCTATATGTGCACCGGCTGTAGAGTTTAAAGAGTCATTGACTACTGATTGTTGGCCCTAAAACTACGAGTCTCCGATTCGGATGAACTGGAGAGCGGTGGAGAGAAAGGGGTGAACGAAAACAAGTGAATGATTTGCCACACTTTCTCATTTCTCAACCCTATATATATAGGGGTTGAGTGACCACAAAGTCAAAAGGTAACGTCCAGTCTGACACCGAGTGGACGGGTCGCTGAGGTCTACCACGGCCGAATCACTGTAGCTACGTCTAGCACATCCTACTCACTTTAGCTGACGCCTAACACGTCCTAATCTACGTGCTCTGTACCTGGCTGTACAGATGCTGACACACTACTCGGGTCTGAGCTAACTGCTCATAGCCAAACTCGCACCGCTGACTTTGGGAGCCAGCTAATATTGAATCGACTTGGGACAGGCCCCGAGTCAGTATGCTCCTAGAAACACAGGCCTATTCTAACAATCACTTGCTAGGCTCGAGTTCTGGTGACATCTCCAGCATGGTGATGCTTGACCGCAGCTGTGCAACGCGGAGTCAACGAAGGGGCTTGGTCAGCATTTCGGCGAGCTGGTATTCGGTTTGCATGAACTAGCTGATGTTCGGTTGGCACGAACTCCAACTCAATCTTCTTTGTTTCCATGGAGTCCCGAATGAAGTGGTACTTGAACTAGATGTGCTTGGATCACTCGTGGAACATGTGGGATTCTTGGCAAGCGCGATAGACGACTTGTTGTCGACCTTGAGCATCACTTGCTCAGCTTCGCTGTTGCTGAACTCGGCCAGCAACTGAGCCATCCAGATCCCTGGCAAGTTGCTGTGGCGGTAGCCACGTATTCCGACTCGCAGCACCCAAACCTCTTCCATACCTACACCCGTGTAGCGTGGATCCGATGATGTAACAAAGGATGCGCTTTACTGCCGCGAGGTGATCCTCCATCGAGTCTCCATGAAGCACGACACAAATCCTACTCCGAAGGTCAGATCCGGTCGGGTGTGCACTAAGGCTGGACGTATGGGTCGATCTTTCAGCTCGGCCCGAGTTTTCCTGGGCTTGCCCCGAGCTTGGCTCGGCCCGCTAGATCACTGGACCGAGCCGAGTTCATTTTGTTGGACCGCAGCGAGCTCGGGTCGAGCCAGGCTCGGCTCGGTCCAGCTCGTTTGGTTCGCACTTTTTTTTTTGGAATTGATTCTGTGCAAATTGGGCTGTCTTCCTGTCTACTCCCATCGGTGCTCGAGTACTCAGCATCACTCGCAGGCCCCGTGTTGCACTTGGACAGCTTTACGCGCGGCTCCGTGGGCACATGGCAGGGATTGGTCCTGGCCATCCCTGCCTTCTCCAGCAACTTCTGGGCATATGCCGACTGGGAGATGTCGATCCTGCCTAGCCCTTGTTGCACCTCAATGCCGTGATAGTAGGCATCAAGCGACTCGCATACCTTAACAGTGGCGTTATGAAATCAATGCCAGTGGCGTGATGAAATCACTGTAGCTGATGTCTAGCATGTCCTTATCTACCTACTCTGTACCCGGCTGTACAGGTGCTTGGGTCTGAGCTGACCGCTCATACCTGGATCCACACTGCCAAACACAAGCCTATTCTAACACTGAAATTACTAAATAATCTCTGCCAGTGCGGAAAATACCCATGCAAGAACTACTGTGTCTAGAATAGGAAAACTGCACATGCAGTCCTTGTACCTCCGTAAAATGAGTATCTATGTCTGTGCTTTCAGAAGTGTGATTTAAATCCGTATGCTTAGTAACCTTTAGGTTCTGCTAGCCAGTGATGCTTTAATTTAATTTCTTTCAGTTTTTGGCCTAACATGGAAATGATTAATGCCAAACTAATCATGACATGCCTGTATATAAATCTGATTGCAACTTGGCAAGTTATCGTGAACCCGTTAATGATAAGATCAAATAGATCAAATCAGTACACCTTGAAGTGTATTTGACTGATTAAGTTGTGTTCATTGATCGTATTTGGGAAATTGAAGATGTCCATATTTTCTGCTATGTAATACGACCAGTTAAAATCCTTATATAAGCATGCAATGGCTACTTGACATTATGAGCATTTTGCAGTGATTCTGTATTGAAGCACGCGTCCAGCGATTTCAAAAAGCTTGGCCAGCGAATATTTGTTTTTGTCATTGGTGGTGCTACTCGATCAGAGGTGTGCAGTAATATTCTCTCACTTGCTCGTCACTTCTGTATTGCCGTTGTGGCTTTAGGTTCATTTATGGTTTACTCTAGTCAATTTTCAACACCCACAGTTCCGTACGGGCATACTAATCTGCATGCAGTAACCAATGAATGCAATTTGCAGTTACGGGCTGCACACAAACTCACATCCAAGCTGAAGCGAGAGGTCATCCTCGGTTCGTCCAGCCTTGATGACCCACCCCAGTTCATCACAGTAAGTAGTTTGAATTGTTGTTTATGTCGTATTGAATGCAAAGACCTTGCGATATTGATCAAGTATATGGCCTACAGAAACTGAAGATGATGTCAGCCGAAGAGCTGACACTGGATGACCTTCAGATATAAAAGCACCATGCTTCATGCACATGGGCTGTGGCGCCATCCGCCCGATTGTACTCATTTTGCTATTAACTTTGTGATCGTTAAGCCAGTTTACACGCTAATTGCATCAAACCACATCAATACATCAAGCTGTATCATATTCATTCTGTACGGAATGGCTTCCCAAAACTGGCTACTTGTAATTGAATGTGTACATAACAATGCCAGCAACTGTAACTATGTGAGGATTGTTTTAGGACACAACTGTAACTGGATGACCTCTGGGCGCCCTATAGATAGCCAAATTCACAATGCAGCTCTCACTCTTCTCTAGCCCATTTGCATGCATGAACTAAAAAAAGTTACTGGCTCTCAAGAGTATGCCGAGGGATAAATGTCCTGGCCCGGATGGATTCTCTGCTCGTTTCTTCACGGCTTGTTGGGGTATCATTAAGACGGACATCACGGCAGCCTTCAGCTCTATGTCTCGCGTTGACTGTCGTGGATTCAGGGCGGTTAATGGAGCACTCATCACTCTTATTCCTAAGAAGGAGGGAGCTGAGAAAGTCCAGGACTTCAGGCCTATCAGCCTTATACATGGTTTCGCCAAGCTTGTAGCCAAGGTGTTGGCCACCCGGCTATCCCCTGTCTTGCCCAGATGGTGGGGGTGCATCAGAGTGCATTCGTGCGTGGAAGGTGCCTCCGTGACAACTTCATGATGGTACACGGAACAGCCCGCAAGCTTCACAGCCGCTTAACCCCTGCTGTTCTTCTGAAGTTGGACATAACGAAAGCCTTTGATACGGTGGAGTGGCCTTTCCTTATTGAGGTCCTGAGGAGGCTGGGGTTCGGGGAAAGGTTCCTCTCCTGCATTTGCGCCCTTCTGTCTACGGCTTCGACTCGTGTACTGCTTAACGGCTGCCCCGGATCTCGTATTGCCAATAGGCGTGGACTCAGGCAAGGGGATCCCCTATCTCCTCAGCTCTTCATTCTCATCATGGAGGTCCTCCACCTGATGATTGAGAAGGCCTCGGCAGTAGGACTTCTCACCCCGCTGGCCTCCTCTGGCCTGCGCCACCGCATCTCCATCTACGCTGATGACGTGGTTACCTTCCTGCGCCCCCTGGCGCTCGATCTCAAGGTTTTCGCAGCGATCATTCAGGACTTTGGGGATGCATCTGGCCTTCGCACCAACTTGGCTAAGTGCTCAGCGAATCTCATTAGATGCACTAACACGGACGAGGAGGCCGTGGTTCGGGAACTAAGCTGTCCTGTGGTCCCCTTCCCTCTCCGATATCTTGGACTACCCCTGACGCTGAGGAAACTGACTGCCGCACAATTACAGTACCTAGTGGATAAGGTGGCCAACAAGTTGCCAGGTTGGAAGGCCTCCCTCTCGGGACGAGGGCGGACGCCTTGAACTTGTTCGAGCGACCCTCTCGGCGATCCCCATTTTCTCCATGATGTCCCTTGACATCCCAGCGAAGACAGTCTCAGCCATTGAAAAGATCATCAGAGGCTTCCTCTGGAAGGGTAGGAAGGACGTGAGGGGGGGCCACTGCCTGGTGGCGTGGGACAAAGTCTGTGCCCCGAAAGAATGGGGGGGGGGGGGCTTGGGATCCCCAATCTCTGGTTTATGAACATTGCCTTGAGGGCCAGATGGTTGCAACAAGTCTAGCGCATACTTGCGCTGCATAAGTGTCATGCCCCCTGAATTGTACGACGCTTCCAATCCAAGGAAATATTCCAGAACTCCAAGATCCTTGATAGGAAAAGTGGCAGACAGAGAGCGAACAAGACCCTCAACAACGAGCAGTAGTGGAACCGGCAATGACAATGTCGTCAACATAAACCAACATGAAGACTTGAACACCACGCTGATTAAAGATGAACAAGGATGTATCAGCCCGGGAAGGAAGAAACCCCAGTGAAAAGGCGAGTACCCAAGCGAGCATACCAAGCACGAGGGGACTGCTTCAGACCATAAATAGCACGCTGCAACTTGCACACATGAGAAGGGAAACGGACACCCTCAAAACCAGGGGGCTGCTGCATATAGACATCTTATGTGAGAAAACCATGGAGAAAAGCATTGCTGACGTCGACCTGACGAAGGGTCCAGCCTCGAGAAACTGCTAGAGAGAGAACCAAGCGAATGGTGGATGGTTTGACAACAGGACTGAACGTATCACCATAGTCAATGCCGTGCTGTTGAGTGAACCCGCGAGAAACCATGCGAGCTTTGTGCTTCTCAACTGAACCATCTGGACGATGCTTGATTTTGAACACCCACTTGTTGCCAACAATATTAGTGCCAGGTGGTCGAGGAACCAGAGTCCAGGTCTTCGTCTGAGCGAGAGCGGTGAATTCATCCGTCATTGCGGCGCGCCACGCCGGTTCACGAAGAGCATCATGGTGAGACACCGGCGCTGCAAAGAGAGCACGGCGACGAGTATCGTACCGCACAGTGCCGTCGGTGTAGTGCTTCTCACGCAGACGAGTGACCATGCCATGGCCAGGCTGTGAGGCCGCCGGGGCCGGCTGCTCGCGCGACGGCCTGCCAGGCGATGGAGCTGAATGCGGTGGCGTGGGCGCGCCACACGCAGGCGATCCGGGAGACGATGCAGGGGACGATGCAGGCGACGAGGGAGGGCACGCCGAAGACGTGACCGCATCCGGAGCAGTGTGACCCGGAGGCGACGCGGCAACATCCGCGCCGTGAGAACCCGACGGCGACGTGGCAGCATCCGAGTGGGGCGCGGTTCCCGGGGCATGCACATGCACGTCCATAGCCGGAGGAGAGACGTCGACCACCGCGGTATTCTGCACAGGGAGATCAACAGCTGGAGATGACAGGTTAGTGGACAGGTAAGATAGGTCATATTGACGCACATGATCACTCGTAGCCGGTTCAGTGACAGGGAAATTAATAGCTTCACGAAGAGTGGGAATATCAACCGTAACCCCAGGAGTGGCATACGGAAACACGGATTCATCAAAAACGACGTCACGGGAGATGTAGATACGACCCGTGGATTTATCAAGACACTTGTAGCCCTTGTGCATAGGACTATAGCCCAAGAAAACACACATCTTGGATCTAAACTCAAGCTTGTGAGCATTATACTTGCGAAGACTCGGCCAGCACGCGCAGCCAAAGATACGAAGAAACTCGTAATTGGGCTGAATTTTGAGAAGGCGGAAAAGTGGTGTTTCTTTGTTAAGAACGGGTGTAGGCATGCGATTAATCAAGTAGCAAGCCGTCAGAAAAGCCTCATCCCAGAAACGTAAAGGGTGAGAGGAGTGGGCGAGCAAGGCAAGACCTGTCTCGACCAAGTGACGATGTTTGCGTTCGAGCGACACCGTTTCTGCCGGGAGGTATGAGGGCGGGAGACACGGTGTGAGACACCGTGCGCCGAAAATACTGATGGAGTTTATGATATTCACCGCCCCAATCGGATTGGACAGCTTTAATTTTGGTGTTCAAAAGGAGCTCAACATGAGCACTGAAAAGCATAAAACACCCGTTCAACATCAGATTTATGTTTAAGGAGATAGATCCAGCAAAAACGAGAATAGTCATCGATAAAGCTAACATAGTACTTAAAACCACCGGAAGAGCAATAGCGGGACCCCAAACATCGAGTGTATAAGCTCAAGAGGCATAGTGGTAACACGATGAGACAAAGTATATGATAGTTGATGACTTTTGGCACATCGACAAGCATCACAAACGGAACGAGGACTAGTGGAAGTACAGGATAAATCATGGTTCTTAACAATAGTGTGAACGACATTATTTGTGGGATGACCTAGACGCTGATGCCACTGAGACGATGAAGCCTTGGCACCAGAAAGAGCACGACGAGTGGACGGCGAAGACGCACGGCTAAACGGAACGGGGTAGAGTCCGCCATGACTTCTACCGTGAAGCGAGAATTCTCCGGGAGACCTTGTCCTTAACACGGAAAAAATATCGGTGAAATTCAACAAAGACATCATTGTCACGAGACAAGGCGATAAACGAGAGAGAAGATTCTGACTAATATGCGGGACATGAAGGATATTATTCAGTTTTAATTGTGAACCGGCTAAAGAAGAGTGACCAATGTGGGCAATAGACAAACCTGCACCGTTGGCCACCCGAACTCGATCCGTCCCGCCATAGCGCTCCCTGCATGTGGAGACGCTGAAGATCATTGGTCGGATGATCCGTTGCCCCGGTGTCCATCATCCAGGCGCGGAGAGCTGGTCGATGCCGAGTTGCCTGGCACGCTCGCCGGTTGTTGCCGGTGCGGCTGCTGGTTGCTGCCGCGCACGAAGTCGGGGTTGAAGCGGTTCCGACGGTCATCGGCGCTCGTGCCCCCAATAGCCGCAGATTTGACAACTGCGGGCGCTGACGCCGACGTCCTCCGTTCTGGCCGCGGTTGCCACCGCCGCCGTTACCACCGTAATTGCCGCCAGTTGGGCGACCGTTGCCGTTGCCGCCCGCTGGCGGTCCGTAGGGCTGGGCGTGGCCGCCTGCCAGCGACCCATAGCCGCCTCCACCGTTACCGCTGTAAGTCTGGCGGCCGCTGTTGCCCCCGCCATAACCGGGCTGAGGGCCTCCGCCAGAGAAGGCGGGCAAGGGCGCGCGGGGCTGCGAGGGAGCACCACCACGAGCAGCAGCATTGGCAGACGAGGTCCACTCCTCGGTCTCAGCCAGCTGTGACAGCTGCAGGCCCTCGTAGTTCGAGGACCATGGAATAGAACTCGGCGGCGATAACCACCCCGGTGATCATGTTCAGGGACGCCGCGATCGGATTGAAAGCGGAGCCGAGGCCGGTAAGCATGTAACCAATGATTTCATCGTCACGAAGAGGAGACCCAGCGGTGGCCATGGCGTCAGCCAGAGACTGCACCTTGTGCATATACTCGCGTGCGGTCGCATCGCCCTTCCGCAGTCCCTGAATTTGGCGACGGAGATGCCTAACTCCAGCGCGGCTCTGCGCGGAAAACATGGCTTGGATTGCCGTCCAAGCGGCGGCCGCCGTCTTGTAGCCGAGGAGCTGGCTCGCGATCTCCTCAGTCATGGAGGAGAGGAGCGCGCCCAGGACCTTCTGGTCCTGAGTCCACCACGTACCATACGCGGGGTTGTCAACCTGCCGAGCAGCGTCGCCGGTGCCCTCGGTGATGGTCTTGGCTGGTGCCGCCACCGTGCCGTCGAGGTAACCATGGAGCGAAGCCCCAGAGAGGTTGGTGAGCGTAAGAGCACGCCACAGAGCGAAGTTGTTGCGATCGAGACGAATCCCGACAGTGGGAACCGTGGGAGCAGCCGTCGGCGCGGGCGGAGAGACGACCGGTCCGATGACGGAGAGCTGCATCGCTGCGCTAGAGGAACCCATCGGAGAGGGCGGCGGCGATGAGATCGGATCGGGAGAAGGGAGACCCGTGCGGCGGCTGTAGGCTCTGATACCAAGTTAAAACACGTGTTTAGGGTTTTCGTGGATGGAGCAACGTGCTCCCCACCTCTTCTATTTATATACTTGGCAGGTTACAATACAAGGCACATACGATACAAATACACACGTATGTGGACCGATCTCTTAACATTTTGTTGCGTCGAATTGTTTTCCTTTGATTGTTATCATTCACGCACAGATCTGGTCATATGATTTATGGACCAGGGGATGGCATTTCATTGCAGTGTCAGAAATAGTGTTCCTCAGCTGCTGCGTTTGTCTCGGTTTCCATCTATAGACGTTCTCCAGAGTAGTGTTAGGCTCTGGATCGAGCTAGAACATGTAAATGGCGTGCTGTCGTTGAAGTATGAAGGAGTAGCCCCTAAGTTTGAGCTCTTGAAATTTTATGCTGTAGACATCAACAGCCAGTCACTTTCAGAACAACCATCTCTCAAGCCTCAAGGAAACTGTACTCCCAGGTCTCTGCTCTAAATCTACATTGGCCTTTGCTTATTGCCCACAGAGAATGGAACTGTGTTTAATCAACTGAAGATGAAACTCAAAGTGCAACGATTTTCTCTCTTCAATTGAGAAGGATAAATTCCGAACTAGCTGGACTAACTAGATAGCAGTAGTAGCACATACGAATCATTTTCAGTGATCCAAGAAAGAAGAACGTACCGATTACTCAGTTAGTTGGATATCGGATTTGATGTGCACCTGGGTACTCCCGAGCCGCCGGAAGTATTTCCGCCGACTGGTTTCCTTCCTTTTATCGGCGGAGCCTCCATCTTGCCCCTCCCTAATACGCCTGTTCGCACCCGCCAGTGCCAAGGCTGAGCGCAGGACCTGGACCATTACCACCCCCGGCGCAGGAGACGGCTTCGGCCGCCCACATCACCCACTGCCGACCGCCGCCATAGGAGAGGACTCCACTTGCGTCTGCTCCGGCGACCGCCCCTAATGTCGGCCGAATTGCCGCCATGGCTCGGCGCGGGAAAGGGCTCCGGCCAGCCACATCCGCCACCGCCGTCGCAAGAGGGGACTCCGCTCGCGTCCGCGTCTGCTCCGCGACCGCCCCTGATAGCAAGGCCCTGGTGTTCTCTCCTTCCTCTTTCTTCTTTTCATCATTTCGCCAAGATACTCAGGTGTACTTTTAACACTATTACAAGATGAACAACCTATAGAATAGAGATATTGCTATTTTTTTCAGAGAAAAATAGAGACATTGCTCAAATGTGGAAAACTTCAGGCAGAAGTAACCAAGAAGGCCTGGCCCATCAATACTGCCTTCTATTCAAACCAATTGCCAAAGAGGCATTATCCTGCTGTGCTCATTTACCACCACCAAAAATTACCGTAAACCAGCCACCATATGGCGCGGCGTGCCGCCGTGCCGATCATTGCTAGTACTTAAAACGGCACGTGAGGAAGATGCGTTGGGGACTGTGTTTTGATGTTTCTGCTAATGGGGTTTCAAACCCGACCCCAAACCAGTAAAACGTGGCTCAGCATAAGACATAAAATGGGCTTGCCAAGTCTTTAGTTGATTTTTATTCATAATGTACATTTTCTTTCTCTTCCTTTGTAGGAGAGACTTGTTTTACTGAGAACGGGCTTGAGAAGTCTTCAGTTGATTTCATTCACTGTACATTTTCTTTCTCTTCCTTTATAGGAGACTTGTTTTACTAAGAACGGGCTTGAGAAGTCTTCAGTTGATTTTCATTCACAATGTACATTTTCTTTCTCTTCCTTTGTTGGAGAGACTTGTTTATTGAAATGTATTTTGCCGACGTGTAATGAGAAGTCAAACGCTACAAAACAGAAATCAGCTAAGCGACATCTAAGCGTGGATAATGCTAAACACATAAAATGGGTCTGCATTTTGTACAAGCCCCAATTGATTTTCATCCACAACGGGGGAAGAAGGATGAAGGGAGGGAGGAGACGACTAGGTTCCTCCCTCTTATGCATGTGTGGTGGTTTATGTATGGTTTTGC
Source organism: Lolium rigidum (assembly GCF_022539505.1). NCBI lineage: Eukaryota > Viridiplantae > Streptophyta > Magnoliopsida > Poales > Poaceae > Lolium > Lolium rigidum. The sequence goes on from NC_061509.1 coordinate 119,319,003, forward strand.
GGGGGGCGGCGACCTATAGTGGAGAGACGAGTAGGGAGGGATGGGCAACCCACGTATCATTTGAATATGTAAATATTTGAGCAGCACAATTAATATAACAGAATATCCGACAACAATTTAAGTTAATTAATTTCAAATTTAGAAAAATTCCTTATCATGGAGATTCAGGGACCCACATTGATGCACATTGTTATGGAAAGGATCTCTGAGTGATTGCCCTAGATTTGTCGCAGCCCGTTGTTGTTGATATCCCCAAATAACATCCTCTGCACCAACCTTCTAACAAACAGGGAGCATATATACTCCTTTCCCCTCTATCGTCTGCCACACCTTTCAAAATATTTGTTACGATGGGGGAAAGAAGGAGGGAGGGAGGAGACGGCGCTGTGGCAGTGTCCAAAGGAATTTAATTTATTGGATGGTGCACACGTGGCACCCAATACTCCTCCTATTCCAAAACGTGTGCTCTACAAGATCTTGGGTCTGGCTCGTACTATATGTAAAGGGTATGTTTGGCCCAATACAACTGCACTAGCTTCCTTTCCTTTTTTCCTCAGCGATAAGTTCATTTCCACTCGTCTCCTAGGTGTTGCTATGGCGGCGGCGGCTGCGGCATTGCGTGGTGTGGTGTTCTTGCGTCCGGAGCCGGCGTCGATGGGGAACGTCGTCCGGATTTACCCCAACGGCGCCCATGTCCTTTTGTTCGATGCTGCTACTGCTCTCCTCAACGCGATATTCCCGGACCTGGGCTTGTATCGCTTGCGCTGGGGCGGCCAAGGTTGGTATCCTCTGTACGCCGAATTCAGGTACCCGACAGATGATGCAGCTCTCCATGGCGACGTCTACCTTGTTGGTGACACTCTGCTAGTATGCGTAAGGGTGCACGAGTCTTGTATGCACAACCCCAACCAGCCGCTGATTGGGCCTATCGTGCAGCTTATCTTGTCATCGACCTTGCGACTGTGTCTTGCTGCGTGTGTTGTGCTATGTGTGTCGCATTGTTACGTAGGTGTTTATCTCTCTGTGGTGTATCTTCTCCCTGTAGCAGTCATATCATTAGTACTCCGTATTATGTTGTAGTGTTTTGTTTGTATAAAGCCGTTCTTGGCCAGCCCGATGTGTATTGCGCAAGATATATGAATGGAGAGTACTATATTTTCAGATCTTATGCGTGATTTGTATAAACCAATCTCACAGTATTTCTGATTACAATATGCGTGGGTATCTTATGTAATATATACTTCGTATTTTCTCTCCTGTCACCTGGAAACAATCCGCCAACGCTACTCGGCGTTCGCTGACAATGGCGAAGACCGGCGGGGGGTGGTGGTTCTGTGGTTGTGGTGGCTGCGGCGGGGACCAGCACGGTGTCTCCGCCGCGGTCCTTGATTGATTCAATATTCATTGTAGTCCTTGCTCTTCTCGGTACTATAAGCTAGTCTCTGGCCTAGGAGCTCTGCAAAATGCTTGACCAAGAACACCCACGATTTTTCTTGTCGTATCGATTCGCAGCTGGCCAGAATAAATTTCTGAACAGGCATGTGAACCGCAATAATTAGAGTTTACAATAAAGCATACTCTGAGCAGAGACATGAATACATGTCGCGTCACAATACACTATGTTTGGCGCGAGACCAGCGGAGCCACCCTTGCGTATTGTCGGAGCCACCCTTGCGTGTTGTGGATAGAGAGAGAGAGGGGGATAGGGAGAGAGAGTAACAAAAATATCTGAGAAAATGTTCTACTACCTTGACCAAACTTTGACCAAGGAATAAGTGCACGCACATTCCAAGACTAACTTTGACATAACAAATTGAGCAACAAAAAATCTTAATTATAGTTTATGTAATTTATATCGGATTCATATTGATAAAACTTTTTAATGATGCTATAAACTTACAATCTTTGTATATTTAGCGTAACTAGTCAAAGAAAAAAATACGCAAAACCCCGTAACACCAATGTTTGGTGCAGTTGTTGCACAAAACCCAGAAACAAAACACTAGTTGGAGCAAACCTTGGTTTTTGGTGTAATGAGTTGCAGTTAGCCCAAACAGAATGATTTAGACCATTACATACTACCTCCACCCCAAAGCTTAAGGCTATTTACGATCAAAAAAAGCTTTACATATTTTTTTTGAAAAGTCAAACCAAGTAAAGTTTGACCAAACTATTAGAACAATCTATCAAAAAATATAACATTTTGTAGATACCATATGAAAATATATTTCATTATTAATGATATTAATTGTGTATTATGTATGTTAATAATTTTTGTAGATACCATACGAAAATATATTGCATCCCCAGCTATATGATTTTCCCAAGGAGGGCATGTTTTTCCCTAAAACCCTATATTTGGGGTGTTTGAGTGCAACTCACCATGGTCTACCACAGATAATTCATGTACATCCCATGGGTAGCAGTGTGGTGCATGCAATGGTGCACCCATGTGCCAAGTGTGGCCTCACCCTGGCATCCCAACTACTTGATTTGCTCAAGGAGGGCATGATTTGCCCTAAAACCCTATATTTGGGGTGTCTACTAGGTGCAACTCACCATGGTTTACCCCATATAATTCATGTAGATACCATGGGTAGCAGTGTGGGGCATGTAAATGTGTACCCATGTACCAAGTGTGTTCTCACCTTGGCATCCCCAACCACTTGATTTTCCCAAAGGAGGGCATGTTTTGGCCTAAAACCCTATATTTGGGGTGCATGGGTGCAACTCACCATGGTCTACACCACATATAATTCATGTAGATCCATTGGGTAGCAGTGTGGGGCATGCAATGGTGCACCCATGTGCCAAGTGTGGCCTCACCCTGGCATCCCCAGCTACTTGATTTGCCCAAGGAGGGCATGTATTGGCCTAAAACCCTATATTTGTTGTGTCTGGTTGCAACTCACCATGGTCTACCCTAGATGATTCATGTAGATCCCATCGGTAGTAGTGTGGGGCGTGCAATTAATGGTGCACCCATGTGCCAAGTGTGGCATCACCCTGGCATCTCCAGCTACTTGATTTTCCCAAGAGGGCACGTTTTGGCCTAAAACCCTGTATTTGGGGTGTCTCGGTGCAACTCACCATGGTCTACCCCAGATGATTCATGTAGATCCCATGGGTACCAGTGTGGGGCATGCAATGGTGCACTCATGTGCCTAGTGTGGCCTCACCCTGCATCTCCCCAGCTACTTGATTTGCCCAGAGAGGACATGTTTTACCCTAAAACCCTATATTTGGGTTGTCTCGATGCAACTCACCATGGTCTACCCTAGATATTTCATGTAGATCCCATGTGTAGCATGTGGGGCATGCAATGGTTCACCCATGTGCCAAGTGTGGCCTCACTCTGTCATTCCCAGCTACTTGATTTGCCCAAAGAGGGCATGTTTAGGCCTGAAACCCTATATTTGGGGGGCATGGCGGTTGCAACTCACCATGGTCTACGTACTCCAGATGATTCAGGTAGATACGATGGGTAGCATTGTGGGGCATGCAATGGTGCACCCATGTGCCAAGTGTGGTCTCACCCTGGCATCCCCGGCTACTTGATTTGCCCATAGAGGGCATGTTTTGCCCTAAACCCTATATTTGGGGTGTCTCAATGCAACTCACCATGGTCTACCCCAGATAATTCATGTAGATCCCATGTGTAGCAGTGTGGGGCATGCAATGGTGCACCCATGTGCGAAGTGTGGCCTCACCCTGTTATCCCCAGCTACTTGATTTGCCTAAAGAGGGCATGTTTTGGCCTGAAATCCTATATTTGGGGTGCCCGACGGTTGCAACTCACCATGGTCTACGTACCCCAGATGATTCATGTAGATATGATGTGTAGGAGTGTGGGGCATGCAATGGTGCACCCATGTGCCAAGTGTGGCCTCACCCTGCATCCCCAGCTACTTGATTTGCCCAAGGAGGCATGTTTAATTTTCCCGAAAACCATGTATTCGGGGTGTTAGGGTGCAACTCAAAATGGTCTACCCCATATAATTCATGTAGATCCCATGGGTATAACAGTGTGGGTCTTGCAATGGTGCACCCATGTTGATGAGGTCTACGACCCCGTGTGTGGCCCGATCTTGCGGATTGACGTCGAAACCAAAGGGGGAGATGGGAAAACGCGAGGAACACGAAGAACACGGCGATGAACACGAGGAACTCCGAGACTCACGCACACACACCAAACCGATACACCCGATGCTTACCTCCGTGGCTCGATGGACCACGCCAATAGAATCTCCGTGGAAGAGACACGCGGTAGAATTCCCCGGAGAGAGATTGGGATTGGAGAGGAAGAGCTTGGGGAAGGAGAGAGAGTAACAAGTACTAGAATCTCCTTCAACAAGATCTAAGTCAACAACCAAGGTGCCTTTATTACAGAGGGATGATACCCAAGGGAGACTAAGCTCAAAGTTAGGGTTTGAGTTCAAAACAAGTCTAAAGAGCTAATGAGGGGTTCCGGCTACTTATATAGTCACACATGGCCGGCAAGGGCGAACGAGTACGCAAAAGGATAAGTTAAGGCAGTTTGGTGGGGCACCCTCGTCGAGTCCGGTTTGGGATCCGGTCGGACCGGGCCTGTGGCCGGGTTGTCCGGTCATGGGTCCGGTCCGACCGGGCCCGGGACCGGGCGGTCCGGTCATGGCTCCGGTCGACCGGTCGGAAACCGGATTCTCGCGAGGGTTTCCGGTCGTCGCCCGGTACGAGGGAGTTGGTCCGGTTTCCGACCGGTCGACCGGGCCTGTGACCGGGGAGTCCGGTTGTGGGTCCGGTCCGACCGGGTCCTGGACCGGCCAGCGTCCTTCTCTTCCTTGGAGCGCTACGAGCGACGTCGGCTTCGGCTCCATGATCATCTCCATGTCCAGCTGCTTCTCTCTCTCTCCCTTGATCTTGGCGCCTCCTCCTCTCCGAGGTCTTGATGCGCCTTGTACCTAATGACACATAGCACGTCGGCATGAGGTAGCAATCCATCCAAAGGGGTACCAAGATCAAGGGTAGTGAGGAGCGAGTTCACCTCATCATGTAGAGCCTTGACTCGGGCTCGTGTCATTGGTCCACTTGGGGGACTTGTTGGTCTTGGTGTGGAGGTGACCGAAAGCCACCCCGCATCATCTCCCCCCCCTTGGGAAAGAGTCGTCCTCGACTCTTGGTCCTCTTCATCTTCATGATATGGCGATAAGTCCGACACGTTGAACGTGTTGCTCACCAAGTACTTGGAGGTGGGGATGTCGATGACGTAAGCGTTGTTGTTGATGCGTTTGAGGACCTTGAAGGGACCATCTCCTCTTGGCTTGAGCTTCGAATTGCGGTCATGAGGGAATCTTTCCTTCCGGAGGTGGATCCAAACGAGGTCGCCTTCCTCAAAGATGCGTTCCTTCTTCTTGGCGTTGAGTCTTGTAGCTTGACGAAGCACATGTTCTTGGATTGTTGCTCTTGTCTCTTCATGAAGTTTCTTGACGGCGGCGGTGCGCTTGTCGAAGTCCATGTTGATCCGCTCATGAAGGGGGAGCGGGAGCATGTCGAGTGCCGTGAGCGGCTCAAACCCGTAGACGACCATGAAGGGACTCCTTGATGTAGTCGAGTGCTTGGCGCGGTTGTAGGCGAACTCCGCGTGTGGAATGCATTCCTCCCATGACTTCAAGTTTTTCTTCACGAGGATGCGTAGAAGGGTGGAGAGGCTTCGATTGACCACTTCCGTTTGGCCGTCCGTTTGCGGGTGCGAGGATGATGAGAATAAGAGCTTCACTCCAAACTTGGCCATGAGCGACTTCCAAAGATAACTCATGAACTTGACGTCTCGATCCGACACAATGCTTCGCGGTACTCCATGTAAGCGAACAATTTCCCTGAAAAACAACGAAGCAATGTGTGAAGCATCGTCGCTCTTATGGCAAGGTATGAAATGAGCCATCTTAGAGAATCTATCCACTACCACAAAGATTGAATCATGTCCATGTTTGGTGCGAGGCAATCCTAGTACAAAATCCATGCTAATATCCGTCCATGGTGCATAAGGTATAGGCAATGGCGTATAAAGACCATAGGGATTAGAGGTAGACTTAGCTTGTAAGCAAGTGGTGCACCGGCGGCAAAGGCGTTCCACGTCGCGGTACATTCTTGGCCAATAGTAGTGGGTCGAGAGCATGGCATATGTCTTCTCTCTACCGAAGTGACCCATGAGACCACCTCCATGTGACTCTTGCAAAAGCAATTTTCGAAGCGAAGACTCGGGAATACAAATCTTGTTAGCTTTAAACAAGTAGCCATCATGCAAATAGAAATCATCCACTCCTCGTTCAATGGAGCACTTCTCAAAAATTGGAGCAAAGAAAGAATCGGAAGTATAGAGTTCTTTGATCTCTTCGAGTCCCAAAACGTGAAAATCCAAGCGAGTCAACAAAAGGGTGTTTTTGCGGGAAAGAGCATCCGCCACTACATTGTCCTTGCCCTTCTTGTATTTGATGACATACGGGAAGGACTCAATGAACTCAACCCATTTTGCATGACGTTTGTTCAAATTGTGTTGGCTTTTCAAGTACTTCAAAGACTCATGGTCGGAATGAATGATAAACTCTTTTGGCCAAAGATAGTGTTACCAAACTTCAAGAACACGAACCAAAGCGTAGAGCTCCTTGTCATATATAGGATAGTTGAGGCGTGCGCCATCTAACTTCTCACTATAGTATGCCACGGGTTTGCCCTCTTGCATAAGAACACCACCAATACCAAGCCCACTTGCATCACACTCAATCTCAAAAGTTTTGGCAAAATTTGGAAGAACAAGAAGGGGAGCTTCGGTAAGGCGTTTCTTCAACTCATCAAAAGCATTTTGTTGGGCCTTGCCCCAAACAAACGGAACATTCTTCTTAGTAAGCTCATTCAAAGGGCAAGCGATGGTGCTAAAGTCTTTCACAAAGCGGCGGTAAAACCCGGCAAGGCCATGAAAACTTCGGACTTGGCCAACATTTGTAGGAGTAGGCCAATTATGGATGGCCTCTACCTTGGAAGAATCAACTTCAATCCCATTAGCGGAAACCACAAAGCCAAGGAAAACCAATTTGTTTTGAGCAAAGGTGCATTTGGGGAGGTTAGCATAAAGCTTTTCATGACGCAAGATGCACAAAACTTCTCTCACATGTTGCACATGGTCCTCGAGATTTTTGCTATAAATGAGAATATCATCGAAATAGACAACCACACTCTTGCCAATGAGAGGACGCAAGATGTGATTCATGAGGCGCATGAAAGTTGATGGAGCATTGGATAGACCAAATGGCATAACAAGCCATTCATATAGACCAAGTTTGGTCTTAAATGCCGTTTTCCATTCATCACCAATGGCCATGCGGATTTGGTGGTAGCCACTACGTAAATCAATTTTAGAGAAAATGGTGGCACCACTAAGTTCATCAAGCATGTCATCTAAACGCGGAATGGGATGGCGGTAACGGACGGTAATGGCATTGATGGGGCGACAATCCATACACATCCGTTGCGTCTCATCCGGTTTAGGCACAAGAATCACGGGAACCGCACAAGGGGAAAGGCTTTCGCGAACGTACCCTTTAGCGAGGAGATCTTGTATTTGGCGTTGGATCTCCTTTGTCTCTTCGGGGTTGGTGCGGTAGGCGGCACGGTTTGGAAGCGGAGCGCCGGGTTTGAGGTCGATGCGGTGCTCGATGCCTCGAAGCGGTGGTAGTCCATGAGGGAGCTCGTCGGGGAAGACATCTTGGAACTCCTTCAAAATAGACAACAAAGACGAAGGAATTGTGGTTAAGTCGTTAGTCTCCGACGACGGTCCCTTGCAAATGAGGACGTAGTGCAATATGGTGGATGGGTTTGCTTGCACTTCTCTCCACTCGCTTTTGGTGGCTAGGAGGACGCTCTTTCGCTCACTCATGTATGGCTTGTGGCGCTCACTCTCCATTTGGTGGGTCGCTCCCTCACCTCTCAACTCACTATGGTGGGAGTGGTGTTGTGCCCTCGCTAGAGCCTTCGCATTGTCGGCGATGATTTGGCTAGGAGTCATGGGGCGCAACTCAAACTTCTTGTCGTTGACCTTGAAGGTGTATGTGTTGGAGAGTCCATCATGTATCGCCTTCTTGTCATATTGCCAAGGGCGGCCAAGCAACATGTGGCACACCGTCATGGGTACCACGTCATAAGGTCCAATCTTGAAATTGACGGTGACGGTATGTTGTATCTTGACGTTGCCCTTGTCACTCAACCATTGGATATGGTAAGGGTGAGGATGCTTGCGGAGAGTGAGGTGGAGCTTCTCACACAACTCGGTGCTTGCAAGGTTATGGCAACTTCCACCGTCTATGATGACCTTGATCGACTTGCCACCAATTCCGGCACGGGTTTGGAAGATGTTGCACCGTTGTTCTTCCACATCATGAGGTTGCGTAGTTAGCACCCTTGTGACCACAAGTGAGGGACTTGGGTCATGCTCACATAGGAGAGGATCTTCTCCACTTTCTTGCTCATAAGCTTCTTCACTTTCTACGGCGGCTTGCACAAGGGCTTCATATTCATCCTCATCAAGCGTCTCGATATCACCATTCTCCATAGTGATCATGACCTTGGTGTTCTTGCACTCAAACGACTTGTGACCTTGGGTGCCACACTTGAAGCAAGTGACACTAGAGGGTCCCGTGGATGCCTTAGAGGAGGCGGTGGAGGAGACTGTTTGCTTCATGCGACTTTGGATAGTCGGCTTCTTGGATGTTGTTGAGGACACGTCGGCCTTGGCACTTGTAGCATGAGGAGTTGATGTAGTAGAAGGAGTCGATGTAGCGAGCTTGGAGGTGAAGTAGGTCTTGGCCTTGGAGTACTTGATGTCCTCAATGACTTGACGCTCGGCCTTCGTTGCTTGATGGACCAATTCAACCATGTTGGAGTAAGGTTGGAACTCCACAATTCGCTTGATGGGATAGTTGAGGCCATTGAAGAAGCGAGCAATGGTTTGGTCATCGGACTCTTGGATGTTTGCTCTCATCATAGGGAGCTCCATCTCCTTGTAGAACTCCTCGACGGTCTTGGTTCCTTGCTTCAACTTTTGGAGCTTGTTGAAGAGGTCGGTCATGTAGTGCGTGGGCACAAAGCGAGCATGCATCTCTTTCTTCATGTCTTCCCAAGTTGCAATTGGAGGTTCACCCTTCTCTTCTCGAAGAGTGAGGACTTGCTCCCACCAAGTGTTTGCGTAGTCCTCGAACTCAAGGGATGCCATAGCCACCTTCTTGGCACCGGAGTAGTTGTGGATGCGGAATATCTTGTCGACCTTGAGTGCCCATGAGAGGTAGGCCTCGGCATCTTCTTCTCCCTTGAACTTTGGCATGGTGAACTTGAGGCGTCCAAACATGTTCTCTTCATCCTCCAAGTTTCTTCGACGAGGAGGGGCACCTTCATCTCTTGCGGCTTGAGGAGGAATAGGAGGTCTTCTACGGCCAACCATAGCATTGGGTTGGTGTTGGAGGTGCACACTTGCTTCACTTGGTTCACGGTGATGATGTGGTTGAAGATCTTGACGAGGTTGTTGAAGATCTTGACGAGGTGGTTGGCGACGCCCAAAGATGGCCCTCTCATCTTGCTCATGTGGTGGTTCTCCTCTTCCACGTTGGTCATGGCGAGGATGATTGCGAAGATCACGCCTCGGTTGGTCTTGATGTTCATGGCCTTGAGCTTCACCATGTGGCTCCATGTTGTGGGAGACGTTGTCATGTGGGTGGCCGTCACGCCCATGGTGGGCATGGCCATCCGGTTGAGGACGATCTTGTGGAGGACGTTCATGAGGACGAGCATGGCGATGTATTTCTCCTCGCCTAGAGTTGGAGCGAGAGTCTTCATGACGAGCATGTGAGCGATGCGGTCGATGATGGTCTTCATGCCTTGAGGAGGAGCTTGAGGACGAACGATGACCATGAGAGTAGTAATCTTGTGATGAGCTTGAGGATGATGAAGTAGAGCGGTGTCGGCGATGACGACCTGATACGTCTCCAACGTATCGATAATTTCTTGTGTTCCATGCCACATTATTGATGTTATCTACATGTTTTATGCACACTTTATGTCATATTCGTGCATTTTCTGGAACTAACCTATTAACAAGATGCCGAAGTGCCGCTTCTCGTTTTCTGCTGTTTTTGGTTTCGGAAATCCTAGTAACGAAATATTCTCGAATCGGACGAAATCAACGCCAAAGTTCCTATTTTCATCGGAAGCATCCGGAACACCCGGGAAGGACCGTAGGGGGCCACTGGGCCACCAAACCCTAGGCTGGCGCGGCCAGAGGGGGGGCCGCGCCGCCCTATGGTGTGGCCCCCCTGTCAGCCCTCCTGCGCCGCCTCTTCGCCTATAAGAAGCCCCTGGATCAGAAAACCCGATACCAATTGACGAAACCCACGAAACCTCGCCGCAGCCGCCGCCATCGCGAAGCCAAGATCCGGGGGACAGGATCTCTGTTCCGGCACGCTGCCGGAGCGGGGAAGTGCCCCCGGAAGGCTTCTCCATCGACACCGCTGCCATCTCCACCTCCATCTTCATCACCGCTGCTGCTCCCATGAGGAGGGAGTAGTTCTCCATCGAGGCTCGGGGCTGTACCGGTAGCTATGTGGTTCATCTCTCTCCTATGTAGTTCAATACAATAATCTCATGAGCTGCCTTACATGATTGAGATTCATATGATGATGCTTGTAATCTAGATGTCATTATGCTAGTCAAGTGGGTTTTACTTATGTGATCTCCGGAGACTCCTCGTCCCACGTGTGTAAAGGTGACAGTGTGTGTGCACCGTGTGGGTCTCTTAGGCTAGATTTCACAGAATACTTACTCATTGAATGGCATAGTGAGGTGCTTATTTATATCTCTTTAAGATTGCAGCATGTTGTATCACAATTTATCCATGTGCTACTCTAGTGATTTGTTATTAAAGTAGTTTATTCCTCCCTGCATGTGTGCAAAGGTGACAGTGCGTGCACCGTGTTAGTACTTGGTTTATGCTATGATCATGATCTCTTGTAGATTATGGAGTTAACTATTGCTATGATATATTGATGTGATCTATTCCTCCTACATATGCATGAAGGTGACAGTGTGCATGCTATGCTAGTACTTGGTTTAGTCTCGTTGATCTATCTTACACTCGAAGGTTACTTAAACATGAGCATTATTGTGGAGCTTGTTAACTCCGGCATTGAGGGTTCGTGTAATCCTACGCAATGTGTTCATCATCCAACAAAAGTGTAGAGTATGCATTTATCTCTTCTGTTATGTGATCAATGTTGAGAGTGTCCACTAGTGAAAGTGTAATCCCTAGGCCTTGTTCCTAAATACTGCTGAGTTACTACCGCTTGTTTACTACTACTGCGTTACTACCGCTGAGTTACTACCGCTTATTACTCGTTTTACTAGCGTTACTACTGCTGCAATACCACCACCATCAACTACACGCCAAGCACTTTTCCGGCACCGTTGCTACTCGCTCATACTTATTTATACCACCTGTATTTCACTATCTCTTCGCCGAACTAGTGCACCTATTTGGTGTGTTGGGGACACAAGAGACTTCTTGCTTTGTGGTTGCGGGGTTGCATGAGAGGGATATCTTTGACCTCTTCCTCCCCGAGTTCGATAAACCTTGGGTATCCACTTAAGGGAAACTTGCTCGCTGTTCTACAAACCTCTGCACTTGGAGGCCCAACACTGTCTACAGGAAAGGAGGGGAACGTAGACATCAAGCACTTTTCCGGCGCCGTTGCCGGGAGGAAAGGTAAAAGGCTCTCATACTACGGTCTCAGGTAAAGTATTTTTCTGGCGCCGTCGTGTGTGTGCTCGAAGCTATTTCCTTTAGATCCTGCAATTGCATCTTGTTGTTTCTTGTTTACACTAGTTTGGCATAATGGACAACAATGAGCTTCTTATTCTATTTCCGAATTAAAACATGGATTGTTTGATGCGAAAATTAAAAAACCTATGAAATCTTATTTGCATGCTTGGTAGTAATATTAGTATGAACCATTTGAACACCATTGTTGATAATAATATAGAAAGTTCTAAGCTTGGGGAAGCTGGTTTTCATGATATTTTTAGTCCCCCAAGCATTGAGGAGAAAATTTTCTTTGATGATACTTTGCCTCCTATTTATGATGATTATAATGATAGTGGTCTTTTGGTGCCACCTACTATGGAGAGTGAATTTTGTTGTGATTATACTATGCCTCTTACACTTGATGAGAATAATAATGATAGCTACTTTGTTGAATTTGCTCCCACTACAACTAATAAAATTGATTATGCTTATGTGGAGAGTAATAATTTTATGCATGAGACTCATGATAAGAATGCTTTATGTGATAGTTATATTGTTGAGTTTGCTCATGATGCTACTGAAAGTTATTATGAGAGAGGAAAATATGGTTGTAGAAATTTTCATGTTACTAAAATGCCTCTCTATGTGCTGAAATTTTTGAAGCTACACTTGTTTTATCTTCCTATGCTTGTCACTTTGCTCTTCATGAACTTGTTTATTTACAAGATTCATCTTCATAGGAAGCATGTTAGACTTAAATATGTTTTGGATTTGCTTCTTGATGCTCTCTTTTGCTTCAACTACTATTTCTTGCGAGTGCATCATTAAAACTGCTGAGCCCATCTTAATGGCTATAAAGAAAAGAACTTCTTGGGAGATAACCCATGTGTTATTTTGCTACAGTACTTTGTTTTATATTTGTGTCTTGGAAGTTGTTTACTACTGTAGCAACCTCTCCTTATCTTAGTTTTGTGTTTTGTTGTGCCAAGTAAAGTCTTTGATAGTAAAGTAAGTACTAGATTTGGATTACTGCGCAGTTCCAGATTTCTTTGCTGTCACGAATCTGAGCCCACTGCCCTGCAGGAAGCTCAGAAAATTATGCCAATTTACGTGCATGATCCTCAGATATGTACGCAACTTTCATTCAATTTGAGCATTTTCATTTGAGCAAGTCTGGTGGCCTAATAAAATCCATCTTTACGGACTGTTCTGTTTTGACAGATTCTGCCTTTTATTTCGCATTGCCTCTTTTGCTATGTTGGATGAATTTCTTTGATCCATTGATGTCCAGTAGCTTTATGCAATGTCCAGAAGTGTTAAGAATGATTGTGTCACCTCTGAACATGTTAATTTTTATTGTCCACTAACCCTCTAATGAGTTGTTTCGAGTTTGGTGTGGAGGAAGTTTTCAAGGGTCAAGAGAGGAGGATGATATACTATGATCAAGGAGAGTGAAAGCTCTAAGCTTGGGGATGCACCCGGTGGTTCACCCCTGCATATATCAAGAAGACTCAAGCGTCTAAGCTTGGGGATGCCCAAGGCATCCCCTTCTTCATCGACAACATTATCGGGTTCCTCCCCCGAAACTATATTTTTATTCCATCACATCTTATGTGCTTTTTCTTGGAGCGTCCGTTTGTTTGCTTTTGTTTTTGTTTTTGTTTGAATAAATTGGATTACATCATGCTTGTGTGGGAGAGAGACACGCTCCGCTGGTTCGTATGAACACATGTGTTCTTAGCTCATAATATTCATGGCGAAGTTTCCTCTTCGTTAAATTGTTATATGGTTGGAATTGGAAAATGATACATGTAGTAATTGCTATAATGTCTTGGGTAATGTGATACTTGGCAATTGTTGTGCTCATGTTTAAGCTCTTGCATCATATACTTTGCACCTATTAGTGAAGAATACATAGAGCATGCTAAAATTTGGTTTGCATAATTGGTCTCTCTAAGGTCTAGATAATTTCTAGTAAGGTGTTTGAACAACAAGGAAGACGATGTATAGTCTTATAATACTTGTAATATGTATTTTATGTGAGTTTTGCTGTACTAGTTCATCCTTGTGTTTGCCTCAAACAACCTTGCTAGCCTAAACCTTGTATCGAGAGGGAATACTTCTCATGCATCCAAATACTTGAGCCAACACCATGCCATTTGTGTCCACCATACCTACCTACTACATGGTATTTCTCCGCCATTCCAAAGTAAATTGCTTGAGTGCTACCTTTAAAACAATTCAAAATTTATTACCTCTTATTTGTGTCAATGTTTTATAGCTCATGAGGAAGTATGTGGTGTTTATCTTTCAATCTTGTTGGGCAACTTTCACCAATGGACTAGTGGCTTCATCCGCTTATCCAATAATTTTGCAAAAAGAGCTGGCAATGGGATTCCCAGTCCCAAATTAATTAACCAAAAATAGACACTCCTCCATGGTATGTGATTGTTGGACGGCACCCGAAGGATTCGGTTAGCCATGGTTTGTGAAAGAAAGGTTGGAAGGAGTGCCATCCAAAAATAAAATAAAATGGGAGCCGCTCTTTGAAGGTTTGTCTGGCAAGGGGGTTAGAGTACCCGCTACCATTCGTTGACAACAACATACACCTCTCAAAACTTTATTTTTATGCTCGCTTTATGTTTTCAAAATCAAAGCTCTAGCACAAATATAGCAATCGATGCTTTTCCTCTGAGAGGACCATTCTTTTACTTTCAATGTTGAGTCAGTTCACCTATTTCTCTCCACCTCAAGAAGCAAACACTTGTGTGAACTGTGCATTGATTCCTACATATTAGCTTATTGCACTTATTATATTACTCTATGTTGACAATATCCATGAGATATACATGTTACAAGTTGAAAGCAACCGCTGAAACTTAATCTTCTTTTGTGTTGCTTCAATACCTTTACTTTGAATTATTGCTTTATGAGTTAACTCTTATGCAAGACTTATTGATGCTTGTCTTGAAGTGCTATTCATGAAAAGTCTTTGCTATATGATTCAGTTGTTTACTCATGTCATTACCATTGTTTTGATCGCTGCATTCTCTACATATGCTTGTACAAATAGTATGATCAAGTTTATGATGGCATGTCACTCCAGAAATTATCTTTGTTATCGTTTTACCTGCTCGGGACGAGCGAAACTAAGCTTGGGGATGCTGATACGTCTCCAACGTATCGATAATTTCTTGTGTTCCATGCCACATTATTGATGTTATCTACATGTTTTATGCACACTTTATGTCATATTCGTGCATTTTCCGGAACTAACCTATTAACAAGATGCCGAAGTGCCGGTTCTGTTTTACTGCTGTTTTTGGTTTCAGAAATCCTAGTAACGAAATATTCTCGGAATCGGACGAAATCAACGCCAAAGTTCCTATTTTCATCGGAAGCATCCGGAACACCCGGGAAGGACCGAGAGGGGGCCACGGGGCCACCAAACCCTAGGCTGGCGCGGCCGGAGGGGGCCGCGCCGCCCTATGGTGTGGCCCCCCGTCAGCCCTCTCGCGCCGCCTCTTCGCCTATAAGAAGCCCCTGGATCAGAAAACCCGATACCAATTGACGAAACCCACGAAACCTGCCGAGCCGCCGCCATCGCGAAGCCAAGATCCGGGGGACGGGATCTCTGTTCCGGCACGCTGCCGGAGCGGGGAAGTGCCCCGGAAGGCTTCTCCATCGACACCGCTGCCATCTCCACCTCCATCTTCATCACCGCTGCTGCTCCCATGAGGAGGGAGTAGTTCTCCATCGAGGCTCGGGGCTGTACCGGTAGCTATGTGGTTCATCTCTCTCCTATGTAGTTCAATACAATAATCTCATGAGCTGCCTTACATGATTGAGATTCATATGATGATGCTTGTAATCTAGATGTCATTATGCTAGTCAAGTGGGTTTTACTTATGTGATCTCCGGAGACTCCTCGTCCCACGTGTGTAAAGGTGACGAGTGTGTGCACCGTGTGGGTCTCTTAGGCTAGATTTCACAGAATACTTACTCATTGAATGGCATAGTGAGGTGCTTATTTATATCTCTTTAAGATTGCAGCATGTTGTATCACAATTTATCCATGTGCTACTCTAGTGATTTGTTATTAAAGTAGTTTATTCCTCCTGCATGTGTGCAAAGGTGACGAGTGCGTGCACCGTGTTAGTACTTGGTTTATGCTATGATCATGATCTCTTGTAGATTATGGAGTTAACTATTGCTATGATATATTGATGTGATCTATTCCTCCTACATATGCATGAAGGTGACGAGTGTGCATGCTATGCTAGTACTTGGTTTAGTACGTTGATCTATCTTACATCTGAAGGTTACTTAAACATGAGCATTATTGTGGAGCTTGTTAACTCCGGCATTGAGGGTTCGTGTAATCCTACGCAATGTGTTCATCATCCAACAAAAGTGTAGAGTATGCATTTATACGTTCGTTATGTGATCAATGTTGAGAGTGTCCACTAGTGAAAGTGTAATCCCTAGGCCTTGTTCCTAAATACTGCTGAGTTACTACTGCTTGTTTACTACTCTTGCGTTACTACTTGCTGAGTTACTACTGCTTATTCTTGTTTTACTGCGTTACTACTGCTGCAATACCACCACCATCAACTACACGCCAAGCACTTTTACGGCACCGTTGCTACTGCTCATACTTATTTATACCACCTGTATTTCACTATCTCTTCGCCGAACTAGTGCACCTATTTGGTGTGTTGGGGACACAAGAGACTTCTTGCTTTGTGGTTGCGGGGTTGCATGAGAGGGATATCTTTGACCTCTTCCTCCCTGAGTTCGATAAACCTTGGGTATCCACTTAAGGGAAACTTGCTGCTGTTCTACAAACCTCTGCACTTGGAGGCCCAACACTGTCTACAGGAAAGGAGGGGGAACGTAGACATCACGACCCAAGTTGGTGATGGCGCGCTCGAGGCTATCCATGCGCCGCTCCATGTTCGCATCATTGGCCGCCATTTGACCATTCAAGTTGTCCGTAGCTTCGCGAAGGAGAGCCAAGTCTTGGTTCACAACGGAGAAGTTGTGTGCCACTTCATCGTATTTCTCATCTATGCGCGTCTCGAAGAGGTTGAGTTGCTCCTTGAACTCTTGGTGTTGTGTCCATAGGTTGTGTTGAGTAGCCAACCTCTCGGTGTTGCGTAGGACTTCTCCCTCCCTTGCATCATCTCCGCTCCTATCCATGATGCAAAGACAAGCACTAGGTTGTGTATGTTAGTGGAAGGAGACTACCTCGCACTCTTACCAAGGTAAGATAGTATTGAGGCAATCCACCAAGCCGAAAGCAAGATCAAGTGTATCGGGGACACACGCAAAACCACACGCAAAAGCTAGCAAATATGGTGTTAGGCGAGTGTTGTGGAAAGCCAAAAGACAAATCCAAGATCGAGTATGTTGTTAAGAGTGGTGGAAATCCGAAAATCCAAAAGTTGATGCGAAGATCACTATAAACACGGAAAAAGATGTGGAACACACACACGAGATAAGCGGGGTTAGTGCAACCAAAAGTGAGCGGAAAATTGTATGTGCGGATGCTCGGTGTCACACTAACACAAGGAGAGTCAAAGCTTTGGTTGCAAAGGAAGAGACAACTAGATTCACACGTGACCTCTCTTCTCGTATCTCTCTTTGCTTACAAGCTTTTTCTCTTTTGTATATGTTGGCACTTTGCACTCGTTTGTATCTTTGGTGGCACTTGGACACTTTGTATGTATGGGCGTATGGATGTATGGATGTATGGTGCTACTCGCACTCTTTTTGTGTTTTTGGGCTTTTTCACGCACTATGTTAGCGTTAGCCTCGCTTTTGCTATCTTGCCACACGAGTGTTTGCTTGGGTGCCTTACTCAACGCTACACACACACCTCACAATGCGGGGCCACGTGCAATGTCTCGCAACACTAGACAAGCAATGCTCAATGGGATAGATCGCAAAAGGAAGAGGGGTTACAAGGTGACAGCTGCAAGTTATACCTGCGATGGTGGTGGTGGTGGTGGTGGTGGTGGAGATCGCCGGATGTCGAGGTCGAAGGAGGCGTTGCGTCGCCCGGTCGGAGGCCCGGTCGGACCGGCTCCTGGACCGGCTTGCCCGGTTTGCCGCCCGGTTGACCGGGTGCTTGGGCCGGCTCGGCCGGTCGTGGGCCCGGTTGACCGGCTGCTCAATCGGATTTCGCGGGATGAGCTTTCTCTCTCCTGTTCTTCACGAAAACCAAGCCAAATCGACCAAATCGAAGGGAAACGATGGAATTGGAGGCTCAAAGTTGGGGAAATAGTAGATCAAGCACAACAACTCCAAATCCACGGACCAAAACCACTCAAAACGCAACCAAATCACAGATCGGTCAAGAGGCAATTTGGGGCTATTTTTGGGGATTTTTTGGAAAATTTTCTAGGGACGAAATCGGGTGGGTGGAGGGTCAAATCCGCGGAAACCAAAGGCTGCTGATACCATATGATGAGGTCTACGACCCCGTGTGTGGCCCGATCTTGCGGATTGACGTCGAAACCAAAGGGGGAGATGGGAAAACGCGAGGAACACGAAGAACACGGCGATGAACACGAGGAACTCCGAGACTCACGCACACACACCAACCCGATACACCCGATGCTTACCTCCGTGGCTCGATGGACCATGCCAATAGAATCTCCGTGGAAGAGACACGCGGTAGAATTCCCCGGAGAGAGATTGGGATTGGAGAGGAAGAGCTTGGGGAAGGAGAGAGAGTAACAAGTACTAGAATCTCCTTCAACAAGATCTAAGTCAACAACCAAGGTGCCTTGATTACGAGAGGGATGATACCCAAGGGAGACTAAGCTCAAAGTTAGGGTTTGAGTTCAAAACAAGTCTAAAGAGCTAATGAGGGGTTCCAGCTACTTATATAGTCACACATGGCCAGCAAGGGCGAACAGGTACGCAAAAGGATAAGTTAAGGTAGTTTGGTGGGGCACCCTCGTCGGGTCCGGTTTGGGATCCGGTCAGACCGGGCCTGTGGCCGGGTTGTCCGGTCATGGGTCCGGTCTGACCGGGCCTGGGACCGGGCGGTCCGGTCATGGCTCCGGTCGACCGGTCGGAAACCGGATTCCTGCGAGGTTTCCGGTCGTCGCCCGGTACGAGGGAGTTGGTCCGGTTTCCGGCCGGTCGACCGGGCCTGTGACCGGGGAGTCCGGTTGTGGGTCCGGTCCGACCGGGTCCTGGACCGGCCAGCGTCCTTCTCTTCCTTGGAGCGCTACGAGCGACGTCGGCTTCGGCTCCATGATCATCTCCATGTCCAGCTGCTTCTCTCTCTCCCTTGATCTTGGCGCCTCCTCCTCTCCGAGGTCTTGATGCGCCTTGTACCTAATGACACATAGCACGTCGGCATGAGGTAGCAATCCATCCAAAGGGGTACCAAGATCAAGGGTAGTGAGGAGCGAGTTCACCTCATCATGTAGAGCCTTGGCTCGGGCTCGTGTCATTGGTCCACTTGGGGGACTTGTTGGTCTTGGTGTGGAGGTGACCGAAAGCCACCCCGCATCACATGTGCCAAGTGTGGCATCACCCTGCTGGCATCCCCAACTACTTGATTTGCCATGGAGGGCATGTTTTGCCCTAAAACCCTATATTATTTGGGGCCAGGTGTCTAGGTGCAACTCACCATGGTCTACCCCAGATAATTCATGTAGATCCCATGGCAGTGTGGGGCATGCAATGGTGTACCCATGTGCCAACTGTGACACCTCATGCTGACATCCCCAACTACTGATTTGCCCAAGGAGGGCATGTTTTGGCCTGAAACCCTATATTTGGGGTGTCTCGATGCAACTCACCATGCATGGTCTACCCCAGATCATTCATGTAGATCCCATGGGTAGCAGTGCAGGGCATGCAATGGTGCACCCATGTGCCAAGTGTGGCCTCACGCTAGCATCCCCAACTATTTGATTTTCCCAAGGAGGGCATGTTTGCCCTAAAACCCTATATTTGGGGTGCCTAATTGCAACTCACCATGATCTACCCAAGATGATTCATGTACATCCCATGGGTAGAAGTGTGGGGCAAGCAATGGTGCACCCATGTGCCAAGTGTGGCTTCACGCCCTGGCATCCCCAGCTACTTGATTTGCCCAAGGCGGAGGGCATGTTTTGGCCTAAAATCCTATATTTCATGTGTCTAGGTGCAACTCACCATGGTCTAGCGAAGATGATTCATGTAGATCCCATCGGTAGTAGTGTGGGGCATGAGATGGTGCACCCATGTGCCAAGTATGCCTCACCCTGGCATCCCCAGGTACTTTATTTGCCCAAGTATGTCATGTTTTACCCTAAAACCCTATATTTGGGGTGTCTCGATGCAACTCACAATGGTCTACCCCAGATAATTCATGTAGATCCCATGGATAGAAGTGTGGGGCATGCAATGGTATGTGCCAAGTGTGGCCTCACCCTGGCATCCCCTGCTACTTGATTTTCCCAAGGAGGGCATGTTTTGGCTTAAAACCCTATATTTGGGGTGCCTGGTGCGCGGGTGCAACTCACCTGGTCTACCCCAGATGATTCATGTAGATTCCATGGGTAGCAGTGTGGGACATGCAACGGTGCACCCATGTGCCAAGTGTGGCCTCACCCTTGCATCCCCAGCTACTTGATTTGCCCAAAGGAGGGCATGTTTGGGCCTAACACCCTGTATTTGGGGTGTCTGGGTGCAACTCACCATGGTCTACCCGGTATAATTCATGCAGATCCCATGGGTAGGAGTGTGGGGCATGCAATGGTGCACCCATGTTCCAAGTGTGGCCTCACCCTGGCATCCCCAGCTACCTGATTTTCCCAAGGAGAGCATGTTTTGGCCTAGCTAAAAACCTGTATTTGGGATGTATGGGTACAACTCACCATGCATGGTATACCCCATATAATTCATGTAGATCCCATTGGTAGCCATGTGGGGCATGCAATGGTGCACCCATGTGTGCCAAGTGTGGCCTCACCCTACTGTCATCCCAACTACTTTATTTGCCCAAGGAGGGCATGTTTTTCCCTAAAACCATATATTTGGGGTGTCTAGGTGCAACTCACCATGGTCTATCCCAGATAACTCATGATCCCATGGGTAGCAGTGCGGGGCATGCAATGGTGTACCCATGTGCTAAGTGTGGCCTCACCCTGGCATCCCCAACTACTTGATTTGTCCAAGGAGGGCATGTTTTGGCCTAAAACCCTATATTTGGGGTGCATGTGGGTGCAACTCACCATGCATGGTCTACGCCAGATGTTTCATGTAGATCCCATGGGTAGTAGTGTGGGGCATGCAATGGTGCACCCATGTGCCAAGTGTGGCCTCACCCTGGCATTCCCAGCTACCTTATTTGTCCAAGGAGGGCATGTTTTTCCCTAAAACCCTATATTTTGGGTGCCTGGGTGCAACTCACCATGGTCTACCCCAAATGATTCATGTAGATCCCATGGGTAGCAGTGTGGGGTAAGAAATGGTGCATCCATGTGCCAAATGTGGGCTCACCCCTGGCATCCCGAGCTACTTTGATTTGCCCAAGGAGGGCATGTTTTGGCCTAAAAACCTATATTTGGGGTACCTCGGTGCAACTCACCATGGTCTACCCCAGATAATTCATGTAGACCCCATATGGGTAGAAGCGTGGGGCATGAAATAGTGCACCCACGTGCCAAGTGTGACCTCACGCTGGAATCCCCAGCTATTTTATTTGCACAAGGAGGGCGCCCTAAAACCCTATATTTGTGGTGTCTAGGTGCAACTCACCATGGTCTACCCCCAGATTATACATGTACACCCCATGGGTAGCAGTGTGAGGCATGCAATGGTGCACCCAAGGAGGGCATGTTTTGCCCTAAAACCCTATATTTTCCTGTCGGCACCCCGGAGGTCAGGGCTAGACAAACCCAGATATCACATCTGGCATAAGCCTAACCTAGATCTCTAGGGCCTACAGGGTGAGAATCGGTAACACAACAGTGACTCTACGACTGAAAGCAAATATATTACAACTCTTAGCAGAGTTAAGATCCAAATTTATTACACGCAGAGGTCACCGACCACAATTCAACAAGCAACGAAAAGCAAATTATGTTATCTAGATAACAAGATCGCAAAGGGCCTAAGAGGCCATAACATAAGGCGACGTCCCAGCCCATAAGTCGCGAGCTGCCGCCTGAGGAACTCCAAACTACTCGTCGACGTCAAGGTAGAAGCCACCATCAGCTGAAAGGACTTCCTCTGAAACAAAGCATGCAAGGCTGAGTACAGGGACTCAGCAAGACTTAGTACAACCTGTTAGCAAAGCGGGTATGCGAGGCTTTATGAGGAGCTTATTTTGCGGAAAGCCAGTTTTCCTTTGGAAACAGGAGGGAGCAGAAGGTCGTCTATTCAGACCATTTTAAAAAGAGGTAAGAGAGCGATATCAACTTTAGCTCTAAGATCATCATGTTGAATCCACCGAATCTTCATCATTACCTGAACCTATCACCTAGGATCACCCCTCGACACCCTGAGAAGGGATCCTTATTCACACATTAACATCAAGTTTTACGATTAGGTTCAAGTTGTCTATGATCACAGAATCCATCACCAAGTCGTCCATAACCGTGGACACGGCTTTTCGAAAAGATTTACCCTGCAGGGGTGTACAACTTTACCCACACGCGCCGACCGACTCTTAATGCCACTATAGATTAACACACTTCCTTGGTGTGCTGGCAGAGGGTGGTCGACCAAAACCTTTCCCTTACTTCGCCTATTCCATGAGTCAAACTAAGCGGGAGCTCCGTCATCGTAGGTAGCCACTCTCCGAGGCGGTCCCGGTCATTATGCGCGAGGGATCCAGGTTCAATGCCTTCGACATCCTTCACCCTAGCCACGCCCTGTATGATGCACTTTGAAAACCTTTTCCACCTTTCCCCCATGCGTATGGCAAATGGAACTCGCAAACTAATTGACTCATGGGTAAGCTAGGTAAGTTCGGGCCAAGGGGTTCCCATGGGCCCCGTGTGGCTGTACGCTCAGTCTTGGTTCCGAAGGCGAGAACTCGAGGTCCTAGTATCGGCGAGAACGAGTCAAATCACCACATACCCATGTGGCGGCCCATCCAAGCCTTTAGCATGTTTATTAACATCATCACCGATCTTACCACGTCATCTCGTCAAACTAGGTTCATTCGTAGCTCCGATTCATCAACCGGATGGATCAGACTTCAACAACTAAGCATGGCTAAGCATAACACATATACGGCTCTAGCGATGCGAACAAGCTCGGACCTAGTTTTGTCTGGGAGCGGTGGATCGGTAACTACGGGTTACAAGGATGGAATTATGCACACATAGGATATCTACAACTGCCGATAAAACATATTTGAAGCGGATGCAATATGTAAGAACCAGAAGTAAAGCATTTCGAAACCATATATGAACCAGGTTAGGGCTTGCCTTGTCCCTCGTTGTTCTGACGCTGCTCTTCGGTGGCGTGGATCTCAGGCTCGCGTTCGGTCCCTATCGTGAAGAACCAAACACCGGAAAGGAAGAGCACAATCAAGACAGGGTATAATGCAATGCACATACAACATGATGATATGTCATATTAAAGGGGTTTGGGTAACCCTAGGTGCATCGATGGAAATTAAAGGGGTTCGGCTTCGAACCCCGACATATGAGAGGGGTCAAATTAGGGTTTCTACTAAGGCTCATATTTAATTGGTTCAAAGATGTATGAAACATGGATAAACAACTAGGATTTGTTTTTCTGATCAATTTGATATATAATTTTATATTTTTCTGATTTAAAATGAATTATTTATGAATTTCCCAAGTTTAATTCATTTTAAATCAATTTCAGAAAATTAAATAAAAATAATAAAGGTTTAATAATTTGGACCCACTTGTCATAACTTTATTCTTTTCTAAACATTTCCTAAATTAATAAAATTCTGACCAGGGGACCCACATGTCATTATTATTTCCTATTTAAAGAAATACAGAAATTAAAATACAGAAAATGGAAAAAAATGGATTATGGCGTCAGCATGACGTCATGCTGACGTCAGCCGGCCATGAGCTCCAAATTGAGCTCAGGCTGAGCTCAATCGGGCGATTCGGCCAGAGATTAGGGGCGTGCGGGTGGGGGAAATGATCGGGGCGACGCGGGCGACCTACGGGTGGCGGCGCCGCCGGCTATTGGTCGCCGGAGCTCGGCCGACGGCGAGCTCAAGCGGCGGCCGGGGCAGGTGGTGCGTGGGGGCGGAGCTAGAGGGTGAGAGAGGGGAAACGGAGGGCACAGGGTGGTGCAGCAGCTCACCGGGAGCGAGATGGCGTGGTCGGCGACGCCGGAGAGGGCTCGCCGGCGGCGAATCGACCGGAGGCCGGCCGGTCTCTGCGGGTCTGGAGGGGCGCGGAGAGTGCACGAGGAAGGGGAAAATCGGAGCTAGGGCTTCCGGGCGGCGGCGGAGGAGGTATTTGTAGTTCGCCGGGGGCGGCGGCGCGAATCTTGACGCCGGCGACGGCGTCCGCGGCGACACGCAGCTGCTTCCCCCATCGTGGGGTTGAAGACGATGGCCGTTTTGCAAATAACCCCCTGCGGGGTGGTTGGGCCGGTGGTGGGTGGTTGCTGGGCCGACTTGGGCCGAGCCAGGGAGAAAAGAAAGAGAGAGGGAGATGGGCTGCGCCCATGAGAGAGAAGAGAGGGGCTCTCTCTATTTTTTTTCCCTTTTCTTTTTTTTAGTTTTTGTTTCTCTTTTCAAATTTCAAATTTCAAATCTGTGTTGAATTTTGTTTGAACTCAAATTTTTCCAGAAAACAATAAACACACACATGGGTTTTATTGAAAACAACAAAACCATGTGACTCATTTTATATAATCTTGAGAGTAATTTGAGACAAATAATTAGAGAAGGATTTGCATAATAGAAAATGGAGATGCAAATTTGGCTCAAGTTCAAACTATATGCATGCAATGCTCATGAACACTCATTTATTTATAAACACAAGGTTGGGATGTTACAACTCTACCCCCCTTACAAGAATCTCATCCTCGAGATTCCTAGATTTTAGAAAAGAAGGAAGGGTACTCAGATCGTAAACGATCTTCTCGTTCCCAGGTTGCTTCTTGCTCAGAATGATTAGACCACTGAACTTTCAGGAACTTGATGCTCTGACGTCGAGTTTTACGCTCGGTTTCATCAAGGATACGAACAGGATGTTCTCGATAAGTTAGATCTTCTTGAAGGTCAAGAGTCTCGTGATCAACACCACGGATAGGATCTTTGAAGCAACGCTTGAGTTGGGACACATGGAAGACATCATGAACTTCAGGAAAATTGGAAGGTAACTTCAACTTGTAGGAAACATTACCACGCTTGGCAAGGATGCGGAAAGGACCAACATAGCGAGGTGCTAGTTTGCCTTTGATACCGAAGCGGCGGACACCCTTGAGAGGAGTGACCCGAAGATAAGCTTGATCACCAATTTCATACTTCACTTCTTGATGATGGCGATCATAGTAGCTCTTTTGACGTGACTGAGCAGTTTTCAGACGCTCGCGAATGATGCGAACTTGATCTTCTGCTTCATTAATTATATCTGGTCCAAAGAACTTTCTTTCTCCGGTTTCGGACCAGTTCAAAGGAGTTCTACACCTTCTGCCATACAAAGCTTCAAAAGGTGCCATGCCCAAGCTGGATTGGAAGCTGTTGTTATAGGTGAACTCGGCAAATGGGAGGCACTTTTCCCAATCTTTACCGAAGGATATAACACGGGCCACGAGCATGTCTTCGAGAATTTGATTCACTCTTTCGGTTTGACCACCGGTTTGAGGATGATAGGCTGTACTGAAGGAAAGACGAGTTCCCATAGCTTGTTGAAAGCTAGACCAGAACTTTGAGGTGAAAATACTTCCACGATCAGAGACGATCTTCTTAGGAACACCATGAAGAGTGACTATTCGTGAGATATATAGATCTGCTAGTTGACTAGCTTTTATGTCTTCTCGGATAGGAAGGAAGTGAGCAACCTTGGATAGACGGTCAATGACTACCCATATAGCATCTCTTCCATTTTTGGTCTTGGGGAGACCGGTAATGAAATCCATGCCAATTTCATCCCATTTCCACTCTGGAATTGATAGAGGTTGCAGAGTGCCAGCAGGTCTTTGATGTTCAGCTTTTACGCGACGACAAACGTCGCATTCAGCAACAAACTTAGCGATATCTTGTTTCATCCCAGACCACCAGAATCTTTGGCGGAGATCCCGATACATCTTGGTACTACCAGGATGGATGGAGAGGGGTGATTCATGAGCTTCTTTAAGGATTAGCTCTTTGAGATCCGATTTATCCGGCACGACTAGACGCTTACCGAAATAAATGGTACCTTGATCATCAATGGAGAAACATTTAGCAACTCCGCTAGCAACGTTCTTCTTGATCTCGGTAATTCCAGAATCTTGCTTCTGAGCCTTATTGATCTGGTCTTCAAGAGAGGGCTTCACCTCAAGATTAGCAAGGAATCCACTAGGAACAATCTCAAGGTTGAGTTTTGCAAGTTCCTCATAGAGAGAAGGTTGCGCTTGCTTAACCATCAGATTGTTGCAATAGGACTTCCGACTTAGCGCATCAGCAACGACATTGGCTTTGCCGGGTTTATAGTTGAGACCCAGGTCATAATCTTTTATGACTTCCAACCATCTTCTCCGTACGTTATTCAGATCCGGTTGGGTGAAAAGATACTTCAGACTTTGATGATCCGAGTACAACTCGCAACGATTACCATAAAGGTAAGGTCGCCATTGCTTAAGAGCATGGATCACAGCTGCAAGCTCGAGATCATGAGTAGGATAATTTAGCTCATGTGGTTTCAACTGTCGAGAGGCATAGGCCACCACATGGCCATCTTGCATCAACACACATCCGAGCCCTTGGAGAGAGGCATCGCAATAGACAACGAAGTCTTTGCTTGTGTCCGGAAGGACGAGCACGAGAGCGATGAGTCGGCTTGGTTTTCAAAACACTGGAAACTTTCTTCAGCCTTTTCTGACCATTCAAACTTCTTATCTTTCTTGAGAAGATCGGTCATTGGCTTGGCAATCTTGGAGAAATTTTCAATGAATCGGCGGTAATAACCCGCCAGACCGAGAAAACTTCGAATCTCCTTAGCTGACTTAGGTGTCTTCCAGTCAAGAACGGCTTGAACTTTATCCGGAATAAGCTGCAACACCTTTTCGGAGATAACATGACCAAGGAATATGAGCTCTTTTAACCAGAACTCACATTTGGAGAATTTGGCGTAGAGACGGTGTTCACGAAGTTTGGTTAGCACCAGACGGAGATGTTCCTCATGTTCATCTTCGGTTTTGGAGTAGATCAGAATATCATCGATGTAGATCACGACGAACTTGTCAAGATACTCCATGAAAACAGAGTTCATGAGCCGCATAAAAGTGGCTGGAGCATTTGTGAGGCCAAAGGACATGACAGTGTACTCGTAAAGACCATAACGAGTTGTGAACGCTGTTTTTGGAATGTCCTCCTTGCGGATTTTGATCTGATGGTACCCTGATCTCAAATCCATCTTTGAGAAGAGCTGTGGCACCGGACAAGCGATCAAAAAGATCGTTGATTATAGGAAGAGGGTATTTGTTCTTGATTGTCACCTGCATTGAGCGGACGGTAATCAACAACCGGCCGCGGAATATTGGTATCTCTCTTCTTGACAAAGAGGGCAGGGCAACCCCGGGAGGAAGTACTTGGGTTGTATGAAGTTCTTCTCTTCCAACTCCTCTAGCCGCTTCTTCAGTTCAACCAACTCTTCCGGAGGCATACGATATGGTCTCCGGGAAACAGGAGCAGTTCCAGGAACCAGCTCAATGACAAAGTCCACACTTCGATCAGGTGGCATGCCAGGTAACTCTTCAGGGAAGACATCTGGAAAGTCACGGACCACCCAGACATCAGAGATTTCTGGTTTAGGTAGGGCTTCAATGGCATACAACTCGGCTTCAGGGGTAAACCTTGCCGATGGAGATATTGCGGATGAAGCCCAGTACAGAACACTTTTGCCAGAAAGATTGGTCACTACAATAGACCTAGCTGAGCAATCAATGACAGCCTTATGCTTTACTAGCCAATCCATGCCCAAAATGACATCAATGTCAGTTGACTTGAGGGCAATGAGAGAGGTAGGGAACCACACTGGCCCTATACTGATTATAACCTCAGGGGTAATCCATATAGTTTGCCAATGAGAACCAGGAGTTGTGATCTCTAGAGGTGAGGGCATTGTCTCGAAGGGTATATCATGCTTTCTTGCAAACTCTTGAGATATGAATGTATGCGATGCTCCGGAATCAAATAGAACCGTAGCTAGGATTGAGTTTATATAGAGCGTACCCATTAGAACGCTTGGATCCTCTTCAGCCTCATCAGCAGAGACATGGGTCAGACGAGCACGACCAGAGGCGGGATATTTGTCATCCTTCTTGGGCTGAGAATATCCGCGACCAGCAGACTTCTGAGGGCACTCCTTTGAGTAGTGGCCAGGCTGACCACAAGAGTAGCAAGCACCACTAGGCACAGTACCCATGGCAGGACGATAGCTTGAACCACCAGAGGGTGGCTTTGAGTTATTGCCAGAAGACCTTGGTGCATAGGGAGCACGAGGTACAAGCATCAGTAAGGGATCCGGACTCGGCGCTTCTTGTTGTGAGAGGAAGACGCACGAGAATCACCTTCTTCACGCTTCTTGGATTTTTCCATTTCCTTTCTTCCGTTCTCCATCAGAAGAGCACGGTTATGCAGGTCTTGGAATGACTCGAAGGTGAAAGGAAGCATCTCATAGCGAAGCTCGGGGTTAAGTCCCTTTCGGAACAGATCTTGCTTGTCAGCATCATCAACCACATCACGTGGTGCATAGCGAGACAGCTGAGTGAACTCACGTCCATATGTCTCCACATCCAGCTTCCCCTGACTGAAGTCCAGGAATTCCCTCCTTTTGATATCCATGACGAGTCTTGGGGATATAGGCCGCACGGAAAGCCGTGACAAACTCCTCCCGGGTAACATCATGTCCTGGCGCTTGAAGAGCCGGAAAACCTTCCCACCAAGAACCGAGCTGCACCTTCTAACGCGGTAGGTGGCGAAGTTCACGCGTTCACTCGGTGGAACATGAAGAGCATTGAACTTGCGTTCGATGGTGCGAAGCCAATCATCGGCATCAAGAGGCTCCTTGGGGTGGGTGAAGACGAGGAGGCAATGCACGGATGAAGTCCCCAAGTGTGACACGGTTGTCGGGACGACGTTACGTGTTTTGAGCTACACGCTCCGGGAGTTGTTCATTCCTCGGGCGGTTGGTCTCAATGTTGTTAAGAACCTGCGCCATTGTGGGAGGTGGCGGCGGTTCTGTTCGGCATTGTTTTGTCCACGTCGGTTACGACCACGACCACGACCAGCCATCCCGAAGAGAAAGACAAAGATCATGAGAAACAGATTCCTTAGAAAGAATTCAATGGAATGATAACATTCATCGAATGAAAGGAGCAAGATTCCGATCAAACTGATGTAACTTTAGGAACACTGAGTTAAGCAACCAAGTACGGAGTACTTTTAGAGAAAACAACCCAAACCCGTAGATCCTAGTTGTTTGGAAATAATAGGGTAGAGGTAAAACCTTTTTCAATCAAAACAAGGTAAGATGACTCGGCATTAGAATGACACCGAGATAAGGAGTAAAAGAATCCTATTCGGATGTTTTTGCAAATACCTTTAACTTTCAAATAGTTTTCACAACTACTAGACTCAACATCGACCGGTCGAAAGGGTTTCCTATAGGCAGTCCTGCTCGATACCAAAACCTGTCGGCACCCGGAGGTCGGGGCTAGACAAACCCGAGATATCACATCCGGCATAAGCCTAACCTAGATCTCTAGGGCCTACGGGGTGAGAATCGGTAACACAACGGTGACTCTACGGCCGAAAGCAAATATATTACAACTCTTAGCGAGTTAAGATCCAAATTTATTACACGCAGAGGTCAACGACCACAATTCAACAAGCAACGAAAAGCAAATTATGTTATCTAGATAACAAGACCGCAAAGGGCCTAAGAGGCCATAACATAAGGCGACGTCCCAGCCCATAAGTCGCAGGCTGCCGCTCGAGGAACTCCAAACTACTCGTCGACGTCAAGGTAGAAGCCACCATCGGCTGAAAGGACTTCCTCCGAAACAAAGCATGCAAGGCTGAGTACGGGGACTCAGCAAGACTTAGTACAACCTGTTAGCAAAGCGGGTATGCGAGGCTTTATGAGGAGCTTATTTTGCGGAAAGCCAGTTTTCCTTTGGAAACAGGAGGGAGCAGAAGGTCGTCTATTCAGACCATTTTAAAAAGAGGTAAGAGAGCGATATCAACTTTAGCTCTAAGATCATCATGTTGAATCCACCGAATCTTCATCATTACCTGAACCTATCACCTAGGATCACCCCTCGACACCACGAGAAGGGATCCTTATTCACACATTAACATCAAGTTTTACGATTAGGTTCAAGTTGTCTATGATCACAGAATCCATCACCAAGTCGTCCATAACCGTGGACACGGCTTTTCGAAAAGATTTACCCTGCAGGGGTGTACAACTTTACCCACACGCGCCGACCGACTCTTAATGCCACTATAGATTAACACACTTTCTTGGTGTGTTGGCAGAGGGTGGTCGACCAAAACCTTTCCCTTACTTCGCCTATTCCATGAGTCAAACTAACTGGGGAGCTCCGTCATCGTAGGTAGCCACTCTCCGAGGCGGTCCCGGTCATTATGCGCGAGGGATCCGGTTCAATGCCTTCGACATCCTTCACCCTAGCCACGCCCTGTATGATGCACTTTGAAAACCTTTTCCACCTTTCCCCCCATGCGTATGGCAAATGGAACTCGCAAACTAATTGACTCATGGGTAAGCTAGGTAAGTTCGGGCCAAGGGGTTCCCATGGGCCCCGTGTGGCTGTACGCTCAGTCTTGGTTCCGAAGGCGAGAACTCGGGTCCTAGTATCGGCGAGAACGAGTCAAATCACCACATACCCATGTGGCGGCCCATCCAAGCCTTTAGCATGTTTATTAACATCATCACCGATCTTACCACGTCATCTGTCAAACTAGGTTCATTCGTAGCTCGATTCATCAACCGGATGGATCGGACTTCAACGGCTAAGCATGGCTAAGCATAACACATATACGGCTCTAGCGATGCGAACAAGCTCGGACCTAGTTTTGCTTGGGAGCGGTGGATCGGTAACTGCAGGTTACAAGGATGGAATTATGCACACATAGGATATCTACAACTGCCGATAAAACATATTTGAAGCGGATGCAATATGTAAGAACCAGAAGTAAAGCATTTCGAAACCATATATGAACCAGGTTAGGGCTTGCCTTGTCCCTCGTTGTTACGACGCTGCTCTTCGGTGGCGTGGATCTCGAGCTCGCGTTCGGTCCCTATCGTGAAGAACCAAACACGGAAAGGAAGAGCACAATCAAGACAGGGTATAATGCAATGCACATACAACATGATGATATGTCATATTAAAGGGGTTTGGGTAACCCTAGGTGCATCGATGGAAATTAAAGGGGTTCGGCTTCGAACCCTGACATATGAGAGGGGTCAAATTAGGGTTTCTACTAAGGCTCATATTTAATTGGTTCAAAGATGTATGAAACATGGATAAACAACTAGGATTTGTTTTTCTGATCAATTTGATATATAATTTTATATTTTTCTGATTTAAAATGAATTATTTATGAATTTCCCAAGTTTAATTCATTTTAAATCAATTTCAGAAAATTAAATAAAAATAATAAAGGTTTAATAATTTGGACCCACTTGTCATAACTTTATTCTTTTCTAAACATTTCCTAAATTAATAAAATTCTGACCAGGGGACCCACATGTCATTATTATTTCCTATTTAAAGAAATACAGAAATTAAAATACAGAAAATGGAAAAAAATGGATTATGGCGTCAGCATGACGTCATGCTGACGTCAGCCGGCCATGAGCTCCAAATTGAGCTCAGGCTGAGCTCAATCGGGCGATTCGGCCAGAGATTAGGGGCGTGCGGGTGGGGGAAATGATCGGGGCGACGCGGGCGACCTACGGGTGGCGGCGCCGCCGGCTGTGGTCGCCGGAGCTCGGCCGGCGGCGAGCTCAAGCGGCGGCCGGGGCGAGGTGGTGCGTGGGGGCGGAGCTAGAGGGTGAGAGAGGGGAAACGGAGGGCACAGGGTGGTGCGGCAGCTCACCGGGAGCGAGATGGCGTGGTCGGCGGCGCGGAGAGGGCTCGCCGGCGGCGAATTTGAGCGGAGGCCGGCCGGTCTCTGCGGGTCTGGAGGGGCGCGGAGAGTGCACGAGGAAGGGGAAAATCGGAGCTAGGGCTTCCGGGCGGCGGCGGAGGAGGTATTTGTAGTTCGCCGGGGCGGCGGCGCGAATCTTGGCGCCGGCGGCCGGCGTCCGCGGCGACACGCGAGCTGCTTCCCCCATCGTGGGGTTGAAGACGATGGCCGTTTTGCAAATAACCCCCTGCGGGGTGGTTGGGCCGGTGGTGGGTGGTTGCTTTGGGCCGACTTGGGCCGAGCCGGGGAGAAAAGAAAGAGAGAGGGAGATGGGCTGCGCCCATGAGAGAGAAGAGAGGGGCTCTCTCTATTTTTTTCCCTTTTCTTTTTTTTAGTTTTTGTTTCTCTTTTCAAATTTCAAATTTCAAATCTGTGTTGAATTTTGTTTGAACTCAAATTTTTCCAGAAAACAATAAACACACACATGGGTTTTATTGAAAACAACAAAACCATGTGACTCATTTTATATAATCTTGAGAGTAATTTGAGACAAATAATTAGAGAAGGATTTGCATAATAGAAAATGGAGATGCAAATTTGGCTCAAGTTCAAACTATATGCATGCAATGCTCATGAACACTCATTTATTTATAAACACAAGGTTGGGATGTTACATTTCCCTCTTAAATATAAAAAATAGAAAAATATATTTTAAACAAAGTCTTGCCTGGACGTTTATGCACCGACCCACGAATCGATTTTTTATGCACAAAACGATCAAACCCACCCACCCAACATATTAGTTAACAACTTTAATTATGCAGGGCGTAATTAACAGCAACACGTACCCATCACGGGTAACCCTGCACGATACAAACGTAAGGTATAGGGAGTTGTTGTTTCTTTTTTCGTTTTGCTAGTTCTCAGCTAGGTGATGAAAAGTTTAAAAAATAGAAGTTTGCTTTCACATTCTCCCTAACACTAAAGAACGACACAAGGCCTTTTCGGGACCTGCAAAAATGGTCTTCCGAAAGATATTGTTACTGTAACTGTTTCCTTGCTTTTGCCATTCATGCATGATTGGTCGAAAAAGCACCAACATCTACGATTTAGACTGTGATACAAGTGTGTAAATATGTCGTTGCTCTATATTACGTACGAATGGAATCTCTTGTCTAATAAATTCTTGATACATCTAATTTTAGACGAATCTAAGACAATTTCCGCGGGAATGGAGGGAGTACATATGATCTTAAACAAATGAGACTTAGGTAGGTGACTTTGTGTATGCGACTTTGATTCACAACGTTATTATAGCTTAATCTCTGAATCTCACGTCTGCGTGCCGGAAATGTCTCACACAAGAGCAATAAAAGTGGATATATATTCATATCTAGAGCTATTTGGTAATTGACTCTACTTTATCTTGATACGCATGTATCTAGAGCTAAAATATGTCTAGATATATTCATATATAGAAAAAGTTGTGTCAATTAATTTCCCCATTTTCAACGAACCCTAGGTCTGCCTCCGGACACGTCTACCATGGAACCCCACACAATCTCTCTGTGCATTTCGCCGGACACACCGCTGCCTCGTTACAAACACATAACAATGCATTGAGATTTTTTGCGGGTTACAATGCAATGTTCTTAGACTAGTGCTTACATGAGCAAACATGGTAACATATTTTATTAAGTATGAGGACTGGGATACTGCTTAACTGTGTATGACATGTCGTTACCAAAAATAGTTATATAGTACGCCTAGTTAATTAGGCATCCGTCTAGTATAAGTAAGCAATGATGTTTAACCAAAAGTGGATTGTTGTGCTAAGCAAGTCTCGAAGCATCTTATAGTGTATATGCACTTAGGGTTTGTTCGTATATTGTTGATCTGACAGGATTATCGGTCCCTCGAGATATGCCCCCGGACGTGATTATTTTCTTTCTTTCTGCAAAGCATAAGAATTTTCCCATTAATGAAATTAACACTTGAAGCAGACCTGTTGGGCTATGTCTCCACATTGAAGTGTGTTGGCAGCCCAACTTCAGCCCACATCCAATGATTGAGGACCCACCTGTTCAAAATTTTGTAATTTTTTTGGCTCTCAGATTTGGTGCCAGATCATAATTTTATCCACGAAATGTCCTTTCTAGCCGCTAGTTTCGCGGAAGTAGCCCCGAACCTTTTCGAGTGGCAAGGGTAGTCAAGTAACTGTAATCCAATGGCGCCATAACAAGCACTTCCAATCTGAACTCAGCCGAGTCATCTGTCGTGGTATCGTCACGGCATAAGCCATGGGGTGGCTCAAGTCGAGTTGTTCTGGCCTTGGCCTACGCCGGTCTCCGGATGCGGGTATGAGCACGAGCGACACAAGCGACGTACCAAGGTTCGGGGCCCTCGTATGGAGGTAACACCCCTACTCCTGCTCTAGAGTGTATATGATGTATGAGATAGTACAATGGTGCTCCTTGAGCTGTGTCCGGCTTGAGAGAGGGCTCGAGGTAGACGATGACCTCTCTCCCGAGCGGTGCTAAGGGTGAATGAGCAAGAATGGATCGATCGTCCCCGTGTAAGGGGGTGCTAGTACGGCTTATATAGAGCCTGGAACATTAGAAAGAAGTCCCTATAGCCTCCGGTGCCGGCTCCGCCGGCTCCGGCTTGCTCGCGCCTTCCCGAGGCGCCCGTGGTTCCCAGCTGTCGGCCCTGTTTTGTCCTTCCTGTCGCGGCCGGCAGAGACAGGACGCGGCGAGCGACGTGCGGTAGGTAGATCTAGCTTGCAGTCGTAGCCTGCGGCCGCTAGCTAGCGCCGCCCGTAGCCTGCGCCGCCCGGAGAAGTCGGGCCATGATGGCCTGTCCTGACGCACTGTTGCTCTAAAGTGCCCCCTGATCTGCGGGATTTGATGTCCTCAGTGGACTTTTGGACCCGGATGACCTTTCCGGAGCCTTCTCCTGCAAGGATCGCCAGCTTTGAGCCGGTCAGTGGAAAATCGAACCAAGCCGGATATGACATGTAGATGTCGGCCCTGGCCATGGCGCAGCCGGCCACAGCCAAGCTAGCGTAGACCTGGTTCCAGCCGGCTCACAAGGCAGCCGGCCACGGCTCAAGCCGGCTGCTCCTCAACCGGCCTTTGCCGCGGGCTAGCCGGCCCTGAGCCAACTGTTCCCAGTCTTTTGCCATACCCGGGGTCTTCCCCCCAACATTAGCCCCTGAAGCTGGCGAGGCCCTGCGTAGAGAGGCCTGGGCAGGTTTTTCCTGGCCGTTCGTTGTTGATCTCATGGATCCTGCTGAAAAGCAGTTGAAGGGGCCGGCTGGGAATTCTTTCTGGCCAAGTGCACCCTTTTCGGCTTGCATCGTCCGGCTGTTCTCGAGCCAGATGCCGATTCGGTTTTGTAAGTTTTCTTTGCATAAGTGCTGGAGAAGTTTCCAGCTTGATGGAGTAGGTGTCGGATGGTTCTGAAACAACGTGGCCGGCTCGGGCTTGGATGCTCCGAATTCAGTGCTGCCTCGGGGCGCGGGCCATGACTTGACCGGCTCTGGCGAGATTCCCAGGCCAGGCCCAGCGCGTGGTCACATCGCTGCCGGCCCAGGATCCTTTGCGGCCAGGGCTGACGTGGCCTCCGGAAAAACCGCCGGCTCGTGAGCCGTTACCGGTAACGCACGCAGTTAGTGGAGATCGTGGGCGCAGTTAATCCTACGTCGCCGCCCACGATGCCCACTTGCCGGCCTCCATAAATAGGGGCGAGGGAGGCTTTGAGGCACCCCCTGCTCACTTCTTCTTCTACCTCTGCTCTCCTCTGCGCGCCTCTCTCTCTTCCTCCTCAGCTTTTTCCGCGTGGTGCTCGATTCCACCGGCGAACTCCAGCGAGAGCTTGCACCCGGATGCAGCGGAGCTTTCTTTTCGACACGCCGCCGCCGCGCAGCCGATTCGGCGCCACGGGAGGCCGTTCTTCAGCGCCTCGTTCTTCTTCGCCGCCCGCTATGCCGCTCCCTCGCCGTTGACAACGGATGAGATGGCATAGCCGAGCGGTTCTTGGGAGGGATCCACCACCACCATCAACAAGGTACAACGCCTTCGCCGGACGCATCGCATCCCGACGGGGGTGGCGGTCCGGGTGCCCAGGGAAGAGATCGTGCCGGAGGTGGAGCCCGACGAGCGCGTGGTCTTCGTCGGACATTTCGACCATGGGTTCGGGCTGCCGACGAGTTCATTCTTCCGCGGCTTCCTGGAGTTCTTCTATCTCCAGCCACATCATCTCCCGGCGAACGCATTCGTCACCCTCTCCTGCTACGTGGCCTTCTGCGAGGGCTACGCCGACGTCTGGCCAGACGTCGACTTCTGGAGCCGGCTTTTCTTCGTCAAGGTGCAGACCATCGATGGTGAGCTGCGCGCTTGTTGGGCGGCTTCTCTCTACCCCCGCCAGATGCCCTTCCCGAAGATCCCAACGGTGGACTCGGTGAAGAAGTGGCAGGCGTCGTTCTTCTTCGTGAGGAACGAGAACCCGGCCGTCGACCGCCTCAACTTGCCGGCGTTTTCGCTGGCGCCGCCCACCAAGATGTAATGGGGGTACTGCCACAAGCCGACTGACCCGGCGACCGAGGTCAACCTGCTGCTGGACTTCCTGCGGACTTGCATCACGCGGGACCGGCTGACGGCTGCGGACCTCCTCTGCACCTTCACCAGCCGGCGGGTGCTGCCGCTGCAGCGGCGGTCCCACAAGATCGACCACATGAGCGGCCGGTTCGACCCGACCCGGACATCCAAGGTGGAGCTCACCTACTAGGGCGTGGCCAGCCAGACGAACTACATCTCCAATGCCCGGCTGCCGAACAACTGGCAGTGGGGGATGGAGCCCTTCAGCCGGCGCGATCCTCCAGCTGCGGTAAGTCTTTTGTTCTTTGGCCGGCTTGCCGGTATGTGGTTGCCTTTTCATTTGTTTTGTTTAGCTGTTATAGCTTCGTTTTTCTGCCGGCTGCAGAACTTCCCGCGGATGCTCGTCGAAGACGACAATCTAGCGGAGAAGGTGTGGGAAGCCGACCACGCCGACCCGGCGGACCGGGCAGCCGGCGAGGACGAGAACCCGGACGCCACCCACCAAGCCGTCGAGGGGCAAGGTGAGCCTTCCTCACCCCCACAGCCGGAGGAGGAGGAGGTTGCCGTTTTGGAGCCGCTCCGAGTGGCTCCCTTGGCTGCGGCGCCTCCGACGGCCGACACAGGGCAGCCGAGCCGGGCGCGGAAGAGGACCACCGCGCAGCTGGAGGCCGCGCTGAAGAAACAGCGCCGGCTATAGCCGAAGCAGGTCCCGGATGCGGCCGGGTGAGTTGATATGGATCCACGTGATCCAAAGGGTTTTGGCCCAATCTTTCACGGCGATTAGTAGCAACAGTGATAAGAACGCGGCTTACGATCTTGAGATGCAAACTCGCGCGAACAACAAGCAAACCCTTCTCGGCGAGAGGAATTACTTGGACGGTTCTAGACGAACCACGCAGCAATTAGAAGCACGACACCTCCAATCCGACGCACGGAAACAACCTCGATGGGTCTGAACGGATACATACGGGGATTTTCACCCTCGGCGCGATGGCCGAAACACACACGTGTTTTTAACTCATAAAATTCAACCCCTATTACAATGGCCGTTGCGTATGGCTTTATAGTAGTAGCCGACCCTAAATTTGGTAGAAAATAGATCTGTTACACAACCGACTAAAGGAATAAAAACTAACATGGAACTTCCTAGTTTCATAAACGTGGCTGGCTTCCTTCTATTTTGCAGGTGGACCCCATCCAGATGACTTTAGGGAAAAGGATTTCATTGGTTCTAACTTCCGGTTGTGCGCAGCCTTCTCTGAGTGGTCGAGGACTCCCGAAATAATAGACGATCTGATCTCTCCTATTTGCACCATGAAATATCTCCTCAGGTTGAATACTCTGAACCGATTCTTTGCTGGTCCCATGCACATGCATGCTTCTTGCTTGATGGTTTGGCATATACGCATATGGAATAACATCAGGCTTAGTCCAAATTGTATATGTGCCCATATCTAGAGCCACGGGATGCTTGTGTGTCGTCTGTACTAATTCATCTTCATTGGCGTGCATCAATTGCAGATAAGTTGGCTCAAATTCAATAGGTTCAGTAATAATATCAGGTGTAGCCGTATCATCCTCTCCTTCTTCAAATGAAACCGTCCTCGGTTTCGAGTCCGTCGTTAAAACAGCAGTTTCATCAGCAACCTCAACAAGCGCACCAAGAGGTGCAGCAACGGAGTTTGCAAAAACAGATTCGGCGGTTGATTCAGTAGGTTGAACTGCAGGTTCAATAGACGGTGCAAAAATGGCAGCTGCAGTCTCCTTTTTCTTCAGCAGACGCTCCTTTCTCCACATCTGAAAAGCTTCTTTTCCACAGGATGGAGAACATACGTATTATCTCGCTTGATTGTGTATGTATTAGCAAGAGAGTTGTAGCTAGCTCTATTCTCTTCGTACCATGGACCTCCTAGTAGCAAGTAACATGAAACCATCGGCACCGGTATCACATCACATAAAATCTCACAAGAAAATTTGCCGACCCAAAACTGTACCGTAGTTTGGTGCGTGATGTTCATCTTGTCGTGGAACCTCCGCAAGATATACGGTCGTGGATGTGGTGTCGTCAATAGCTCCAACTTCTCCACCATATCGATACCAACCGCATTGATCGAACTATCATGATCGATCGTTGTGGCGCAACCTCTCTCTTCCACTTTACAGTAGGTATGAAAAAGATCAGAACCATAACCTTCTTCCTCCAATAAAAAGCCATTGGACAGCCTACAGTAGCTCCTCCTCTCCGATGACGCGCTGATCATCTCCCCCATAATTGCAGCAGACATCAAAATAGACAGCGCCCAAGTCGCGGCAGAAAAACAAAACTGAAACGATCTCACACAGCAGCCTCACGAAGACTAGCAGCAGGTTTAGGACCGCTAGAAAATTGCGGCCAGAGTAGTGCAGAATAGTAGCAGGACAATACAGCTCCGGTGGCAAAATTGATCGGAAGTGGCCTCAAGTGTGACGTGTAGCAGGAAAACTCCTGTGATAGATGCAAGCCAATTCCAAAAGCTTCACGTACACCGAAGTTGTGATCTGATCTGCACCTGATCTTCTCTTTCCTCGTTTATTTTCCATCAATCTCCCAGACTCCTCGCGGAACGGCAGGATGCTCTCAGATCGTGGCCGAAAACAAATTTTCTTCCAGTAGTAGGAACAAGTCGACCTCGCCGCCCTCTACTTCCACGCTTCAACGAACTAGCAGATCAAAAGAACTTCAAAACCAGCAGAACCGGTGTCTTGGCCGAAGCCTCCGGCAGCAACTCTTCTCAGTAGAATAGCAAATAAATCTTAGCAGTAAATTCGCCGTGAGAAACCCGACAAATCTGATACCAAGATGATATGGATCCACGTGATCCAAAGGGTTTTGACCCAATCTTTCACGGCGATTAGTAGCAACAGTGATAAGAACGCGGCTTACGATCTTGAGATGCAAACTCGCGCGAACAACAAGCAAATCCTTCTCGGCGAGAGGAATTACTTGGACGGTTCTAGACGAACCACGAAGCAATTAGAAGCACGACACCTCCAATCCGACGCACGGAAACAACCTCGATGGGTCTGAACGGATACACACGGGGATTTTCACCCTCGGCGCGATGGCCGAAACACACACGTGTTTTTAACTCATAAAATTCAACCCCCATTACAATGGACGTTGCGTATGGCTTTATAGTAGTAGCCGACCCTAAATTTGGTAGAAAATAGATCTGTTACACAACCGACTAAAGGAATAAAAACTAACATGGAACTTCCTAGTTTCATAAACGTGGCTGGCTTCCTTCTATTTTGCAGGTGGACCCCATCCAGATGACTTTAGGGAAAAGGATTTCATTGGTTCTAACTTCCGGTTGTGCGCAGCCTTCTCTGGTGGTCGAGGACTCCCGAAATAATAGACGATCTGATCTCTCCTATTTGCACCATGAAATATCTCCTCAGGTTGAATACTCTGAACCGATTCTTTGCTGGTCCCATGCACATGCATGCTTCTTGCTTGATGGTTTGGCATATACGCATATGGAATACCATCAGGCTTAGTCCAAATTGTATATGTGCCCATATCTAGAGCCACGGGATGCTTGTGTGTCGTCTGTACTAATTCATCTTCATTGGCGTGCATCAATTGCAGATAAGTTGGCTCAAATTCAATAGGTTCAGTAATAATGTCAGGTGTAGCCGTATCATGAGTTTTCCTTCTACAACTTGTTTGTTTCCTTTTCTTTCCCTCCATTTTCACATCTTTGTGAGTTTCTTATTTGCTTTCTTGTTGCTTTTCTGGTGTAGGGCCTCCATTAAGTTCTCCAAGGGTGCGGGGCCGGCTCGGCTTCCGGCACCATCTCACCACCGCCTGTTCCGCTACGGGTGAGGCGGGATCCGACCCCACAGCCTTCGGCTAGGGAGCGGGTACGCATGCCTCCGGTCTTCCCGCTGCCCTCTGTGGGAGTGGGGACTTCAACTTAT
The DNA here is from genome assembly GCF_022539505.1 of Lolium rigidum. NCBI lineage: Eukaryota > Viridiplantae > Streptophyta > Magnoliopsida > Poales > Poaceae > Lolium > Lolium rigidum. The sequence continues at coordinate 119,359,702 of NC_061509.1, forward strand.
GCGCGGCCCCCAGCTAGCTCCGGCTCCGGTTCCCAGGACGAGCCGGCTCGCCGCACCAGCCAGCCGACCATCGGCGATCTTCTACAGCGCCGTCGGCTTGAGGTGCCGCCGACTGGGGCAGGCGGGGCCACGCCTGGAGCCAGGGCCGGCTCGGGACCAAGGGTGACGCCTCCGCCACCGGAACCCATGGTTGCATCTGACCCGGCGGGCCAGGCCGTGCCGCCTCTAGCTTCGGAGCCGGCCAGGGAGGAACCGGCACGCTCGGCCAGCGCCGACGCTAGGGCACTGTTCAAAGCCAAGGGCCCAGCGGTGGAGCCTCAGGGGTCCTCGCAGCCGCTGGTGAGCCTGCATGTCGCTCCGGCTGCCCAGCTGGCCAATGTTGTCTCCGCCTCCGACTCCAGCCTGGGCTCCGTGGGCACCATGGAGAAGGAGTGGCATGACGCTGACGGCCACGAGGTGACAAGCCGGGAGAGCAAGAAGGGAGCGGCCTCCATGGAGATGTTCTTCTCCGACTTCCGCGCCTTCGTCAACGGCTCCGACGCTGAAGCCGACAACCGCCTCAAGCGGGTCGAGAAGGTTAACAAGGCGAGCTTCTGACTTAGCTCATTTTTGCAATTTGGTATTGTACTGGTAGCCCTCCGAGGTACGGGCCGGCTCGAGCCGGCCTGGATTTCTCCTTTGTTGACTTTTGTTCTTTTTTCCTTCAGATGGTCACCGACAAGCGGGCCAACTTGTACAACCAGCTCGTGGCCAGCTACCACAAGGCCAAGATCGAGCGCGCCGAGATGGCTCGCGAGCTGGAGGCCGCCAAGGGTATGTTTTCTCTTTTGCTGTTGTCTTTGCATATTTTTCTTTTTCTTGTTCCAGCCGGCTGATAACGCGTGAAGCACACGTCCGTTGGGAACCCCAAGAGGAAGGTGTGATGCGTACAGCAGCAAGTTTTCCCTCAGTATGAAACCAAGGTTACCGAACCAATAGGAGATGAAGGCCACGTGAAGGTTGTTGGCGGAGGAGTGTAGTGCGGCGCAACACCAGGGATTCCGGCGCCAACGTGGAACCTGCACAACACAATCACAGTACTTTGCCCCAACTTAACAGTGAGGTTGTCAATCTCACCGGCTTGATGTAAACAAAGGATTAAACGTATGGTGTGGAGAATGATGTTTGCTTGCAAAGAACAGTAGAGAACAGAGATTGCAGTAGATTGTATTCAGATGTAAATGAATGGAGCGGGGTCCACAGTTCACTAGTGGTGTCTCTCCCATAAGATAAATAGCATGTTGGGTGAACAAATTACAGTTGGGCAATTGACAAATAGAGATGCATACATATCATGATAATTACTATGAGATTTAATCGGGGCATTACGACAAAGTACATAGACCGCTATCCAGCATGCATCTATGCCTAAAAAGTCCACCTTCGGGTTAGCATCTCGCACCCCTTCCAGTATTAAGTTGCAAACAACGGACAATTGCATTAAGTATGGTGCGTAATGTAATCAACACAAATATCCTTAGACAAAGCATTGATGTTTTATCCCTAGTAGCAACAGCACATCCACAACCTTAGAACTTTGCGTCACTGTCCCAGATTCAATGGAGGCATGAACCCACTATCGAGCATAAATACTCCCTCTTGGAATCACAAGTATCAACTTGGCCAGAGCCTCTACTAGCAACGGAGAGCATGCAAGAACATAAACAACATATATGATAGATTGATAATCAACTTGACATAGTATTCAATATTCATCGGATCCCAACAAACACAACATGTAGCATTACAAATAGATGATCTTGATCATGATAGGCAGCTCACAAGATCTAACATGATAGCACAATGAGGAGAAGACAACCATCTAGCTACTGCTATGGACCCATAGTCCAAGGATGAACTACTCACGCATCAGTCCGGAGGCGGGCATGGTGATGTAGATCCCTCCGGTGACGATTCCCCTCTCCGGCAGGGTGCCGGAGGCGATCTCCTGAATCCCCCGAGATGGGATTGGCGGCGGCGGCGTCTCTGGAACTATTTCCGTATCGTGGCTCTCGGTAATAGGGTTTTCGCGACGAAGAGTTTAAGTAGGCGGAAGGGCAGGGTCGGTGGAGGCACGAGGGACCCACACCATAGGGCGGTGCGGGCCCCACCCAGGCCGCGCGGCCCTGTGGTGCAGGCGCCTCGTCGCCCCACCTCGTATGCTCTTCGGTCTTCTGGAAGCTCCGTGGAAAAATAAGACCCTGGGTGTTGATTTCGTCCAATTCCAAGAATATTTCCTTTGTAGGATTTCTGAAACCAAAAACAGCAGAAAACAACAACTGGCTCTTCGGCATCTCGTTAATAGGTTAGTGCCGGAAAATGCATATAAATGATGTAAAGTATGTATAAAACATGTGAGTATTCTCATAAAAGTAGCATGGAACATAAGAAATTATGGATACGTTTGAGACGTATCAAGCATCCCCAAGCTTAGTTCCTACTCGCCCTCGAGTAGGTAAACGATAACAAGGATAATTTCTGAAGTGACATGCTATCATAATCTTGATCATTACTATTGTAAAGCATATGAAGTGAATGAAGTGATTCGAAGCAATGGTAAAGACAATGATTAAACAATTGAATCATATAGCAAAGACTTTTCATGAATAGTACTTTCAAGACAAGCATCAATAAGACTTGCATAGGAGTTAACTCATAAAGCAATAAATTCTTAGTAGAGAGTTTTGAAGCAACACAAAGGAATATATAAGTTTCAGCGGTTGCTTTCAACTTCAACATGTATATCTCATGGATAATTGTCAACACAAAGTAATATGATGAATGCAAATAAGCAAGTATGTAGGAATCAATGCACACAGTTGACACAAGTGTTTGCTTCTAAGATAGAAAGAAGTAGGTAAACTGACTCAACATAAAGTAGAAGAATGGCCCTTCGCGAGGGGAAGCATGGATTACTATTTTTGTGCTAGAGCTTTTATTTTGAAAACATAGAAACAATTTTGTCAATGGTAGTAATAATTCATATGTGTTATGCATAATACATCTTATAAGTTGCAAGCCTCATGCATAGAATACCAATAGTGCTCGCACCTTGTCCTAATTAGCTTGGATTAACACGGATTATCATTGCATAACATATGTTCCAACCAAGTGTCACAAAGGGGTACCTCTATGCCACTTGTACAAAGGTCCAAGGAGATAAATCGCATTTGATTTCTCATTTTTAATAGATCTCAATCATGGACATCCATACCGGGACAACATAGAAAACAGATAATGGACTCCTCTTTAATGCATAAGCATTCAACAACAGATAATATTCTCATAAGAGATTGAGGATTTAGTGTCCAAACTGAAACTTCCACCATGATTCATGGCTTTAGTTAGAGGCCCAATGTTCTTCTCTAACAATATGCATACTCAAACCATTTGATCATGAAAATCGCCCGTACTTCAGACAAGACGAACATGCGTAGAAACTCACATGATATCCAACAAAGGTGTAATAGTTGATGGCGTCCCCAGAAACATGGTTATCGCTCAACAAGCAACTTATAAGTAATAAGATACATAGCAACATATTCAATACCACAATAGTTTTTAAGGCTATTTTCCCATGAGCTATATATTGCAAAGATAAAGAATGGAATTTTAAAAGGTAGCACTCAAGTAATTTACTTTGGAATGGCAGAGAAATACCACATAGTAGGTAGGTATGGTGGACACAAATGGCATGGGTATTGGCTCAAGGATTTGGATGCACGAGAAGTATTTCCTCTCAGTACAAGGCTTTGGCTAGCAAGGTTGTTTGAAGCAAACACAAGTATGAACCGGTACAGCAAAACTTACATAAGAACATATTGCAAGCATTATAAGACTCTACACTTGTCTTCCTTGTTGTTCAAACACTTCACCGAGAAAATATCTAGACCTTAGAGAGACCAATCATGCAAACCAAATTTCAACAAGCTCTACAGTAGTTCTTCATTAATAGGTGCAAAGTACATGATGCAAGAGCTTAAACATGATCTATTTGAGCACAACAATTGCCAAGTATCAAATTATTCAAGATAATATACCATTTACCACATGAAGCATTTTACGTTTCCAACCATATAACAATGAACGAAGCAGTTTCAACCTTCGCCATGAACATTAAAAGTAAAGCTAAGAACACCAGTGTTCATATGAACGAGCGGAGCGTGTCTTTCTCCAACACAAAGAATGCCAGGATCCGAGTTTATTCAAACAAAAACAAAAACAAAAGCAAACAGACGCTCCAAGTAAAGCACATAAGATGTGACTGAATAAAAATATAGTTTCACTATAGGTGACCTGATAAGTTGTCGATGAAGAAGGGGATGCCTTGGGCATCCCCAAGCTTAGATGCTTGAGTCTTCTTGAAATATGCAGGGATGAACCACGGGGGCATCCGCAAGCTTAGACTTTTCACTCTTCTTGATCATATTGTATCATCCTCCTCTCTTGATCCTTGAAAACTTCCTCCACACCAAACTCGAAACAAACTCATTAGAGGGTTAGTGCATAATCAAAAATTCACATATTCAGAGGTGACATAATCATTCTTAACACTTCTGGACATTACCCAAAGCTACTGAAAGTTAATGGAACAAAGAAATCCATTCAACATAGCAAAAGAGGCAATGCGAAATAAAAGGCAGAATCTGTCAAAACAGAACAGTCCGTAAAGAAGAATTTTGCTGGGGCACTGAACTTGCTCAGATGAAAAAGCTCAAATTGAATGAAAGTTGCATACATATCTGGGGATCACGCACGTAAATTGGCAGAATTTTCTGAGTTACCTACAGACGGGGCTGCTCAATTTCGTGACAGTAAGAAATCTGTTTCTGCGCAGTAATCCAAATCTAGTATCAACCCTACTATCAAAGACTTCACTTGGCACAACAATGCAATAAAATAAAGATAAGGAGAGGTTGCTACAGTAGTAACAACTTCCAAGACTCAAATATAAAACAAAAGTGCAGAAGTAAAATAATGGGTTGTCTCCCATAAGCGCTTTTCTTTAACACCTTTCAGCTAGGCGCAGAAAGTGTGAATCAAGTATTATCGAGAGATGAAGCATTAACATCATAATTTGTTCTAATAATAGAATCAAAAGGTAACTTCATTCTCTTTATAGGGAAGTGTTCCATACCTTTCTTGAGAGGAAATTGATACTTAATATTCCCTTCCTTCATATCAATAATAGCACCAACAGTTCGAAGAAAAAGGTCTTCCCAAAATAATGGGACAAGATGCATTGCATTCAATATCCAAGACAACAAAATCAACGGGGACAAGTTTATTGTTAACCGTAATGCGAACATTATCAATCCTCCCCAAAGGTTTTTTCATAGAATTATCAGCAAGATTAACATCCAAATAACAATTTTTCAATGGTGGCAAGTCAAGCATATTATAGATTTTCTTAGGCATAACAGAAATACTTGCACCAAGATCACATAAAGCATTACAATCAAAATCATTGACTTTCATCTTAATGATAGGCTCCCAACCATCTTCCAACTTCCTAGGAATAGAAGTTTCAAGTTTTAATTTATCTTCTCTAGCTTTAATGAGAGCATTTGTAATATGTTTTGTAAAGGCCAAATTTATAGCACTAGCATTAGGACTTCTAGCAAGTTTTTGTAAGAACTTTATAACTTCAGAGATATGACAATCATCAAAATCTAAACCATTATGATCTACAGCAATGGGATCATTGTCCCCAATATTTTGAAAAATTTCAGCGAGTTGTATCAAAAACGGTTTCAATGAGTTTAGCGATTTCGAGCAGTTTTGCATGCTTTGCATTAGGAGTAGAAACATTGCCAACACCAATTATTTTACCATTGATAGTAGGAGGTTTAGCAAAATGTGGAGCATCAACATTACTAGTGGTGGTAATAGTCCAAACTTTAGCTACATTATTCTCTTTAGCAAGTTTTTCGTTTTCTTCTTTTGCCCACCTAGCATGCAATTCAGCCATCAATCTAATATTTTCATTAATACGAACTTGGATAGCGTTTGTTGTAGTAACAATTTTGTTATCATTATTCTCAGGTTTAGCAGCCATTTTATTAATTAAAAAAGATTGTGACTCAGACATGTATGAGATTCAGTTTTCAACATTTGAAAGCTTAGTTTGCAAACCAGAAATCTCCATATTCAAATTTTCAAGTTGATTCCCTATATTTTTCAACAAGGCAGATTGTTCATTCATAGTTTTAGTAAACAATTGATTTTGCTCATATTGTGATTGCATAAATCTCTTAGTAGCTCTTTCAATTTCTAGCATCTTTTCCTCATTAGGCAAAACAGATCTACCATAAGAATTACCATAAGGATTACTACTAGCAGGATATGGCCTATAGTTGTTACCAGAATTATTCCTATAAGCATTGTTGTTGAAATTATTACTTTTAATGAAGTTCACATCAACATTCTCTTCTTGAGCAACCAATGAAGCTAAAGGAACATTATTAGGATCAACATTAGATCTACCATTCACAAGCATAGACATAATAACATCAATGTTATCACTCAAGGAGGAGGTTTCTTCAACAGAATTTACCTTCTTACCTTGTGGAGTCCTTTCCGTGTGCCATTCAGAGTAATTTATCATCATATCATCAAGAAGCTTTGTTGCGGCGCCTAAGGTGATGGACATAAAAGTACCTCCAGCAGCTGAATCCAATAGGTTCCGCGAAGAAAAATTCAATCCTGCATAAAAGGTTTGGATGATCATCCAAGTAGTTAGTCCATGGGTAGGGCAATTCTTTACCAAAGATTTCATTCTTTCCCATGCTTGAGCAACATGTTCATTATCCAATTGCTTAAAATTCATAATGCTACTTCTCAAAGATATAATTTTAGCAGGAGGATAATATCTACCAATGAAAGCATCTTTACATTTAGTCCATGAATCAATACTATTCTTAGGCAAAGATAGCAACCAATCTTTAGCTCTTCCTCTTAATGAGAAAGGAAACAATTTCAGTTTTATAATATCTCCATCTATATCCTTATACTTTTGCATTTCACAAAGTTCAACGAAATTATTAAGATGGGCAGCAGCATCATCAGAACTAACACCAGAAAATTGCTCTCTCATAACAAGATTCAGTAAAGCAGGTTTAATTTCATAGAATTCTGATGTAGTAGTAGGTGGAGCAATAGGAGTGCATATAAAATCATTATTATTGGTACTAGTAAAGTCACACAACTTAGTGTTTTCAGGAGTATTCATTTTAACAGTAATAAAAATAAACTAAGCAGAACAGAATTAAATAAAGTACAGCTAGTAACTAATTTTTTTTGTATTTTTGATATAGGAAGCAAACAAGACAGTAAATAAAGTAATGCAAGTAACTATTTTTTTGTGTTTTTGATATAAGAAAGCAAACAAAACAGAAAATAAAATAAAGTAAAGCAAGACAATAACAAAGTAAAGAGATTGGATGTGAGAGACTCCCCTTGCAGCGTGTCTTGATCTCCCCGACAACGGCGCCAGAAAAAAGTGATGCTGGCATGCAGTTGACGTGGGAGATAGAAATCTTTGTGGTGTAACTTTTCTTCAGTTCCCCGGCAACGGCGCCAGAAAAAGAGCTTGATAACGCGTGAAGCACACGTCCGTTCGGAACCCCAAGAGGAAGGTGTGATGCGTACAGCAGCAAGTTTTCCCTCAGTATGAAACCAAGGTTATCGAACCAGTAGGAGATGAAGGCCACGTGAAGGTTGTTGGCGGAGGAGTGTAGTGCGGCGCAACACCAGGGATTCCGGCGCCAACGTGGAACCTGCACAAAACAATCACAGTACTTTGCCCCAACTTAACAGTGAGGTCGTCAATCTCACCGGCTTGATGTAAACAAAGGATTAAACGTATGGTGTGGAGAATGATGTTTGCTTGCAAAGAACAGTAGAGAACAGAGATTGCAGTAGATTGTATTCAGATGTAAAAGAATGGACCGGGGTCCACAGTTCACTAGTGGTGTCTCTCCCATAAGATAAATAGCATGTTGGGTGAACAAATTACAGTTGGGCAATTGAGAAATAGAGATGCATACATATCATGATAATTACTATGAGATTTAATCAGGGCATTACGACAAAGTACATAGACCGCTATCCGACATGCATCTATGCCTAAAAAGTCCACCTTCGGGTTAGCATCCGCACCCGTTCCAGTATTAAGTTGCAAACAAAAGACAATTGCATTAAGTATGGTGCGTAATGTAATCAACACAAATATCCTTAGACAAAGCATTGATGTTTTATCCCTAGTGGCAATAGCACATCCACAACCTTAGAACTTTTCGTCACTCGTCCCGGATTCAATGGAGGCATGAACCCACTATCGAGCATAAATACTCCCTCTTGGTATCACAAGTATCAACTTGGCCGAGCCTCTACTAGCAACGGAGAGCATGCAAGAACATAAACAACATATATGATAGATTGATAATCAACTTGACATAGTATTCAATATTCATCGGATCCCAACAAACACAACATGTAGCATTACAAATAGATGATCTTGATCATGATAGGCAGCTCACAAGATCTAACATGATAGCACAATGAGGAGAAGACAACCATCTAGCTACTGCTATGGACCCATAGTCCAAGGATGAACTACTCACGCATCGGTCCGGAGCGGGCATGGTGATGTAGAGCCCTCCGGTGATGATTCCCCTCTCCGGCGAGGTGCGGGAGGCGCTCTCTGAATCCCCGAGATGGGATTGGCGGCGGCGGCGTCTCTGGAACTATTTCCGTATCGTGGCTCTCGGTAATAGGGTTTTCGCGACGAGAGAGTTTAAGTAGGCGGAAGGGCAGGGTAGGTGGAGGCACGAGGG
>NC_061509.1:119368677-119465530 GCF_022539505.1 Lolium rigidum
ACCACTCTTAAATCCCATGCTTAGATTGTCCGAATCGTCCGGAGGAGGACTACGACAACAATGAAGGAGCCGAGATCATCGGCTATGAAGAACCGGACCTCTCTCGGAGGTATCGAGGGCGTAGACTACCTCATCGTCTACGGAACCGGGGAGGCTTCCGGAGGAGATCAAGCCTAGAACATCTCGAGTAGTAGTAGAAGCCGAGCAGCCCGAACTCTTAGTATTTAGCTGCTCGAAGAAATAAATGTATAACTTAATGAGACTCTTATATTGTAAGCTAAGTTGGGTTCGCCTCGAACCCGGAGTATTCCTCTTAGGACCCAAGAGGAGCTCCGAGACAACATGTGTGTGATATTTGTAATAATAAATGAATGAGTTATGGACCAGCTATGTTCCGTTGTACTACTCGAGGGATGTAATATTTGCGGAATGGTACTTCGTGAATGTTATATCAACGACCGGCATACTACAACATGCGGTGGTATGCGGGGTCACCACGGTTGGTATCGGAGCAAAAGCTTTGACCTTAGGTTGGAACCTAGTAAATGGGACCGAACGTTAGGAGTCAAATAGGACTAGTAAAGAATTCTCTAAAAATATGGTGTATATTCAATTGAGAATAAAACAACCATATCTTTTAGTGCGATAATTCTTTATTATCTCTATTATGATGCATTATTACTAATCTCATAATCTTTCTATTTCTACAGCCAACATGGCAAGTTCACGTCCCGGACGAAACGTGAAGGTGATGGATTCCATACTGAGTGAATACGAAGGAGGACTTGCGGATATTCTACGAGCCATGTTACTTGAATTTGGGTGTGATCCCCAGATTCAAGTAAAGAAATACATGTACTATGATGGTACTGTATTGGCCAAGTGTAGGGTAGGGCTACGACTTCCCGAATCTTTGGGAATGAGCGTAGTAATGCCAGCGGGGAAGCCAGAACTATGAACACAGCCTACCATATAGCCGTTATGAGAGCCATAACCGATATTCGGGAGCATAAGACGAAAGAGCTTATGGGTTCCGAATTCACACACATTCCTCATATGGAGGAGGACGATGATCCCATGCTTAACCATTTCAAATATGCCAAACGCAAACCAGCAGAAGCTGCAAAATACATGGACAATAGCCGTAACTTAATGTCATTGTTATATCAGTTGAACCGTCATTTGACGGGAGCAATTGATACAATGCTAGAGGAGTTTACTGAACCCAAGGAGGAGACAAATGGGAAGGAACCTATGGAGAATGAGGTGCACACACCAGTCTATTCAGCTGGTGATTATATTAGTATTGATCCTCTTGAGCGTGAAACTACACCTGTTACACCTGGGAACTATCTGGGAAGTTCCTATGGGGGATATGAGGGTGGAGAGGAATCCGGAAACAATCAGCGTTCCGAGACTCCTATAGAGAACTCCACGGGTTGGCATTGGGGGTCTGATACTGGAACTCATAGTACCTCAGCGTATTATGACGGGGAGATGAATGAAGATGCCACGACCCAGACACCGAGTTATCCGTGGAATGAGGAAGAAGTTGGAGGGTATCCGACACGAGTTGAGTCGGATACGAATGGAGGAAATACCTATGGTGTAGGTACAGGGAGTACACCCGATGGGTGGACTACGATGCACCGAATGATCGGTTCGTGAACACCGATTTCTCCCTAGGATCATCATCGGATTCCGACTACCAGCCAACGGGGAGACCTTATGTTCCGGGTTTTGTCGAGAGGACGACACGTTCGACTCGGATGGAAGCTCGGAATGTATCGGGAGTGAAGATCGAATAGAGACCACCAAGGGAAGCAAAGCTACAATACACAAGTACCACGTGTATCGTAGTGTGTAATATTTTGTAGAAATTTGTACATATACTTTAATAAGTGAGTTTGCATACTCACATCGACTTGAGTATTGTAATCAAGACCACTTAAGTATGTAAATATATGGTATATGTTTTGTATGATTTGGATTTGCTTCTTGATTTCCATTGCGTGACTAGTTCTGTGCACAATGTTGAGCTCAGAAAACTTGCGCATGGAGTAACTATGAGTATCATCTTGTGTTGCAGAACTAGGGGGTTATGTCGGGAGCGTTAGGAGAGGAGACCGAAGCGCAGCGCATGGAGCGCGAAGCCAAACAAAAGGAAGAGGGCCGACGAAGCAGCCGAGAATCGGTTTCCACCACCACCACCACCCATGACGCAACAGAATTTCGTCCGAGTACATGCAGATTGTGGAAGAAAGACAACGTGTTACGTTGGAGCAGCGAATAAATTCTTTCAGGAATTGCTGCAACGGAACAGAGTTGAGAGACCCGAGAATCGGGGAGTCACCCTAGCGGACTTCCGAACACCAAGCCTATATCTTTCGCATACGCGTCCGAGCCAATGGACGCGGAAGATCGGCTTATGGACACCGAGCGAAAGCTCAACACCGTTGGTTGCAACGACCTGGAGAAGGTCCGTTATGCTACACACTTGTTGTGTGGACCTGCCGCATCATGGTGGGATAACATCGTAGCCGTTTATCCGGCTGAGAAGGTATTTACCTGGGAGGAGTTTAAGAGGAAGTTCAGGGAATCCAATGTCCCTGAAAGCATTGTGGAACTAAAGCGTCGAGAATTTGAAAGTCTCGAGCAGAAGGACAAGGCCATCCTGACTTATGTCAGGGAATTCTCTAAGCTGTCACGGTATGCTGTTGAAGAAGTCAACACCGAGGACAAGAAGAAGAAAAGGTTTCTGAGGGGGTTAAGTCCCCAGTTCAAAGTACAGCTCCGTATGATGAGAGCGACGGAGTTTCAAGAGTTGGTGGATGCGGCCATCACTCTAGAAGATGATTTCAAACAACTCGCAGGAGGAGAAAAGGAAAAAGGCCAAGTTTGAGCCTAAGAGGTTTGTTAGTAACAAGCCTAATACCAGCTTGAGTTTCAAGCCCAGATACAACAACAACAACAACAACAACAACAACAACAACAGCAAGTACTACGGTAGTAGGAAGAACCAAGCATTCCAGTCTGCAAATCAAATAGTTTGCGTAAGTCGTGGACTTCACCGGGCATTTCGCCAAGGATTGCAAGAAACCAAGGATTATATGCTTTGGTTGTCGTCGGGAGGGGCACATGTTCGAAGGACTGCCCCAAGAGAAACACCGGAGGAGGTCGGTCCGGAGGAGGTGGAAGCCGAGGAGGAAACACCGGAGGGAACTGGAAGAATAAGAAGCCCTTCGGCAAGCTGAACCGCACCGGTCCTGGAGGAGGTGGTCAACTCCGATCAGGGCGGTGATAGGTACGCTCCGGATACTCACTCATCCCGGCAAAGTACTTTTTGATACCGGTGCAACTACATCATTCATTTCTCAACAATTCATCATCAAACATGGGATTAGTTGCACTAAGTTAGACACACCCATAACCATACTTTCTGCGGGGGGAACGATAGTAGTAACCCATACCAAACAAAAACAAGTCATCATGATCAATAAGTGCGCGTTTGACGCGGACCTGTTCATTTTACCGATGAAGGACATTGATGTCATTCTTGGTATGAACTGGTTGGAAGCTAATGGAGCATTGATCGACTGTGTGAACAAGACGGTATCGTTGAAAAGCCCCGATGGAAGTAGAATGATCTACCAAGGCGACAAACATACACAGATTGAAGTGGAGCTACAGCTAAACAGCATGAAGGAAGTGAAATTGGAAGATATACCAGTAGTGAATGAATTCCAGGATGTATTTCCTGCGGAATTACCTGGTATGCCACCAGATAGGGAGATAGAATTCACTATCGACCTAATTCCAGGAACAGCACCGATTGCTAAAGCACCATATAAGATGGGGCCTAAGGAGTTGAAAGAACTTAAGGAGCAATTGGATGACTTGGAACAGAAAGGATTTATACAAGAAAATGTTTCACCATGGGGATCACCTGTAATCTTCGTGGATAAAAGAGATGGAGGTAGAAGGATGTGCGGAGACTACAGGAATTTGAACAACGTCACAATCAAGAACAAGTATCCACTTCCAAGAATTCAAGATCTATTTGATCAAGTTAGAGGCGCGGGAGTCTTTTCCAAAATTGATCTAAGATCCGGTTATCACCAGATAAAGATCAAGAAGGAAGACGTTCCGAAAACTGCCTTTGTTTCAAGATATGGACATCATGAATATCTTGTAGTGCCATTTGGATTAACCAATGCCCCAGCAATTTTCATGAATCTCATGAATAAGATTTTCATGCCATGTCTAGACAAGTTCGTCATCGTATTCATCGATGATATCTTGATCTATTCCAAAGATAAAGTCGAACATGCTGAGCATCTGAAGATAGTGTTGCAAACACTAAGAGAACATCAACTCTATGCCAAGTTTAGCAAGTGTGAATTTTGGCTAGATCAAGTGGAATTTCTTGGTCATGTCATTAGCAAAGATGGAATAGCTGTTAACCCGAGCAAGGTAGCAGCGAGTTTTAGAATGGGAAGCACCCAAGACTGTCAAGGAAATTCGAGGATTCCTAGGAATGGCAGGATACTATCGGAGATTCATTGAAGGATTCTCCAAAATAGCAGGACCAATGACTAAGCTGTTAAGGAAGAACACACCATTCGTGTGGTCAGAGGAGTGTGAGAAGAGTTTTCAAACTCTAAAAGAGAAACTCACCACGGCACCGGTGTTAGCAGTTCCTGAAGTTGGCAAGGATTACACCGTGTACTGTGACGCATCCAAGCATGGATTGGGTTGCGTACTCATGCAAGATCGGAAGGTGATATCTTATGGATCGAGGCAACTCAGACCTCATGAAGTGAATTATCCAACACATGATTTAGAGCTAGCAGCAGTTGTATTTGCACTCAAAACATGGAGACATTTCCTTTATGGAGCCAAGTGTGAGCTCTATACAGATCATAAGAGCCTCAAATATTTCTTCACTCAAAAGGAACTCAACATGAGGCAGAAAAGATGGCTTGAATTGATCAAGGATTATGATTTGACCATCAATTACACTCCAGGAAAGGCCAATGTTGTAGCAGATGCCTTGAGTAGGAAGAGCACCGGCGGAGTGGAACAAGAAATATCACCGGAGTTGAGGAAGGAAATAAGTCAAGCCCAAATACAACTTTGGGAGAAGGAAGCTCATGAGGGACTATCGGCTTTGCAAGTAGCCGATGAGTTGAATGTTAACCTCGAAGAATGAGATAATGATGGGTCGACTGGACGATCCATTCATCGTGGAGGAGATGAGAAGAATAGATGAAGGAAGACCATCAGAATTTCACCGTGGAGAATCTGGATCATTATGGTTCCAGAAGAGAATTTGTGTTCCGGATATTGCTGAAATCAAGGAAGTAATACTCCGGGAAGCCCATCAAACACCATACTCCATTCATCCGGGAAGTACAAAGATGTACATGGATCTAAAGGAGTTATTCTGGTGGAATAATATGAAGAGAGAGATAGCACAATATGTGGCGGAATGCCATACCTGCCAAAGGGTGAAGGCTGAACACCAAAGTCCGGCAGGAAAGTTACAACCTTTACCCATTCCAGAATGGAAATGGGAGGAGATAGGAATGGATTTCATCACCGGACTACCCATGACTAATAAAAAGAAGGACATGATATGGGTAATCGTGGATCGGTTGACGAAGAGTGCACACTTTTTAGCGAGTAAATCATCGGGATAAAGGAGAGAAACTCATCGATCTTTACATCAAAGAGATCGTGAGTAAGCATGGAGTGCCCAAGAAGATCGTGTCGGATCGAGGATCCGTGTTCACATCAGCATTCTGGAAGCAACTACACGAAGCTTTAGGATCCAAGTTGGACTATAGTACCGCCTATCATCCTCAGACAGGTGGACAAACGGAGAGAACTAACCAGATCCTAGAGGATATGCTTAGGGCTTGTGCCCTAGACTTCGGAGGATCATGGGAGGAGCACTTGCCACTAGCAGAGTTTTCATACAATAATAGCTATCAAAGCAGCATCAAGATGGCACCATTCGAAGCTTTGTATGGAAGGAAGTGTAGATCACCCATATGTTGGTATGAAGCTGGAGCAAGCAAGGAGTTTAATCCTGATTATGTCAAGGAAAAGCAACAAATCATTGACATTATAAGAGATAGGCTCAAGATCGCCCAATGTCGACAGAAGAGTTATGCCGATCAAAAGAGAAGAACATGGGAGCCACAAGTTGGAGAAATGGTATATCTCAAGGTGAGCCCAATGAAAGGACTTCAGAGATTTGGAGTAAAGGGAAAGTTAAGCTCTAGGTACATCGGACCTTTTAAGATTCTGAGTCAAAACCGAGGGTTAGCTTTTGAATTGGAACTACCGGGAAGGCTATCTCAGGTTCATAATGTATTCCATGTGTCACAACTTAGAAAATGTTTGAAGACACCAGATGAGCCAGTATCACATGAAGAACTTGAGTTACAACCAGATTTGACATACATCGAGAAGCCAGCAAAGATTCTCGAGGAAAACTGGAAACAACTCAGGAATCGAGCGATAAAGTACTGCAAGATACAATGGAAGCACCATCCCGAGAGGGAAGCCACCTGGGAAAAAGAGGAAGACATGAGGAAAACATACCCCGAACTTTTCAGGTATTACAACCACAACTTTGGGACGAAGTTTTCTTTAAGGGGGAAGGCTGTAATATCCCAGGTTTAGAGATGATCGAGGGGTAGATTTTAGAAAGGGATGTGCATTGCATCGTAAATTCTGGGGAAATTTCGCGCTTTTAAAACAAAACTACATCGAAGGAGGACAAGTTTCTCTCTCGACACCTTACAGGGTTAGGGTTTCGAGAGTGCGACAAACTTGTATCTCACCTAACTAATTTAGGGTTTTGAGAAGAGAGGAGAGTAAGTGCATTACAACTTAAGTTGCATGATTGAATTCAAACCTAAGTTGCATTTGAATTTAAAATTCAAACATCAAATGAATATCTCATAATTCAAATGTGAGGTAATTCATTAAGAAAATTATAAATAATAAACAATACAAATATAAAATAAAGCTCATTAGAGAAACTTGGAGCTTTATTGATAATCACACAAGATACATTGTCTTTACAATATTCAGATTTGAAAATATAAGATATTACAACACATTACAAGAATTGACAAAATGAAAAAAGAAAAAGAAAGAAAATTACAATGAAATGATCAATCCTAAACTACAAGTTGATCTTCATGAAATCCTGGAACAAGATGATCTTATAATTCATCTTGATCATCTTCCAAGTCCCTGCATACACATAAAGAGAAGAAACAAGTTATGCCAAGTGGCAAAGCCACTTGACAGATTAGAAAAAAAACAGTGAAATGGTGGATAATACCAAGCTCTGCCGAGCCGATCCTCTCACATCCAAGTGCAAAGCATCAGGTACACACACACACAGGGCGGCTTACACCGCATGTGTGCATGCTAAACGACACACCGGCAGCGAGAGGAGTCACCAAATGAAATCACCACTGCTGTCGACCGGAGAGAGCAAGGGAGAAGCATATATAACCTTTTTTGAGCCAAACCCTAGGCTGTTCACCGGCAGCAACTCCACAAGGGTAAGCACACCAAGAACAGCAAGAACAGGTGAACGGCTAGAGTCTGTCTCCCTATCCCATAATCACCAGAATCAAACCAAGCATCAAGCTTGCAAGGAGGAGCAGGGCAAGCCAAGAAATCAACACAGCAGCTAAACCTCTACACCAACAACCTTTCTAGGAGCTGGAGTGAGGTATACCCAGATAAACATGAGCAAGCCATGGTTTTGCTCATAAATAAGCATGTGCATATGTCACAGAAGCAAAGAGGGTAGAATACCCTATTTGTATCATCATTTGGCTATTAGCAATATGATGCAAGCAAAATAAGGGTAAAACCATTAGGAATGGATCCAAGGGAACACTGATCAAGCCAATAGAATTAAAAGGAACTTAACCAGGGAAATCCAGCAAGGAACTAATCCCTATCTAGCTACCCAAATTCACCTAGCAACACACAGCTAGCAAAGCCATCAGAATAATGGTATCTGTCCAGTATGATTTCAACATCAAATAACCTGGCAGCCTATGAATGACTACCAGGATTAGTGCACAGAAGCATCCAATAGGGTAGGAGCAACCATTTCTAGCAGACAGAGCCTGCTAGGGTCACAACAGCTACCTATCCACACAGGAAATTCACCAAAGCATCACATCATTATCCAGTAGGATTCAGTATGAGCTAGGGTACCCAACCAGTGGTTGGCATCCCTCTAGCTACATCAGATTCATCCATATGATCATTACTGATAAACAGTTCACATCATTTATCCATCTAGTAAAGCAAGGAATTACAGATAAATGAAACAGCTAAGTAACCAAAGCACCAACATCTTGTCAGTGACCCAATGGCTCACTGCAAGCATCAGATGATGCTTGAGTAAGCATTAACACAACAGCACAAGTATAAGTGTCACCTAGACACCAGGTGAAGCACCAGTAAGGCACAGGCAACAAGCAAATGATGATCATTTGATCATCAGAGCCTGCTAAAGCATGCCATGGCAGGCTAGAATTAATCACTGGTATCCCACATGAATTCTATGAATTAAACAGCCACAGATAAGCAACATTTGTGTTACAGACTAGCACATAACCATTTTTATGGTTATAACCAGAAACATATCATCAAGGAATTGATGTATATGAACAACAATTAAGCAAGGCCAAATCTACTATAAGCCAGGACTCAATAATCATCACATAAATAACACTGTCTCTTGCTAAACAGCAAGAACCACTCACAGTAATGAACCAGGGGAGCTAGAGATTATTACAGCATAAGCATGCAAGCAACATCAATGGCTAGTGATGCTCAGATGAGCATCTAGCCAGATAATAACATGTATAACCCAAGGGTGAGCAGAGACAAGAATCAAAAGAAGCACACGCCACAGCAAGATTTGCACAAGCACATAGACTAGAGCAGGCATGGTAGTAGCAGCACAGCAGGCAGCATACGCAGCAGCAGCAAGCACAAGCAGTAGCACAGCAGCATGTCTAGCTCGATTGGCAGTAGAGCAACCGCAGCAGCTAGCCAGAAGCGCAGCAGTAGCAATCACGCACGCACAACAAGCCCAAATGATAGATCATTATAGAGGAAGAAGAAGCAGGGGAGAAGATGGAGGCGCGTGTACCTGGAGCGGAGCACCACGGTGTGCCATGGCGGCACGGCGGCACGAGCCAACCATGGCAGCGCCAAGCCGCGCCTGGCCTGGCGTCGCCGAGCACGAGCACCCCATCACCACCACAGCGGCGTCACGGCACCAGTGCCGCCGGAGAGCAGCACATCACCGCGCAACCTCCTGGCCGTGCGGGAGAACGCGACGGGGGCGAACGGCGAAGGAGACGATGAACAGATCGAGCCGGAGGATCTGGTGCGCCGTCGTGTGGCGGTCCGGATCCGCCGCACCTCATCGCCGGCAACGGCCGCAGGCGGCGGAAATAAAGCGGCGACGGCGGAGGCGATTTTGGTCGCGGGAGCCGAAGGGGATTAGGGTTAGAGAGTTAGGGAGGAAGACGACGCGACTGGGTCGGTTGGACCGAGCCCAGTGGGCTGGTCCAACCTAACATGTTCGGTCACCTGACAGGTGGGCCCGAGGGGTATTTTGGACATTTCCAAAATACCCATTTAAAATGAGTGTTTCCAAGAATTCGAAAAAAATAATTAAAAATATGAAAATAGATCAGCATAAAATTCTCTATCATAATAAAATACAAAAAAGAATTTTTGAAGACAACTAAGAATAAGTCTTCATTTGATGATTTAAATAACCATTTAAATCACACACAATATTTTCAATAATGAAAATCAGTCCATTAATGTCTTTGGACTATAAAAACACCTTGACAACATTTCAAGGTTATATTTTATCCTAAACAAAGTATCCCTAAATTGTTCTTAGTATTAACCTTCCACATAAAATAATAAAACACCGGAAAAGGGGGGAAACAACCCTAAAAGCTGAATCATGCATAATTGCTTCTTTAACCATTGCCCTTATCGGACAATGATACTATTTTCATAGACAGAGGACAATGGTCAGTCCACACCATCCAACTGCAAAACTTTGCAGTGTTCAGGCAAGTTCATCACTTGCTCATGTCATTTGAGTATTTCTATCAAATGTACTTGCAAAGTACTATGGTTATCACTGTTGCATAAAAACCAAAACCACTACTTTCATAACTATGAATATGACTATGTGGTGGGCAATGGAACCATGGATTGTGTTGATATGGTGGAGGTTCCATTGCAAGGGTTTATATCCATCTAGGATTAAATAACAAATGTCGCCGAGTGATTCTTGTGCCGTAATACCCGTGTTAACCATAAGATCCGGAGTGGGACGGAGTAGTCAAAAGTGTTTCCACCTCTCGTTCATCAACGGATGCGCTTTACCGTAGTACACTTGTAATCCAAGGGGGCAAGCGGTGAGGCTGGGGAGTCCTAAGTCCCCACGGCATAGTCCGTAGTACACTTGTCGCCCGAAGGAGCAAGCGGTGAGGCTGGGGAGTCCTAAGTCCCCACGGTATTGCGGTCTATGATGGGTTGCAGCTACCGGCGTAGGAGTGTATGGTAGAGCCCAGCACTGATGTCGTGGTCGGGGTCCACCTTGAAATCTACAGGAATAATGGGACCGGCGTGGACCCAGGGTCGGGGCATGCAACAAAGGGTGGGTGTTCGAGGTAGCGGAGGAACATGATTGGCTAGACCTTATACCGGGCCTCACACCAAAGGAAGTGTGGACGGGAAAGCTGCCCGGTTGGCACCAAGGTTAAGATCTCTTATGGGTAAAGCAACACACCTCTGCAGAGTGTAAAGAACTGTGACTTGTCACTCCCTGTTCCGGGATATGGAACTACGAACGCAGCCGGAAAGGATCTCCATGAAGTTCTAGTAAACCGGTGAAGGCTGACGGACATAGCTCTTTGGAATAAAAGCAATCTCTTGAAGAAATGTTTACCAAAACTTGCATTGGTATTAGACTTTACTGGTCTAATATCGTAGCTAGTGCATTAAACACCTCTTATCTATAATGAACTTGTTGAGTACGCTCGTACTCATACCACTCTTAAATCCCATGCTTAGATTGTCCGAATCGTCCGGAGGAGGACTACGACAACAATGAAGGAGCCGAGATCATCGGCTATGAAGAACCGGACCTCTCCGGAGGTATCGAGGGCGTAGACTACCTCATCGTCTACGGAACCGGGGAGGCTTCCGGAGGAGATCAAGCCTGAACATCTCGAGTAGTAGTAGAAGCCGAGCAGCCCGAACTCTTAGTATTTAGCTGCTCGAAGAAATAAATGTATAACTTAATGAGACTCTTATATTGTAAGCTAAGTTGGGTTCGCCTCGAACCCCGGAGTATTCCTCTTAGGACCCAAGAGGAGCTCCGAGACAACATGTGTGTGATATTTGTAATAATAAATGAATGAGTTATGGACCTGCTATGTTCTGTTGTACTACTCTGAGGGATGTAATATTTGCGGAATGGTACTTCGTGAATGTTATATCAACGACTGGCATACTACAACATGCAGTGGTATGCAGGGTCACCACACCACCTCATCACTTCTAGTTGCTTGTGTGCCGCGCCGTGACCTCGTTAGTGTTCTAGGCTCGCGTCTCTAGTACGGTCTAGCCTAGGACCAGCACAGTACCGTCGTTGAGCATACTTTCAATACTGCATTGCTGTTTTGACAATTGTTGTTTTGCCACCATATCAGCCTTCCTACAGCTCTACATATTGTCTCCACGTGCACTGTATCGACACTTGGTAATCTCTTTGGCAATCTTTGGAGACCCTGATCCTTGCTGGTTGTTACATCACCTTCCTCCTGTTTGGTAAGAACTTGTAAGAGCTTTGTATTTTGCTTGACGAATTGCGCGTGAACCACCATATTCCGTAGTTTGTAGGCATATACATTTGTGCTTTTTGAGTACTAACCATGACAGGACCTACACCGGGAGTTGACCCGGCAAAGATGACGACTGAGGAGTTGCATGCTCACTTCACCCACCTTTTGGGCGGGCATGCACGCGACACCGAGGCGCGCATTGGTGACGTGGATGCCAAACTCACCGACGCGCTGGACAAGCTGGATGGCCTCGAGGCAGCTTTCAACTCCAAGCTCGACGCCAAGTTCCAGGAGCTCTTGACTCGGTTACCGCCGCCTCGCGCCAACGTGCAACGCCGCGCACGCCGCGTTCCTCGTGCGGACGTTCCGGCGGGTACCGCTCCTGCTGCAGCAGCCGCACATGACGCGCCTTCTGATGAAGGATACGAGGATTATGGAGGGAACGAGGATGAGCAAGTAGATGAGAACGCGCTGGATGATGAGGAGGTCCAACAACCTGCACCGGGTCGTCCACGGCAGCTGAACCGCCACGCTCGACCACCTCCGCCACGGCCGGTACGTGATGATGATCATGTTGCTAAATTGAAACTGTATTCCGCCATTTGAGGGTAGATATAATCCTGATGCATATCTTACATGAGAATTGGAAGTAGAACAACGCTTTGCATGTTTAAAATACCCTGATCACTTGTGTGTTAGTGCTGCTACTTGTGAGTTCACGGATTTTGCATCTATTTGGTGGTCTGAGCATTGTAGAGTACATCATGCTAATATTCCTACTACCTGGATTGGTTTAAAACTTGCTATGCGTACTCGTTTTGTTCCTCCACATTATCAACGTGATTTGCTAAAAAAATTGTCTCGCTTAGAACAAGGAAAAAATTATGTAGAAGACTATTATCAAGAATTGCAAACTGGCATGATTCGCTGTGGTATTGTAGAGGATAATGAGGCTATGCTTGCACGTTTCTTTGGTGGTTTGAATAAAGAGATTCAGCATATTTTAGATTATAAGGAGTACAACACCATTACTCGCTTGTTTCATCTTGCTTGCAAAGCTGAACGTGAAGTGCAGGATCGTCAACCACCATGGAGAAAAGCTAATGTTTCTGCAGGTCGTACATCGTCATGGACTCCGCGACAATCAGCGCCACCATCTCGTGGGGCTGCACCAGCGCCTACTACCTCCAAGTACACCGCGCCCGCATCACGAGCACCACCTGCCGCTCGCTCCACCACCATCTGCTGGTCCTCCTCGGAGTTCATCTTCCATGGCCTCCATGGGGAAGACGCGCGACATTCAATGTCGCAAATGCTTGGGATTTGGTCACATAGAGAGAGAATGCAGAACCGAGCGTGTGATGTTGGTGCGTGAAGATGGAGAATATGATTCTGCAAGTGACTTTGATGAAGATACGTTGGCCCTTATTGCTGCACGTGATGGTGCCAATTCTGATTCTGAGAGAGAGATGGAGGTAATGGAGCGTGCAGTTGAGCAAAGCCGAGCATGATCAACGCCACAATCTGTTCCAAACACGAGGCGTTGTAAAAGAGCGAGCTATAAAGATCATCATTGATGGAGGAAGCTGCAATAATCTGGCTAGCGTTGACATGCTGGAGAAGCTTTCTCTCCCTACAAGACAACGCACACATCCATACTACATTCAATGGTTTGAGAGCTCTCGGAAGCTCAAGGTAACAAGAACTACACGTGTGCATTTTACTATTGGTACATATTCTGATTTTGTTGATTGTAATGTGCTACCTATGCAAGCTTGTTCTTTGTTACTTGGTAGACCTTGGCAATTTGATAGAGAATCTGTTCATAATGGTAGAACTAATCAGTATTCTCTTATGCATGATGGAAAGAAAATTGGTCTCAAACCTATGACTCCTGAACAAATAGTAAAAGATGATCTTGCTAGAGCTAGTAGAGTAAAAAACGAGGAGAAACATAAGAGTGAGAATCAGATTGTTGCTGCAGATTTTGTGCCACATCTATACCTAATAATAAAAACAAAAGAGCTTCTTGTTGGTCCGTTTTTTGTTGCCCCTGCTTTTCATCCGAATTACATAAACTGCCACCGGCCTCGAAGCGTTATCCAACGAACGAAAAATAAAAAAGAAACCGGGCCTTTCCTCCCGACACTGCTCCTCAAGCCTCAAATCTGTCGTCGGGCTGCGCGGTGCTCCCGCCCGTGGCTCTCATGGCGGCAGGCGTTCCACTGGCTGCGACGAAGTGTGTGGCATCAGGATCCCCCAGCTCGCGGCTGGTCGCCGGTCCCGCGCGCAACGGGCGGCGAGGAGGATGGGATGCCGGTGGCGCGGGTACTGCTGCCGGTGACCGTGCTGCACTGCTGCTGGAAAGTCGTTGCATCTGCCGCTACATCCCCGCCGTATCCCCCAGCGAGCCGTCCCCATGGCATGGTGAAGTCGCCGCGGCCTATGCCTACGGGCGCTTGATGTATTTTCACCATCATCGTATCCATCTACCGGCGCCCATGTGTTCCGGCCTCATGAGGTGGCTCCCCGCTACTCCCTAAGCATACACATTCCTGCAGCTGTTTGACGCGGCCATGCCCCTGGAGGTCAGGAGATTCAACGTGTTGATGCTAAATTTGTCAGATTGAGGGAGCTTTGAATCGCATGTACTCTGTTTGACGAAATGTGGAGGGGCAGCGTGCAACCAACCATGGTCAGCTTTAACACCTGGATTAGAGGCATGTGTAGAGTGCACAATCTGGAGTTCTCGACAGTGTACAGGTAATGTTTCCTCATCGGCTGATACTCTTTATTTCTCTTGGATACATCACGAGTAGTTGGTCTGCCTGCAGTACCAATGGTTTTTTCTATGCCATAGAGCTTCAGACGATTTTCCTTGCTGCGTAACTGGATAACTAAGTAGTAAGTTGGGTCCAGTTATTTGGCAGATTCATGGGCATTCTAGCAGGTTTCTAGCAGGTTGGCCAAGTATTTGCAATCACCAATTCCGCGGCGGTGGATATCGATTTCATAACTGCAATATACTAGAAGTTGCACAATTGATCTGCTGTAATAAGATGTTCCAAAAAAGTAATGTTTCTGAATGGTTTTTTTATTGCCATATTGTCCTACGATCTGTTCAAATTTTCTCGGAAGTAATTATCTTCCTGATGGATTCTGCCATTTTCGGTATCATTGCAAAGCTCTTGGCTACAATGTCTAAATCATATTTTGCATATTTAATTTTACATGTTTTCTTCGAAGGATGAGATTCAACCGAAACAAGACCAGAGAGTTGCTAATATTCAAATCAGTCGTAGCAACGCACATGTATTTTTATAGAGGAACATGAGGCCTCCAGCTCGAGGAAAAGAGAGGTCATCCCCTTGTTCTCGCCCGACGTAACTCCAGCTGGCCCACACGAGCTTGGCTCGATCCTGGAGGGTGACAAACATGGATAAACGGGGTTTGATTTGAGAAGAGGATGCTTCTGATTTGGTTCCAGGCTGTTTCTCTCACAAACTAAGAAAATCAATTATTTCTGAACTAAACATTACTTCTTTTAGCCACTTAATTTTTTCAGAAACAAGGACCACGAAGTAGTACTGTATTGCTTCTTAGAAGTTCCATATATTATTGAGATGGTTATTTTCTCAATAAACTAGGTGAATAATTTGTAGCAAAGCTGGACGTGGACCTTCAAAGACAAAAGAATATACAAATGTAGTTATAACACTAAGATTCAGAATTAAAAAGACTGATTTATGCAAATGACTGTCGACACTAAATTTTACATGTCTTATAAAGTATTTACTAGAAAAAAACCAATATCAATGTATAGGAATGTTTTTTTTTGCGGGTAATGTATAGTAATGTTTGAGTATTTGTTTCTCCCGGTGCAACGCACGTGTATTTTTCCTAGTAAGACTAATACTAAATCTGATTCAAACCATGCTACTGAAATTCGTTTGAAAAATCC
The DNA here is from genome assembly GCF_022539505.1 of Lolium rigidum. Classification (NCBI taxonomy): domain Eukaryota; kingdom Viridiplantae; phylum Streptophyta; class Magnoliopsida; order Poales; family Poaceae; genus Lolium; species Lolium rigidum. The sequence continues at coordinate 119,384,572 of NC_061509.1, forward strand.
TTGTTTGCTTGCTAGCAAATCTGATATTGCTGAACTTGATGTGAACACTACTCAACGTTATGCTATTATTTGCAAAGAAGTTCTGTTTTCATTTGAGGATATGCCTCCTTCTTTGCCACCTGCGGTTGCTAACCTTTTGCAGGAATTCATTGATGTGTTCCCACAAGATGTACCACCTGGACTACCACCTATCCGTGGGATAGAACACCAGATTGACTTGATTCCGGGTGCTTCGTGCCCCAACCGTGTGCCATATCGTACCAATCCTGAAGAGACCAAAGAGATTCAGCGACAAATTCAGGTTCTCCAAGATAAAGGTTACATTCATGAGTCTCTTAGCCCATGTGCTGTCCCTATTATCTTGGTACCTAAGAAAGATGGTTCTTCACGCATGTGTACTGATTGTAGGGCTTTTAATAATATTACCATTCGATACCGTCATCCAATACCTCGTTTAGATGATATGCTTGATGAATTGAGTGGTTCTATTATGTTCTCTAAAGTTGATTTGCGTAGTGGTTACCACCAGATTCGTATGCAATTAGGAGATGAATGGAAAACAGCATTTAAAACTAAGTTCGGTTTATATGAGTGGTTAGTAATGCCTTTTGGTTTAACTAATGCACCTAGTACTTTCATGAGACTGATGAACGAAGTTTTACGTGCTTTTATTGGACGTTTTGTGGTGGTATACTTTGATGATATTCTGATTTATAGCAAATCTTTGGAGGAACATTTGGATCATTTGCGTGCTGTTTTTAATGCTTTACGTGATGCACGTTTGTATGGTAATCTTGAGAAGTGCACCTTTTGCACCAATCGAGTTGCGTTTCTTGGCTATGTTGTTACTGCGCAGGGAATTGAAGTTGATCCAGCCAAGATTGAGGCAATTGAGAGTTGGCAGCAGCCTAAGACGGTCACACAAGTGAGGAGTTTTCTTGGCCTTGCTGGTTTCTATAGGCGCTTTGTGAAAGATTTTGGATCCATTTGCTGCGCCGCTGAATGAGCTTACAAAGAAGGATGTGCCCTTTGTGTGGGGCGATGCACAACAAGAAGCCTTCATGATACTAAAAGATAAGTTAACACATGCTCCATTACTCCAACTTCCTGATTTCAATAAGACTTTTGAGCTTGAATGTGATGCTAGTCGAATTGGTTTGGGAGGTGTGTTATTACAAGAGGGCAAACCTGTTGCATATTTTAGTGAGAAATTGAGTGGGCCTAGTCTGAACTATTCTACTTATGATAAATAATTATATGCGCTGGTTCGGACATTAGAAACTTGGCAACATTATTTATGGCCTAAAGAATTTGTTATACATTCCGATCATGAATCTTTGAAGCATATTCGTAGTCAAGCTAAGTTGAATCGTCGCCATGCAAAGTGGGTTGAATTTATTGAGTCTTTTCCTTATGTTATCAAACACAAAAAGGGTAAAGATAATGTTATTGCTGATGCTTTGTCGCGCCGTTATACTATGCTATCTCAACTTGACTTCAAGATTTTTGGATTAGAAACTATAAAGGAACAATACTTGCATGATGCTGATTTCAAAGATGTGTTGCTGAATTGTAGAGATGGTAGAACATGGAACAGATTCGTCCTCAATGATGGATTTGTGTTCCATGCTAACAAACTATGCATCCCAGATAGTTCCGTTCGTCTTTTGTTGTTGCAGGAGGCGCATGGAGGAGGATTGATGGGTCACTTTGGTGTAAAGAAGACGGAGGATGTACTTGCTGCACACTTCTTTTGGCCACGTATGCGTCGAGACGTTGAGAGATTTGTGGCACGCTGCACTACATGTCAAAAAGCTAAGTCTCGCATTAATCCACATGGTTTATATATGCCTCTTCCTGTTCCTAGTGTACCTAGTGTACCTTGGGAGGATATTTCTATGGATTTCGTTTTGGGATTGCCTCGTACACAGAAGGGGAGGGATAGTATCTTTGTTGTTGTGGATAGGTTTTCTAAGATGGCACACTTTATTCCATGTCATAAAACTGATGATGCTACACATGTTGCCGATTTGTTCTTTCGCGAAATTGTGCGTTTACATGGTGTGCCAAATACTATTGTTTCGATCGTGATACTAAATTTCTTAGCCACTTTTGGAGATGTTTATGGGCTAAGTTGGGGACTAAATTACTCGTTTAGTACTACATGTCATCCCCAAACCGATGGACAAACTGAAGTAGTAAATAGAACATTGTCTACTATGCTCGAGGGTCTGTTTTGAAGAAGAACTTAAAATTGTGGGAAGAATGTTTACCTCATATTGAATTTGCTTACAATCGTTCGCTGCATTCTACCACTAAGATGTGCCCTTTTGAGATTGTGTATGGTTTTGTACCACGTGCACCTATTGATTTGTTGCCTTTACCATCTTTGGTGCAAAATGATTTGGATGCTACACAACGTGCTGGATTGATATTAAAATTGCATGAGACTATTAAAGACAACATAGAACGCATGAATGCTAAGTATAAAATTGCTGGGGATAGAGGAAGAAAGCATGTTGTGTTTGATGTTGGTGATCTTGTTTGGTTGCATTTGCGCAAAGATCGTTTTCTCGCATTGCGCAAGTCTAAGTTAATGCTCCGTGCCGCTGGTCCTTTTAAGGTGTTAGAGAAAATAAATGATAAAGCATATAAACTTGAGCTTCCGCGGAATTGGGTCCGGTAAGTCCTACATTTAACATTGCGGATTTGATGCCTTACTTTGGTGAAGAAGATGAGCTTGCGTCGAGGACGACTTCAATTCAAGAGGGGGCATGATGAGGACATCCCATCTATTGATACAACCGCTGTACCTACAGCCACACAAATACAAGGACCAATCACTCGAGCTCGTGCCAAACAACTTAACTATCAGGTACTTTCGTTTCTTGGAACTATTCCTCATATACATGAGAATATGATGCTGCCTAAATCAGATATGTTTGTTACTCTTAAGAATGATGGACCTAGTATGGATGAGGAGGACAAGCATTGGAGCATGATCACACATGGAGGAGATGGTAGCAAGCACTTGAGGATTGAAGATGACGTCACAAGTGGAGATTTCAGAACTTTGAAGCCACCATAAGAAGAGATGAAGACATGGACGAAATATAGAGTTCTCCACTTCATAATTTCGTCCATAGCATAATATGGTGTTGCGTCACCTTTAGTTTTGGGCCAGGCCCATGTCATTTTCGCAGGAATTAAGTCAGCCACATTTTAGAGTCCGTATTGAAGGGGGGGAAGACCTTCTAGGGTTTGGTTCGGCCACCATACGTATGGCTGGCCAAAACCCCACCTTTTCCTCCTTTAAATACCCCCATAGCCGTTACGTTTAGACTCGGATTTTGATTAGACTAAAAGTTAGCCATTGTCGCAACTCTCGTGTACTTCTTTTGAGGCCAACGCCCGAACAAGACCGACTATTCGGAATCCCACCTTTTCAATAAAGCTTTCATCTATATCCGCAATAATTCGGATTGCATTATTAGTTCTTACTTGTTCTCGATTTCGGGTAGGAATTAAGACCCTCGTCGGTCGGCTGATCGTGCATCCGCAAGATCAGTAACTCCCGAAGATTGTCCTAGCGATTGCATTGGTGCACGAGCTTTGCACGTGTAGTCGGATCGTCAAGCACGAACTCCACCAACAAATCGACTTATCCCCGTCTCAATGAAAGATCGGCCACCTTTGCCCTATCATCTTGTCTCCCTGTTCTTCGGCCGCTGCATTCATGCCCACAAGTTTTCAACAATTTCATGGTGCTGCAAGTGCTACTGAGGAAACCTAAAAATACAGATATGAAGAGTTGCTTCAAGGTGGTAGATGTAGGCACGGGAGAACTACACGCGGGGACAGGACTCGGCCTCGAGAGGGCCTAGAGCTCGGAGAGGGTAGGTTTGGGGCTGTGTTGGCCCGCGCTCCAATAACACGTTGGCAATGCTTCTCATGGCACATCCTAGAAGCTCGTCCGGCAGGGGTAGAGCTAGCATGTAATGAATGGTGTCAACTAACACCAACAATATTTTGTTGATCCTCCTAAAAATGGGAAAATATTCCTAACTATGTGTAATGACACCTAATTAATATAGATGGCTGACACCAATGACAAATTTTTTCTAGCTTTGTAGTTGTTGCTTGGTGTTCATGCCGCACGTGTTCTGCCGCACCTCTTCTGCATGACCCGTCGATCAGCGACAACCACTCGCCGCGTGGCTCGTGCCAAACAAAGCGATGTATTTTGTTCTCGTTAGATCAACGATAAAAAACGAAGCATTTTTTACTTAAGGACATTGTTATAATTTCGACTAAAAAGATATATGTGTGTTGCACTGGAAAAAATATGTGTCGCAAAGATGCATAAAGTAAGATCATGTTAGCCACATGTCAAAAAAATCATGTTGGCCTGCATGGGGCGTCGGGTCGTGTAACAATTTATGCAAAATCGGTCATTCCAGAGTAGACCTCACAAGCCCTTTCTATTTATCTTTTTATGAAAATAAATTAAAAAGGAATTTAAGAAGAAAAAGAGATAGCCATAATGTACCTGTTCGGTCCATCAGCCAAGCTAGGCCCAGCCAAACCGTACCAAAAGAGCAATCCCCACTCCAGAAACAGAAGCGGCCCAACCCTATCCCTTTATCCTCTTGCTCCACACACGAAGGCAACCAGCAACCGCACGCAGCTTCCCTACCGCCGCCTCATGTCGACGTCCAGGGCCCTTCTCGCGCCGCGTCTCACCTTGCTCCGACCCAGCCGCGCCGCCGATGCTCTATCGGCCGACGCAGTCTACCGCCAGATCCTATATTCCCCGGAGCCGCGCTCCGCCGTCCTCCTCGACGTATTCATCCAAATTCTCTCTGGCCGGGTATTTTTCTCGACAGCCCGGGCGGCAGATCTTTTTCAATCACCAAGCATATCCTCACATCGTCCTTTCCTTTCATCCTTTCCTTTCAGATTTACAACACCGTGCAGCTTTTAGGCAGCGGATTTGAGACCGACCAATGTTGCTACTTTTGATTCACCTTGCTGATATTCCAAGCAAATTCAAACGTATATAAACTGGTGATAATCATTGTGAGGGAGCGATGTGGGACTATTTAACATAGAATAACGAAGCGATTTTTTGGATGAATTGGATCGATGCTTTGCCTGCAAGCGCTTGCGAACGATCGGGCTGGCCGTTAGCTTTCTTTGTGAGCCCAGTTCGCTGATGAGAAGGGCCCAGTTCGTCATGAGAAAGACAGGTGCACAGCACGTTTCTTCCTGGTGGCATTTTCTGTAATATGTCAATTGGTGGGAGGGTAAAACAGACCAAATAAAAGTTGGACGAAAATTTTGGCAGAAATCTTAGCTCCTTTATAATTTTGACAGAAACCTTAGCTCCTTTATTATTAGGTATAGACTAGGAAATATGCCCGTGCGTTGCACCGGGATCTTAGTTCCCTGTGTAGCAATAAAAATCACGAGAAAATTTAACTATTAAGAAAAAACATCATCTGAAAACAAAATTCACCATCCGAAAAATGTGATTTATTGTGATGTGCCAGCAAACTGTACAACATGCTAGGATGTGTGTTTGCCCACATGTAAACATAGTTGATATAAACATGTTGGGCCTTCCCATATTTATCTATCTGTAGACATGTCTATTTCATGGATTCTCAACAAAATACAACAACAAAATCCTCCATTCAAACTACATTATTTCATGACCAAATATTGGAGCGGTTATTTTCAATCAACAACTTGAATTGGCATGTCAAATAGTACATTATTTAAATTCATATTCTAGTTTATATGTATATTGGCGTATAGAAATGCAAAAAAAAAAACAATTTGTCCTATGCAACTGCACAAAAAGTACACATAGCACAAAGTGTAAATCTTTTAGACACAGAGACTCATCTAGCACAAACATCACCAACTAAATACAAATGTACCATTGAAATTAAGCTAGTTCAGCTCTGTATACACTCAGATTCATCTAGCGCATGCGCAACAGCACCATCAAATTTTTTTTTGAGGTGGACAGCACAAAGCAAATAAACACGTTCCATTCACATCAGCTAGTTCGGACTACGGATTTTAATCTTGCTTGCATTAGCACTGAACGACGGGCTGAACTGTATCTGCGCCTAGATGGCTGTAACAGAGGCTCATCGATGTTTGACTCCTCAACGCCGAATCGCTCTAGACCAATTCCTAGATCGGTAGCAGCAGTAGGACATGTGTGGGCAGGAGCAGCAGCCTGGAGCGCTCCTAGAGCAGCAGCGCGTTCAATCAGTTCTACTATATGCCTGCTCTGGGTGCGCCCGCCACAGACTTACCGTAAAGTCCTCCGCGCACCAACCCCTCGTGGCTGCGACGCTCGGGCCTGCCGCCAAAGTCATCCGACTGGAACGCTATGCGCACCTCTAGCCGGATGAGGGAGGCGGCAACGCTTGCTGGAGATCGATTTGGTGGCCGCGGGATGGAAAAGATCCTATCGAGATCTGTTTTTAGGAGATCTGCTTGTTTGGTCGGGGTGGGAAAGAAGAAGCGAACCGACAGCCTCGTTGAGGCAGTCTGAGATCAGCACGTCCTCGAGTAGGCGCCGAGCAGAAGCTTGTCGGCGAGGTGAGAGTCCGTGCGCATGAATTCCAGCGAGGGCAACTGTGACGACAGCTTGTTGACCGTGTCGGCGAGAAGGCGTCCGAAGGAATCCCCTGCTAACGCGTTCCGGTTCGATGCCTGCGCGTCCTTCCGTAGGATCCCGTCCTTGTCCGCCACCAGAGTTGCCGCCCGGTACAGCGGCGTGCTCTGCGCTGGGAGAAAGGTCGTGGGGATGGGGGAAGAAGACGGGAGACCTATTCCTGGTGCTTTCTAAAACGAAACGTTATACTACTTGGTGGTGGCACAAACATGTAATTTTAGGTGAAAATCAGGGGCATTAAAAAACGGACGAACAAGAAGCTCTTTTCTTTTATTATTAGGTAATAATAGATATAGATAAGAATATGTCCGTGTTTTGCAACGGCTTGATTTTTCTTTAACATTCTAGCTGGTCTCACGGATGGATGGAACAATATGCTGTCATCTTCGTGGTACATTTACAGTGGAATATAAGAGCATCTCCACTCGTTTGCCCTCTCCACGCCCAATTTCGGCGAAATTTACGTCCGGATTGGACGTAAATTTGGCGTGGGGAGGACTAGTTTCCCAACCGCGATCTCAGGCGAAGACGACGATCTAAATTTGAAAAACGGAACCTTGACAAAATACGGCTTAAAACGATTGAATTTAGACTAAATTTAATGATATTTACTATATATAGGGCAAAGTTCATACATAGAGGCCGAATTCGAATATATTTTGACTTCGGCCGGGGGATACAAATAAAACTAAATAAAACACGGCGCTCTACATGCCGAAATGGCGGTAGAACACCGTGTAGTCCTCGTCGCCGTCGCCGCCATCATCGGAAGGTGGCGCCTGGCTGCTGGTGCCCTGGCCGGGGTCTCCCCACCGGCCACCGTCGCGCGGCGGGGACGGCGACGGCTTGTACCATTCGTCCTCGGAATCCTCGAGGTCGATGACGGGCACGGGGACGCCGGACGGAGGAGTCGCAGGCCGGCGGTAGCGAGCGACGTCCTCGAGGAGGCGAGCCTGCCGCTCCGCCTCCTCCTTCTCCCACTGCTCCCTCGACCAGGCGCAGGCCTGGTCGAGGGGCATGTCGTTCTCGGCGGGGACGAGGTCCTAGAGGGACCTCGCCATGACCGCCTCGAGGATCGCGGCGTCCTCGGCGTCGGCGGCCTCCTCCACCTTCACCTTCGCCGGCTTGCGCTTCCGCTCGCCGGAGGTATCCGGTTCGCGCTTGGGGCGGAGGCGTCCTCGTGCCGTCGAGGGCTCGCGGATGACGATCCCGCCGCCGCCGCGCGCACGGTTGCTCGGCGGGGAAGGCGGCCCCGTCTTCACCGGCGCCCATGGTGGCGCCGACCTGGAGATCGGCGTCGACCTCGACGCCGAACCTGACGACGAGGAACTGGCAGCCATGCGCCGTGGCTGCCAGCTGCTTCCCTGGCGGCTGCTGGCCGATGCCCTCGACAGCGGGGGCATCGTCAGAAGGGGGAAGTTGCCGCCCTCGATGTGCCCGAGGACGGCCTCGAGCGTCCGGCCAGGCACGCTCCACCACCGCTTGCGTCCGGCGGTGTTGTTGCGCGGAGGCGGAGGCGGCGGGCCGTCGTAGGAGGCGAGCTCCTGCTCCCACCGGCGAAGGAAGTAGGAGTTCCACGCCATGTAGTTGTCGGGGTGGTAGCGTGGCTCGGCGCGGTCCTGGTCCAACAATGTTAGTCGGACCTCCTCGATGGCGACGTCGAGGGCGCGTCCCGAGGGCGGCGGCGGGATTGGCACGCCGCCCGCACTTAGCCGCCACCCGCCGCCGGGAGGCCTCGTGTCCGGCGGGCAGGGGTACCCCGCCTGGTGGAGGAGGTGCCCCTCCCACGCGTGGAGCGACCGGCGGGGGAAGCCGTTGTTGGCCGCGCCGTCTTCGTCGTTGAACGCCATGGATCTCGTCGAGGGAAGAGGGTCGAGGGAAGAGGAAGAGAAAGAGTGGTGCGACGCGGCGCGGCGAGCGGGGTATTTAGGCGGGCATGGAGCCGGCGATTTAATGCCGCGTGGATGCTACGCGTCCGCGGCGAGCTGACCGGCGGCAGCCTTTACTGCGCGCGGAAGACGATGCGTCTGCCGCTGACCGGCCGGGTCCGCCTCTGCGGCGAAGCCGAAGCAAAAGCGCGGGAGAGATTTCTCGGCGTTTCGCGCGCTTTCGCTTCGTCCGGAGTCCCCGAGCGCGCCTCGGGGGACCGGGGATGGCGTGGGCTCGCCGGATGGATGAATGCCCAAATCCGAACAAAATCAAGGAACCGAGAACTCGACTGGGCCGAATTTCGCCGTCCGTAAAAAACGGCGCTCAGGGGCCTCCTTGGGGAGACGAGTGGGGATGCTCTAACTCCAAACCAAACTCACTACGTACTCAAACTCGGCCACTAAGACGTGATTGGGTCTATGGATTTTTCCCACTTCGTGCAACTTAGTCTGCTAGCTACCGTATATTTAAAAACTTAATTTGGATCAGCTTTTAGACTATGATGGTTGCTCAGAGCATCTCCATAAGAGTATCCAAAAGCCCCCAATAGCTGGATGGGGTACCGGCGCAAAAAAACGTACCCAGCTGACGTCTTCATATTTTCCAGGTCAAACCCTATGCACATGGGGCTAGCGGGGAGCGCCGGATGACCGAAATAACGCCGCGGGCTAGTCCTGTCAGCGAGCGGAGACGGAATCACAAACCGTCTCGCCCTTTCTACCCGCGTGATCTCTTCTAGAATGAAGTATTCACGTTTTGCAGCCCATTTTGCCTTCGAGTTAGATACATCTACTTGGACTTTCACTTTCTTGAGCTCACCCTCCAGTTGTTTGATGCGTTGGAACTTTTCTACGTACAACGAAGGGTCAATGGTTCGAGTGATGGTGTTGGCAATTCGGGATGCGCTTAGCTCTTTTGGCATTGATTCTTGACCCGAAGGACCAGAGGTGGATGTCGAGGAGGACAAGTTGTTGACGTCATCACCGTGCGCCTGCGCATCATCCAAACCTGGGTGGTGGGCCTTGGCGACCCCTTCCTGCCGCATGACGGCGGCAACGACTTCCCGCCGGCCACGCCTGCCGCCCCTCGCCACCCACCCTTCGGTGTCGTCTGTAGGGGCACACAGACCATGGACGACATTGACGAGGACTCCGTCCACGCCAACGACCAGGTCGTCCCGAACACGCCTGCCCCGCCCAACTCTCCCTCGCACGACGCCGCCATACCACTCGCCACCCTTCAAGCCCAGGCGGAGCTCGCCCACTCCGCTGCCGTCACCGCGGCGAACGCCGTCGTCGCAGACGCCGAGGATCTCGTCAACTCCATCCGCGACATGGCGCTTGCAGGGCCAAACTTCGAGTTCGGGTCAACCTCCTCCCAGCCTCCGCAAGCATCCGCGCCTCCCTCTCCCCTGATCCACGAGAACGAAGCTCGCAAGCGTCGTGTCCGGGCGAAGCGCGCGGCGGACTCAGCCATGAAGCTCCGCCGCAGCCACCGCCTTGCTGCCAAGGAGGAGGACAACTACATCGACATGGTGTCCAAGGCTATCAAAGCCAAGGCCGCCACCTTTGACTTGCCCCCTGCCACGGCCTCCCTCTCGCGTGCCCTCGACGACGCAGGCCTCGCTCCTCGCCCGGGCATGCCATGCGACGACGTCGCTGCACTCGTGGCTGTCGCCCTCGCCTGCGGCGCCGAAGAAGCTGATGTGCAGGCCATCACCGACGACAACGTTGCCGACGCTGCCGTTCCGCAGGACACCGACCCTGCCAACGACAACGACGATGGCGAGGTGGCCCCTCCGTCCCCATGATCAGCTGCATCGTCCCTGCGCTGAGGCCTGGCTCTTGCCACGATGTTTGCCGGCCCTCACGCTCCCTGCGTCACGTTCCAGCGGCGCCCCATAGTGGCCTTTACTTTGCACCACCTTTCCTTTCGACAAGTTATCGTTCGTTGCACATTAGGTGCACCCGCTCCGTTTACTCTGTAATCAGCTTCTTAGCTGCTATAATGAAAATGCTGGAACTACTCTACTACATCGCCTCGCCTCCTTCCCCCCCTTCAACCCTGGTGCAACCGTTCCTCTCATGAATAACCTAAATTTCCTCATTGGATCGTGGAACATATGTGGTTTAAATGACCAAAACAAATGTAAAGACGTTCTGGCCGAACTTTTGCAACTTAATCCCTCCATCGCCCTCCTCCAAGAAACAAAACTGAGCACTTGTGACAAATTTAAAGCAAAAACCTTTCTCCCCAACAATTGTGATCAATTCGTCACCCTTCCGGCCTTAGGATCGTGTGGAGGCATGATCACCGCCTTCTCCTCCAGGCTTTTCTCGTTAAAATCAACAGTCCAAAGACAGTTCACGCTAACTCTCTGCCTAAACACACACCTCACCTCCACCTCCATTTGGGTCACAAATGTTTATGCCCCTACAGGCCACTCTCTCAAACAATCATTCTTAGATGAACTAACCTCCATTCAGCCACCCTCAAACTCTCCCTGGATTATTCTTGGGGACTTCAACCTAATGCGCTACTCCTCGGACAAAAACAATAATAATTTCAGACAGCCTGAAGCGGACCTTTTTAACGACACAATAAACCAACTCTCTCTACTTGAGCTTCCCCTGATGGATCGAGCGTTCACTTGGTCAAACAATAGACACAATCCAACTTTACAGAAAATTGACAGGGTCTTCATTAACCTGCATTGGGCCCAATCTTTCCCTAACTCCTCCATATCATCCCTCACTCGTTTTGTCTCTGATCACGTACCTATCATCGCATCTGTCTCAACATCTGTGCCCCGTCCCGCCTTTTTTCGATTTGAAAATAGCTGGGCCTCCTTTGCCTCTTGCCGACAAATCATCGAAAGGCTTTGGGCCTCCTCTCAGCCCACCAAGGACGCAGCCCGCTCGCTCGTCGCTAAAATCAAACGGTCCCGTTTCGCGCTCAAAAATTGGCGTCGCCAACTCATGCCTAATCACCTCATCGAAAATAACTGTAAACATGTAATCTCCCTTCTCGACTTAATCGAAGAACACAGACCGCTCTCCAAATACGAGTTCAACCTCAGACACATAGTCATTAAAACCCTTCGCAGAGCCATCAGATCAAGGGTAGGCCATTGGAAAACAAGATCAAAAATTAAATTTGCGATCGATGGTGATGAAAACACTAAATATTTTCACATATGTGCCTCCAACAGACTTAGGAGCAACAAAATTTCTACAATTGAGCACAATGGGATAGATTTCACTAACCACTCCCAAAAAACGGAAATCCTCACCTCCTACTTTTCCAACCTCTTGGGAACGACCACCCAAACAACGTGGAATTTCGCTCTACAGGATATTTACCAGCCCATCCACCATCACCTTCGCCACCTAGACGCCCCTTTCTCTCCAGAGGAAATCACGGATGCCTTTTTTGCCATGAAAGCCTCCGCATCCTCCAGACCAGACGGCTTCGGACCAGGCTTCTATCGCAAATTCTGGACCACGGTGAAACCAACGATCCAAAAACTTTTTGACCAATTCCACGTTGGACAGTTAGACCTCGATGGCCTAAACCGTGCTTTTATGGTACTCATCCCGAAGCATGATAACGCACGAACACCAGACGCTTTCCGGCCAATCTCCTTACAAAACTGCCCACTTAAGGCAATTGGGAAAACCCTAACAAACAGGCTGCAGAAACTAATCCCCCTCATCGTCGACCCTAACCAAACCGGCTTCATCCAAGGTAGATGCATTGCTGAGAACTTCGTTTACGCAGCTGACATCTTAAACCGCTGCCATAAAAAAAAGCCGCCACCCTTGTCATCAAACTAGACTTCAAAAAGGCCTTCGACTCAATCAACTGGGACTCCCTACTACAAATTCTTCGACATAGAGGCTTCCCGCCCAGATTCTGCGCTTGGATACAAAACCTTCTACTCACAGGTAAGACTGCGGTTCTAGTAAACGGTGTGCCAGGTAACTGGATCAACTGTAAGAAGGGTCTACGGTAAGGGGATCCCCTCTCACCATACCTATTCATTACTGTCGCCGACCTACTACAAAAACTTATCTCCAACGCTTGTCGCGATGGCCTACTAGCCCACCCGCTTTCGGACGACATCCCATGCCCGGTCCTCCAATATGCTGACGACACGCTAATCATCATAAAGGCTACACCACAAGCGGCAGAAAATCTGAAATTAATCCTAGATAATTTTGCAAACGCCACTGGCCTCTCCATAAATTTTCACAAGACCACCCTAGTTCCTATGCATGTTCACAACAACATCGCCGAAGACGCGACAAACACCCTCGGCACCTCCATCTCCTCTTTCCCTCAAACTTACCTAGGCCTGCCACTATCATCAACCAAACTACCTGCGTCAGCTTTTCAGCCTATCATCGACAGCTGCGATAGATACTGTTGCGGTCAGAAACCCACCGGCGGGCAGCGACTGGCAACACCGTAGAGCCGGGAACAACTAGGGCTGCGGCTGGCCCCAGTCCCTCAGAGCGATGGCCCGCAAAGCCTTCTGGTCACACGTCCGATGTCTGTCGCAAGGGCGTGCCACCTGACCTATACCCGGTCGGGAAGGTGTTGGATGATGCCTCGCTTAATTTCTCGCATGGCATACACGTAAACATTAAATACGAGCCTCGATCGGCTCTCGGAGTTATCCCGTGAATCGGCTCAAAGAGCCGATCCACCCATGATTCGTACGAGGTGCACGAATATATGGTGGTCCTGCTTGATCAAGATGAAGTTAATGCGATCTACGACGATTTAGGGTTTTCACCGCATAATCGGATCATCCTACTCACGATTGGACCTCGCGCTCGCGCACGGTGATCGTAAGCCGATCCTAGACAGGGCCTAAAAACCAACACGAGGTTGATCCCCGGAACATCCTGTCTAGGGCTAGCAAATTACACCCTACACGCCGCTGGATCCTCCAACCCTTTGTAAGGCCTAACTATTGCGGATGTTAAACTAATCCTTGAAGAACAAGGAGCAACCATAACGGATCGGATCTACTAAACTACGATCAAGCGGGGTGCCGCCCCTACACCTAAAATAGGTGTAAGGGCGGCAAGATGTATAAGGGTTGCACTACGACAGCATATGATACGAAGAACAATGCTAACCCTAACACATCTAAGATAACTACGTTGATCGCCATCAAAAAGGTTCAACGACGAGCAACGCATGAACAACATGGGTAGGCTTGTGCTGCCTAGATCGCAAGATGCGATCTAGGCAGCATGGTGCTTACCGGAGAAACCCTCGAGACGAAGGAGTTGGCGATGCGCCGAGATTTGTTTGTATTGAACGTTGGTTGTTGTTTATTTCATAAACCCTAGATACATATTTATAGTCCAATGGACTTTCTAATTCAGGCGTGCACCTAACCGTGCACGGGTAAAACTCTATCTCCTAACCGACTCGTAATCTAATATGTTACAGATACACGGGCAATTAGCCCAAACTTGGTACACAAGGCCGATTCACGTATTTCTTCCATGTATATATCTTCAAGTCCATCTTGATCGCGGCCCACCTCTGACTCGGTCAAATTCTGGTGATAACACATGCCCCCCTGGTTTTGGAAATGACATTTCCAAAATCATTACGCTTTTCTTCCGTCGGGTCATGTCGTGGCAGAGCAGAAACCGCCGCAGAATCCTTCATCATGATGCCTTGCCCCTTCCACTTTTCCACGTGGCCGCAAAATTTTCCTGTTGGGCATCATCTCCTCGGAAACTGCTGTGGCATTGAATCTCCCTCATATCCCTTTTATTTAACCGTTCTAAACAGCTTGCTCCTCCTTCGTCCTCCTCGCATTAGCACCCAAAAACCCTCCTGTGCCACCATGTCTTCTTCCTCCTCCTCCTCCTCCTCCGAGCTTTCCTACGGGTCCTCCTCCTCCCGCGAGACGCCGCCGGACATCCGCGCCCCAGAAGAATGGGACCTGGAAGACCACGCCTCCTCCATCCGGTCCGAAGACGACCAGTCCCTGACCAGCGGGGATGAAGATCTTCAGTTCCTTGCCGACGGGGACCTGGAGTCGGAAAGCGAGGACGACCGGTTCCCCTGGGACGGCTGTCCCACCTCTGAAGAAGAGGAAGAGGAAGACGACGACGACGACGACTCCCTCGAGGATTACCCGCCGGCGAAACGCCTCCGCATGTGGTGGGACGACGACAACAGCGACGATGAAGACGGGGATGAAGCTCCCGTAGAGGGCTACGGGAGTAGCGACGAGGAGCCCATCGGCAGCAGTGCCGATGAGAGTTCCGAGGATGACGACGAGGGCAGCGATGGCCCATAGATTAGGATCTACTAGTCTAGGCCTAGCAGTAGTAGATTGGTCAATAGACCCTTCTTTTGTTCTTCCTTCTTTGAGCAATCGGCTCTTCCTTTGTAAGAAATCCTGTTTATTAATGAAGAAGTTTCCCCAATTTGATTTTGCCGATTTCTTTTAAACCGATTCTCAACGAGCCGATGGCAACGCATCGGTCTCTCGTAATCCGCCCTTCATCTCTTCGACCACGGGGTGACTGGAATCTTGGTCAAAACTCAATAAGCCGATGTCAGCGCATCAAGTCTTCATGAACTATCATTCATCCTTTCGAACAATGAATTTGAGTTCCGCCGGATCACCACCCTTGACAAAAATCGCGGCGCAGGACTAGCCGATGGCCACCCAATCGGCTTTCAAAAACAGAGCATCCACCAGGCCAGCTGCCCCCCGAGTCTCAGTCAAAGCGAAACAGAGACAAGGGCACGCCATTCAGACAAATGGACCTGGGCTAGATCATGTCTGAGAACTATCATGCAGAGCCAGCCGATTTCAACAAAATCGGCTCCCCAGAGCAGAGAACCTTCAGGGTAAGCTGCCCCCCGAGCTTCCTCGGTCCACTTCTCCGTCTTTGCAGGTCAGATCGGCTCCTTTCCTTCGGTAGATCTGATACAACCCACCCTTAGCCTGATCTTCATATCCATGCTGCTCTTGGCATTGTTCTCGAAGAGAGGATCTGAGCCATTAAACCACTCCATTGAGGAGTTCTTCCATTAGAGTCTCTCTTCGTGGCCCATCTCCTGCTCCATTGATCCTCTGATTATAACAGTTATACCTCTTGAGTCGATGGTCATGCATCGGCTTTATATCCTTAAGTCGATGTCTGCTGCATCGGCTGTGCTTAAAAAATTTTGAATTTTGTACGGCCGATTTATGTATCGGCCCCCATACTTCAATACCCATCATCAAAGAATATCTTGGGCTGCTGGGCATTTGCAAGACACTCCTACTGCATATCCTCGTGTTTTATCCACCTAGGTGCCCCCCGAGCCGATTCTTTCAAGGGATTTGATGGTATCGGCTCTTCAGGTATTCCCTGTTGAATCAAATGCTGAACCCAGGCAGAATGTATGATGATGATGATGATTTTGGCCGATTGCTGGAATCGGCCTTCACGTTGCTTGCTCGATGAAGGTTTTGTAATGTTCCTCCATAAATTTTTTGGGGCCGATCACAAGGATCAGCCTCGCCACGTTTGCTCATTGATTTGCTCCAGCTACACGGTTAGGCCAGTGGATACGACCAGCCTAACTTCATCCTCTGTCACGTCGATGCGCTCGCCGTCGTCCACCTTGAGTGCATCGTTTAATCCTCGAGCAAGTAAACTCCGTTGGGAGGATGAACACCATGTTTGTGCCAGCCGATGTTTCATCATCGGCTTTCTTTTGTCCGGGGCGCCACTCTTTTCTTTGTGGCCGACCCTCTTCGTCCGGGGTTCGCCGAATCTTGGCGGCCGGATCAGGCCGTGCCTTCCTCAACGTGTGCGGTATAACCTTTCGGCTTCTTCCAACCCACGTAGACGCTGAACCCTTCTCTTCGGGAACGGCCGAGCCCATCAGGGCACCACCTTGGCCGATGATACTTATCTTCTTCATCATCGTCCTCTAGTTCCTCGAGATCTTCCACCCGAGCGGACTCAGCATGCTTGTTCCGAGGCGGGAGAGGCCCTAGACGCTTGAACACGGACACGTTAGCTGCATCCTTCTTCCTTCGTTTACATTCTGGGCAATTGCCGATTGTTGGCAATAGGCTCATTCCTGAATCCCAGCAGTGTCTGAAGAAGGGGCAGTCCCCGTGCCTATCCACGTCGTCTTGCTCCCTCGAATTTTCCTTGGCGTGGCGCTCGTATCGCTCCTCATCGTGATCATGCCGACGACGTCTCCTGTCGTCCCTAGCCAGACGATCTTTTTCATCGTCGTCGCCGTATCGCCGGCGTTGGTCATACTGACTCACATACTTGTTGAGGAGGTGATCAGAGAGAGGTCGTTGATATCTTATGTTCTTCACTTCTCCCTCTGTGACGTAGCGCTTGCCGTCTTGGCGGAGCCGATCGCGTGGAGCGGCTTCCTCTGTGTCTTTGCTATGAGAGCAGCTGCCCTCATCTCCGTCCTTACCAGAGTGGTGCCCAAGCCCTACCATGTTGATATTGCACGAGAAATCTGGTCGGCACCCTCCATGGTAAGTATACTCCACCATGTTAACGGCGGGGAAGGGGTGTGTGTCGACCTTCATGGCGTACTGGTTGAAAATTAGCCGTCCATTTTCTATCGCCATTTGGATCTGCTGACGCCACACCCTGCGGTCGTTAGTGGTGTGGGTGAACGTGTTATGCCACTTGCGGTATGGCTTTCCGTTCAGCTCCTTGCACCGTGGGGATCTTGTGGCCTTCGGGTACCTTTATATGCTTCTCCGTGAGTAAGAGATCGAAAATCTGCTCAGTTTTGGTCACGTCGAAGTCGAACCCTTTTGGAGGGCCTTGTGGCTTTACCCATTTGCAGGACACGGGGCCTGCCGCTCGAGTCCATTCAGCCACTGCTACCTCTCGATCTCCCGCAGCACCTTCATCCTCGTCTGCCTCAACCAGGGCCACCGCTCGCTTGAATTTGTCCTGGTAAACATCTGGGTGGCGCTGTTCATATGCTGACAGCTTCGCACCATGTGCGCCAATGAAGGGTAGTCCGCTTGGGAGGCCACGTCCTTGATCGATGATGAGAGACCCACCACCGCCAACTCGATCGCTTCTTTTTCACTTACGTGAACCGAATAGCATCGGTTCCTCACGGTCCTGAAGCGCTGGATGTATTCTGACCCTGTTTCCCCGCGCTTCTGTCGTACTTGTGCTAGATCGGCAATGCCAGCCTCGGAAGCCTCTGAGTGATACTGCTCATGGAACTGCTCTTCCAACTGCTTCCAATTCCGGATTGAGTTCGGTGGCAGCGATGTGTACCACCCGAAAGCCGATCATGTGAGGGACTGTGCGAAGAACCTCACGCGCAGCTCGTCTGACGCTGAGATCGTGCCCAGCTGTGCCAAATATCGGCTCACATGCTCGATGGAGCTGGAACCATCTGATCCACTAAACTTTGTGAAGTCCGGGAGCCGATATTTGGGTGGTAGCGGGATCAATTCGTACTCGTTGGGGTACGGCTTGGTATAGCCGAACGTCTTCCTTTTCGGCATCATGCCGAACTGATCTTTCAGAATTGTACAAATCTGATCCGCGGTGATGGCTGAAGGCGTCGAACCCTGAAGATTCGCCGGGGTGGCATACTTAACCAGCCATGCTTGCTTTTCCAGTTCTGAGCCAACTGCAGGAGCTGGGCTCTGGAGGTTTGTCGGAGTGGCGTACTTAGCTAGCCACGTTTGCTTCTCAAGATCTGCCCCCGACGTTCCTCCTGCTGTTCCAGAGGCCCCTGCTGTCGCAGCCTGGTTCGAGAGTGCCCAGGTGCTGCAGTCTGGCACATATGCGCACGCGTATCCGTGCGGGATCTCCTTGGGTGCCTCAGGTAGGAATTGGTAGTCACTAGGATCACCACCAATTTTGTAGACGACGTATGCCGATGAGTTCGGCACTTCTGGTGCTGCCCATGCGAACGGCAGCGGTGGATGGGACTGGAGTGGCATCTCTCCTTTGTAAGTCCCCAGAGCTGGTCCCGACGGCGAATACCGATGGCTCATGATTTCCTGGATCACGCGCAGAGCGACACGCTCTAAAGTGTTCACCGAGCTCTCGAGTGGCGGTGCAGCCGAATGAGCCACCATGTAGTTGATCTCCTCGACGCAGCGACCTGGTGCGTTCTTCCGACGGAGCGGACAGGTCCACTCCATCGAGTGCGCCTTCGGTGAGAACCCCTTCCACCCGACGCCATGGGAGCGGGTTACGTGGAAAGAGCCGATGAGTTCGGCTTCGAGGACCGCCTTGATCTCGTCATGCTTCTTCTTGAGCTCGTCGGTCGGATCCTCGTACTTGACCGGAGTGCTTTCCGCCATCTCGGATGTAGATGGCGATGGGGTGGATGTCGAAGATGGTCCCACCGGCGTGCCGGAATGTGTTGCGGTCGAAACCCACCGGCGGGCAGCGGCCGGCAACACCGTAGAGCCGGGAACAACTAGGGCTGCGGCTGGCCCCGGTCCCTCGGAGCGACGGCCCGCAAAGCCTTCCGGTCACACGTCCGATGCTTGTCGCAAGGGCGTGCCACCTGACCTATACCTGGTCAGGAAGGTGTTGGATGATGCCTCGCTTAATTTCCTGCATGGCATACACGTAAACATTAAATACGAGCCTCGATCGGCTCTCAGGTTATCCTGTGAATCGGCTCAAAGAGCCGATCCACCCATGATTCGTACGAGGTGCACGAATATATGGTGGTCCTGCTTGATCAAGATGAAGTTAATGCGATCTACGACGATTTAGGGTTTTCACCGCATAATCGGATCATCCTACTCACGATTGGGCCTCGCGCTCGCGCACGGTGATCGTAAGCCGATCCTAGACAGGGCCTAAAAACCAACACGAGGTTGATCCCGGAACATCCTGTCTAGGGCTAGCAAATTACACCCTACACGCCGCTGGATCCTCCAACCCTTTGTAAGGCCTAACTATTGCGGATGTTAAACTAATCCTTGACGAACAAGGAGCAACCGTAACGGATCGGATCTACTAAACTACGATCAAGCGGGGTGCCGCCCCTACACCTAAAATAGGTGTAAGGGCGGCAAGATGTATAAGGGTTGCACTACGACAGCATATGATACGAAGAACAATGCTAACCCTAACACATCTAAGATAACTACGTTGCTCGCCATCAAAAGGCTTCGAGCACGAGCAACGCATGAACAACGTGGGTAGGCTTGTGCTGCCTAGATCGCAAGATGCGATCTAGGCAGCATGGTGCTTACCGGAGAAACCCTCGAGACGAAGGAGTTGGCGATGCACCGAGATTTGTTTGTATTGAACGTTGGTTGTTGTTTATCTCATAAACCCTAGATACATATTTATAGTCCAAGGGACTTTCTAATTCAGGCGTGCACCTAACCGTGCACGGGTAAAACTCTATCTCCTAACCGACTCGTAATCTAATATGTTACGTATACACGGGCAATTAGCCCAAACTTGGTACACAAGGCCGATTCACGTATTTCTTCCATGTATATATCTTCAAGTCCATCTTGATCGCGGCCCACCTCTGACTCGGTCAAATTCTGGTGATAACAGATACCTAGCTGGATGGTGTGCCACGCTCCTCACCAAAGGAGGCAGACTAGTGCTCCTCTCAGCAGTGCTCGATTCTCTACCCACATATTTCATGTCCTCCTTCCTCATACCCATCTCCGTAATTAAAGCAATCGACGCTCGTCGGAGAGCTTTTTTCTGGGCCGCCGAGGAAACGTGCACAGGTGCACAGTGTTTAGTTGCGTGGGATAAACTTTGTATTCCGACAAACCGAGGTGGTCTTGGCGCCAAAAATTTAAATGCACATAACATTTGCCTTCTTCTGAAATTTTGCTTTAAATTCTTGCATGCAGAAAACCTACCTTGGAAACAATGGATCCTATCACAATCTCCCAACCCATTTACAGCCTCCAACCACTCATACCTCAGTAGACTCATAACTAAACATCTTCATATGCTAGTACAGATAACCACATGCACCATACACAATGGAAAGTCTGTTTTCTTTTGGCATGACACTTGGTTGCTCCCTGAACCCCTAGTCACTGCATTCCCTGCTCTATATTCCCACCATACCCAAACCCATGCATTGGTATGTGATATTATGCAAACTGGAATTTCTAATGGCCTGCGGTGTAGACTTACTAATGCTGCGTCAGAGCAACTTGCCTCTCTCTCTAATCTTTTGCAGGATGTCACGCTGTCAGAGGCACGATTTCCTTTCTCCACCAAGGGCGCATATCTGCACCTCCAGTCCCAGCTCGAAGACCCAGATGTCACTCCAATATGGAAGTCAAGAGTTCCCAGGAAGGTGAAGGTGTTTGGGTGGCTCCTCCACCTAAACAGACTCAACACTAGGGCCAATATGTTGCACAAACACATCATCGACTCTGCAACATGCCCAAGATGCCAGGCACAAGTGGAGGACCGAGCACATCTATTCTTCCATTGCCCATACTCAGCAGCAATATGGAGACAGCTCAGAATCAGACCAAGTGCCTTAGAGTTCACAGACATCTGGGACACTCCGCTCCCTAATAACTTACCGCGATCAGTCTGGAGCTCCGTTGCCCTAACCATACTTTGGAAGATCTGGGACACAAGGAACGCCAAAGTATTCCGAGATATAGACCTCACTCCAGTCTTGACGGTTAGAAACATTATTTCTGATTTCACACTTTGGTCTCACCGCTTCAAGCAAGCGGGAAGTAGTGTGGACGCCGATCTGTGGCGTGCCCACCTATCCACATGTAACCTTTGAACTCTATGGCAAGCAATATATTCAGGTGGGGATCCTCTCCCCCCCGGTGAAAGCTTCAAAAAAAAAGTTGTTGATGTTCATTTAAGGAGCAAAAGAAAACATCAATCAATGTTCAAGATCATATATTACAAAAGGGAGCGATATTCAGTTACTAGTCATAAGACATACATATGGCGGGTTCATTACATACAAAATAAAAGATACTAAGGAAAACCAAAGACTATCTACATCATGTCGACGGAAGGAGTAAGAACATCTCCACTCGTCTTCCCGAACATGCCCTCGGCGTGCCATTTTTTCATCCGGACGGCGAAAAATGGCCCAGCCGCGCCCCCCGGTTCCTTGTTTTTCGCCGGATTTGGGCTTTCATCCATCCGGCGAGCCCACGCCAACCCCGGCCTACCGGGGAGCGCTCGGGGACTCCGGACGAAGCGAAAGCGCGCGAAACGCCGAGAAATCTCTCCCGCGCTTTCGTTTCGTCTTCGCTGCAGAGGTGGCCCCGACCGGTCAGCGACACGCGCATCGTCTTCCGCGCACGCATCGTCTTCCGCGCGCAGTAAAGGCTGCCGCCGGTCAGCTCGCCGCGGACGCGTCACATTCCACGCGGCATTAATCGCCGGCACCAGCCGCGCCTATATACGCCGCTCCGCTCGCCGCGACGCGTATCCCTGCTCCACTCTCCCTCCACTCTCCTCTCCCGATCCATGGCGTTCAACGACGAAGACGGCGCAACCAACAATGGCTTCCCCCGCCGGTCGCTCCACGCGTGGCAGGGGCACCTCCTCCACCAGGCGGGGTACCCCTACCCGCCGGACACGAGGCCTCCCGGCGGCGGGTGGCGGCTAAGTGCTGGTGGCGTGCCAATCCTGCCGCCGCCCCAGGGCCACGCCCTCGACGTCGCCATCGAGGAGGCTCGGATGGCGATGACGGAGGAAGAACGCGCCGACCCGCGCCACCACCCCGAGAACTACACGAGGTGGAACTCCTTCTTCCTTCGGCAGTGGGAGCAGGAACTGGCGTCCTACGACGGCCCGCCGCCTCCGCCTCCGCGCAACAACGCCGCGGGTCGTCGGCGTTGGTGGAGCGCGCCGAATAGGACGCTCCATAACGTCCTCGAGCACATCGAGGGCGGAAAATCCCCGGTGCTCACGATGCCCCCTCCATCGAGGGCATCGACCAGCCGCCGCCGGGGAAACAGTTGGCAGCCACGGCGCATGGCTGCCAGCTCGTCGTCTTCCGACACGGCGTCGAGGTCGCTCTCCAGGTCGGCGCCATCCTTGGCGCCGGTGAAAAAGGAGCCGGCTTCCCCGCCGAGCAACCGCACGCGCGGCGGCGGCGGCATCGTCATCCGCGAGCCCTCGACGGCACAAGGACGGCTCCGCCCGAAGCGCGAACAGGACACCTCCGACGAGCGGAAGCGCAAGCCGGCGAAGGTGAAGGTGGAGGAGGACGAAAGCGCCGAGGACGCCGCCATCCTCGAGGCCGTCATCGCGAGGTCCCTGTTGGAGATATGCCCAAGAGGCAATAATAAAAGTGGTTATTATATATCTTTATGTTTATGATAAATGTTTATATACCATGCTATAATTGTATTAACCGAAACATTGATACATGTGTGTTATGTAAACAAACAATGAGTCCCTAGTAAGCCTCTTAACTAGCTTATTGATTAATAGATGATTAGTTTCATAATCATGAACATTGGATGTTATTAATAACAAGGTTATATTATTATATGAATGATGTAATGGACACACCCATTTAAGCGTAGCATAAGATCACGTCATTAAGTTATTTGCTATAAGCTTTCGATACATAGTTACCTAGTCCTTATGACCATGAGATCATGTAAATCACTTATACTTGAAAGGTACTTTGATTACATCAAACGCCACTGCGTAAATGGGTGGTTATAAAGGTGGGATTAAGTATCCGGAAAGTATGAGTTGAGGCATATGGATCAACAATGGGATTTGTCCATTCCGATGACGGATAGATATACTTTGGGCCCTCTCGGTGGAATGTCGTCTAATGTCTTGCAAGCATATGAATAAGTTCATAAGAGACCACATACCACGGTACGAGTAAAGAGTACTTGTCAGGAGACGAGGTTGAACAAGGTATAAAGGGATACCGATGATCAAACCTCGGACAAGTAAAATATCGCGTGACAAAGGGAATTGGTATCGTATGTGAATGGTTCATTCGATCACTAAGTCATCGTTGAATATGTGGGAGCCATTATGGATCTCCAGATCCCGCTATTGGTTATTGGTCGGAGAGAGTTCTCAACCATGTCTACATAGTTCGCGAACCGTAGGGTGACACACTTAAGATTTTATGTTGTATTAGTAGAACTTGAATATGGAATGGAGTTCGAAGTATTGTTCAAAGTCTCGGATGGGATCCCGGACATTACGAGGAGTTCTGGAATGGTCCGGAGAATAAGATTCATATATAGGAAGTCATATTCCAAGTTTGGAAATGATCCGGTGCATTTATGGAAGGTTCTAGAAGGTTCTAGAAAAGTCCGGAAGAAATCACTAAGGAAGGAAGAGTCCCGGAGGGACTCCACCTCCCCATGGCTGGCCAACCCTAGAGGGGGAGTCCAAGGTGGACTCCACCAAGGGGGCCGGCCACCCCTTCATGGAAGGGTGGGAATCCCACTTGGGTGGGAGTCCCACCTTGGGTAGGTTTCCCTACTACATGGAAGGTTTTGGGTTGGGGTCTTATTCGAAGACTTGTAGTCCAACACTTGGGGTTCCACCTATATAATGAGGGGCATAGGGGAGGGGGCCGGCCACCACAAGCCACCAAGATGGCCGCACCCCATAGAGGCCGGCCACCCCTCTCCCAAACCCTAGCCGCCCCCCTCTCCTCCACCTCTCCCGCACGCTTAGCGAAGCTCCGCCGGAGTTCTCCATCGCCACCGCCACCATGCCGTCGTCTTTGCCGGATTCAAGAAGGAGCTACTACTTCCGCTGCCCGCTCGGAACGGGGAGAAGGACATCGTCTTCATCAACACCGAACGTGTGACCGAGTACGGAGGTGCTGCCCGATCGTGGCACCGTGATCAAGATCTTCTACGCGCTTTTGCAAGCGGCAAGTGATCGTCTACCGCAGCAACAAGAGCCTCATCTTGTAGGCTTTGGAAATCTTCAAGGGTGAGTCTCGATCATCTCCTCGTTGCTCCCATCTTCTAGATTGTATCTTGGCTTGGATTGCGTTCTCGCGGTAGGAATTTTTTTGTTTTCTATGCAACGAATCCCTACAGTGGTATCAGAGCCGTGTCTATGCATAGATGGTTGCACGAGTAGAACACAATGGTTTTGTGGGCGTTGATGCTTATGTTGTCTTTAGTTTGAGTACTTTGCATCTTTGTGGCATAGTGGGATGAAGCGGCTCGGGCTAACTTTACATGACCGCGTTCATGAGATTTGCTCCACGCTCGACATGCAACTTGTATTGCATAAGTGGCTTTGCGGGTGTCTGTCTCTCCTACTATAGTGAAGATTCAATTTACTCTTCTATTGACAACACTAGTATCACCGTTGTGGTTCATGTTCGTAGGTAGATTGGATCTCACTCGAAAACCCTAAACCACGTAAAATATGCAAACCAAATTAGAGAACGTCTAACTTGTTTTTGCAGGGTTTGGTGATGTGATATGGCCATAATGTGATGATGACTATGTATGAGATGATCATTATTGTATTGTGGCAACCGGCGAGAGCCTTATGGTTGTCTTTAAATTTCATGTTGAGTAGTATTTCAAAGAAGTTGTAATAGTTGCTGCATGGGAGAACAATCATGAAGACGGCGCCATTGACCTTGACGCTACGCCGACGATGATGGAGATCATGCCCGTTGATGATGGAGATCATGTCCGTGCTTTGGAGATGAAGATCAAAGGTGCAAAGACAAAGGGGCCATATCATATCACATATGAACTGCATGTGATGTTAATCCTTTTATGCATCTTATTTTGCTTAGGTCGCGACGGTAGCATTATAAGATGATCCCTCTCACTAAAATATCAAGATAATAAAGTGTTCATCCTTAGTAGCACCGTTGCCAAGACTTGTCGTTTCGAAGCATCTCGTGATGATCGGGTGTGATAGACTCAACAAGTGCATACAACGGGTGCAAGACAGTTTTGCACATGCGGATACTAAGGTGACCTTGATGAGCCTAGCATGTACAGACATGGTCTCGGAACACGTGATACCGAAAGGTAGAGCATGAATCGTATGATTGATATGATGAACACTTTGAGTGTTCGCCATTGAAGTTACATCTTGTCTCGTGATGATCGGACTTGGTGTGGTGGATTTGGTTCGTGTGATCACTAAGACAATTCGAGGGATATTGTTTTGAGTGGGAGTTCACCTAGTTTTTAATTTTGTTAAATTAAAATTTGAACTCAATTTGTCATAAACTTAGTCTAAACTATTGCAAATATATGTTGTAGATATGGCGTCCCTAGTCAATTTTAACCAGTTCCTAGAGAAAGAAAAGCTTAAGAGCAACGGTAGCAACTTCACCGACTGGTTCCGTCATGTGAGGATCTTCCTCAATGGCGGAAACCTGCAATATGTGCTTGATGCACCGCTAGGTGACCCTCCTGCGAAGCTGAAACCGATGAAGTAAAGAATGTTTACGCTACTCGGAAAACTCGGTACTCTCAAGTTCGGTGTGCCATCCTATGCGATCCGGAAGCCGATCTTCAAAAACGTTTTGAGCACCACGATCCACATGAGTTAGTCAATGAGTTGAAAACTATCTTTGAAACTCATGCTGCCGTGGAATGCTATGAAGCATCGAAACACTTCTTCAGTTGCATGATGGAAGAAGGCAGCTCCGTTAGTGAGCACATGCTCGCCATGACCGGTCATGCGAAGAAACTCAGTGACTTGGGAATAGTGATTCCTGACAGACTGGGGATTAATCGTGTCCTTCAATCACTGCCACCTAATTACAAGAACTTTGTGATGAACTACAATATGCAGAACATGAACAAAGAGTTACCTGAACTCTTCGCCATGCTAAAATCTGCTGAGATTGAGATCAAGAAAGAGCACCAAGTGTTGATGGTCAACAAGACCACCAGTTTCAAGAAACAGGGCAAGTCTAAAGGCAAAAACAAGAAGGGTGGTAAGAAAGCTGCCACGCCTCCTGTGAAACCTAAGACTGGCTCTAAGCCTGATGCTGAGTGCTATTACTGCAAGGAGAAGGGACACTGGAAGCGTAATTGCTCCAAGTATTTGGCGGATTTGAAGAGCGGCCTTGTCAAGAAGAAGAAAGAAGGTATATCTGATATACATGTTATAGATGTTTATCTTACTGGTTCTCGTACTAGTACCTGGGTATTTGATACTGGTTCAGTTGCTCATATTTGTAACTCGAAATAGGAACTAAAGAATAAACGAAGACTACTAAAGGATGAAGTGACGATGCGCGTTGGAAATGGATCCAAAGTCGATGTGATCGCTGTCGGCACACTTCCTCTACATCTACCTTCGGGATTAGTTTTAAACCTCAATAATTGTTATTTTGTACCCGCGGTGAGCATGAACATTATATCTGGATCTTGTTTAATGCAAGACGGTTATTCATTCAAGTCTGAGAATAATAGTTGTTCTATTTTTATGAATAATATCTTTTATGGTCGAGCACCTGAAAAGAATGGTTTATTTATGTTAGATCTCGATAGTAGTGATACACATATTCATAACATTGATGCTAAGCGAATTAAATTGAATGATAATTCTACTTATATGTGGCACTGTCATCTTGGTCATATTGGAGTGAAACGCATGAAGAAACTCCATACCGATGGATTACTTGAATCACTTGACTTTGAGTCACTTGATAGATGCGAAGCATGTCTAATGGAAAAAATGACTAAGACTTCATTCTCTGGTATTATGGAGCGAGCTACAGACTTATTGGAAATCATACATACCGATGTGTGCGGACCAATGAGTGTAGCCTCGCGCGGTGGTTATCGTTATGTTCTAACCTTCACAGATGATTTAAGTAGATATGGGTATATCTATTTAATGAAACATAAATCCGAAACTTTCGAGAAGTTTAAGGAATTCCAAAGTGAAGTAGAAAATCAAAGTAACAAGAAGATTAAATTTCTACGATCTGATCGCGGAGGTGAATATCTGAGTTATGAGTTTGGCATGCATTTAAAGAAATGCGGAATACTTTCACAATTGACACCGTCGGGAACACCACAACGAAACGGTGTGTCCGAACGTCGTAATCGAACTCTCTTAGATATGGTTCGTTCTATGATGTCTCTTACTGATTTGCCGTTATCTTTTTGGAGTTATGCATTAGAGACAGCCGCATTCACTTTAAATAGAGCACCATCAAAATCCGTTGAAACGACACCGTATGAATTATGGTTTAATAAGAAACCTAAGCTGTCATTCCTTAAAGTTTGGGGTTGCGAAGCCTATGTAAAAAAGTTACAACCGGACAAGCTAGAACCCAAAGCGGAGAAATGCGTCTTCATAGGATACCCTAAGGAAACTATAGGGTACACTTTCTATCACGAGATCCGAAGGCAAGATCTTTGTTGCTAAGAACGGAACCTTTCTTGAGAAAGAATTTCTCACTAAAGAAGTGACTGGAAGAAAAGTAGAACTCGATGAGATTGAAGAATCTTTGCTCGTTGATCAGAGTAGCGCAGTACCGGAAGAAGTTCCTGTGCCGCCTACACCGGCAACAGAGGAAGCTAATGATAATGATCATGAAACTTCAAACGAGATAGCTACTGAACCTCGCAGCTTGACAAGGGAACGTGCCACTCCTGATTGGTATGATCCTTGTCTAAATGTCATGATTGTGGACAAAAATGATGAAGACCCTGCAACGTACGAAGAAGCGATGATGAGCCCAGATTCCAACAAATGGCAAGAAGCCATGAAATCCTAAATGGGATCCATGTATGATAACAAAGTGTGGACTTTTGGTAGACTTACCTGATAGCCGCAAGGCTGTTGAGAATAAATAGATCTTCAAGAGAAAAACAGATGCTGATGGTAATATTACTGTCTATAAAGCTCGACTTGTCGCAAAGGGTTTCCGACAAATTCAAGGTGTTGACTACGATGAGACTTTCTCACCTGTAGCGAAGCTAAAATCTGTGAGGATTTTGTTAGCAATAGCTGCATTTTTCGATTATGAGATTTGGTAGATGGATGTCAAAACGGCGTTCCTTAATGGAGACATTGAGGAAGAGTTGTATATGGTACAACCCAAAGGTTTTGTCGATCCTAAAAATGCTGACAAAGTATGCAAACTTCAGCGTTCAATTTATGGACTGAAGCAAGCATCGAGAAGTTGGAACCGACGCTTTGATAAGGTGATCAAAGACTTCGGATTTATACGAGTGTCATGGAGATGCTCGTATTTACAAGAAAGTGAGTGGGAGCTCAGTAGCGTTCCTGATATTATATGTAGATGACATATTATTGATCGGGAATGATATAGAACTATTAAGCGAGTGTAAAAGGTTATTTGAATAATAGTTTTTCAATGAAAGACCTTGGTGAAGCATCGTATATATTAGGCATCAAGATTTATAGAGATAGATCAAGACGTCTAATAGGGCTATCACAGAGTACATACCTGGACAAGATTCTAAAGAAGTTTAGAATGGACGAAAGTAAGAAAGGATTCTTACCTATGTTACCAGGCAAAGTCTTGAGTAAGACTCAAGGTCAGGCTACGGCAGAATAAAGAGAAAGGATGAGTCAGATCCCCTATGCCTCGGCAGTAGGCTCTATCATGTATGCTATGCTATGTACTAGACCGGATATAGCACATGCTGTTAGTTTAACTAGTAGATATCAAAGTGATCCAGGAATGGAACACTGGACAGCGGTCAAGAATATCCTGAAGTACTTGAAAATAACTAAGGATATGTTTCTTTGTTATGGAGGTGACCAAGAGCTCGTTGTAACAAGTTACACCGATGCAAGTTGGAACACTGATCCTGATGACTCTAAGTCACAGTCTGGGTACGTGTTTATATTGAATGGTGCTGCGATAAGCTGGGAATCTCGAAGCAGTGCACGGTGGCAAAGTCTTCAACAGAATCGGAGTACATAGCGGCTTCAGAGGCTTCATCAGAAGAGGTATGGATGAAGAGGTTCATTGTAGAGCTCGGTGTGGTTCCTAGTGCATTGGACCCACTAGTCATCTACTGTGACAACATGGGTGCCATCGCCAATGCAAAAAACCAAGGTCACACAAGAGGCTGAAGCATATCAAGTTGCGTTATCATTCGATTCGCGAGTACATCGAAGATGGAGAAGTAAAGATTTGCAAAGTACACACTGATCTGAATGTAGCAGATCCCTTGACTAAAGCTCTCCCTAGGGCAAAGCATGACCAACACCAGAATGCCATGGGTGTTAGGTACCTTACAATGTAATCTAGATTATTGACTCTAGTGCAAGTGGGAGGCTGTTGGAGATATGCCCAAGAGGCAATAATAAAAGTGGTTATTATATATCTTTATGTTTATGATAAATGTTTATATACCATGCTATAATTGTATTAACCGAAACATTGATACATGTGTGTTATGTAAACAAACAATGAGTCCCTAGTAAGCCTCTTAACTAGCTTGTTGATTAATAGATGATTAGTTTCATAATCATGAACATTGGATGTTATTAATAACAAGGTTATATCATTATATGAATGATGTAATGGACACACCCATTTAAGCGTAGCATAAGATCACGTCATTAAGTTATTTTCTATAAGCTTTCGATACATAGTTACCTAGTCCTTATGACCATGAGATCATGTAAATCACTTATACTTGGAAAGGTACTTTGATTACATCAAACGCCATCTGCGTAAATGGTTGGTTATAAAGGTGGGATTAAGTATCCGGAAAGTATGAGTTGAGGCATATGGATCAACGATGGGATTTGTCCATTCCGATGACGGATAGATATACTTTGGGCCCTCTCGGTGGAATGTCGTCTAATGTCTTGCAAGCATATGAATAAGTTCATAAGAGACCACATACCACGAGTACGAGTAAAGAGTACTTGTCAGGAGACGAGGTTGAACAAGGTATAAAGGGATACCGATGATCAAACCTCGGACAAGTAAAATATCGCGTGACAAAGGGAATTGGTATCGTATGTGAATGGTTCATTCGATCACTAAGTCATCGTTGAATATGTGGGAGCCATTATGGATCTCCAGATCCCGCTATTGGTTATTGGTCGGAGAGATTTCTCAACCATGTCTACATAGTTCGCGAACCGTAGGGTGACACACTTAAGGTTTTATGTTGTATTAGTAGAACTTGAATATGGAATGGAGTTCGAAGTATTGTTCGAAGTCTCGGATGGGATCCCGGACATTACGAGGAGTTCCGGAATGGTCCGGAGAATAAGAATCATATATAGGAAGTCATATTCCAAGTTTGGAAATGATCCGGTGCATTTATGGAAGGTTCTAGAAGGTTCTAGAAAAGTCCGGAAGAAATCACTAAGGAAGGAAGAGTCCCGGAGGGACTCCACCTCCCCATGGCCGGCCAACCCTAGAGGGGGCAGTCCAAGGTGGACTCCACCAAGGGGGCCGGCCACCCCCCTTCATGGAAGGGTGGGAATCCCACTTGGGTGGGAGTCCCACCTTGGGTAGGTTTCCCTACTACATGGAAGGTTTTGGGTTTGGGTCTTATTCGAAGGCTTGTAGTCAACACTTGGGGTTCCACCTATATAATGAGGGGCATAGGGGAGGGCCCCGGCCACCACAAGCCACCAAGCTGGCCGCACCCCATAGAGGCCGGCCACCCCCTCTCCCAAACCCTAGCCGCCCCCTCTCTCCTCCACCTCTCCCGCACGCTTAGCGAAGCTCCGCCGGAGTTCTCCATCGCCACCGCCACCACGCCGTCGTACTCGCCGGATTCAAGGAGGAGCTACTACTTCCGCTGCCCGCTGGAACGGGGAGAAGGACGTCGTCTTCATCAACACCGAACGTGTGACCGAGTACGGAGGTGCTGCCCGATCGTGGCACCGTGATCAAGATCTTCTACGCGCTTTTGCAAGCGGCAAGTGATCGTCTACCGCAGCAACAAGAGCCTCATCTTGTAGGCTTTGGAAATCTTCAAGGGTGAATCTCGATCATCTCCTTGTTGCTCCCGTCTTCTAGATTGCATCTTGGCTTGGATTGCGTTCTCGCGGTAGGAAATTTTTTGTTTTCTATGCAACGAATCCCTACAGTCCCTCCAGGACCTCGTCCCCGTTGAGAACGCCATGCCGCTCGACCAGGCCTGCGCCTGGTCGAGGAAGCACTGGGAGAAGGAGGAGGCGGAGCGGCAGGCGAGGCTCCTCCAGCACGTCGCTCGCTATCGCCGGCCTGCGACTCCTCCATCCGGCGCCGCCGTCCCCGTCGTCGACCTCGAAGCCTCCGACGACGACCTATACAAGCCATCGCCGTCCCCGCCTCGCACCAGTGGCCGGTGGGGAGACGCCGGCCAAGGCAGCAGAGGGGGCTTCGGCGCCGCCGCAGTTCGACGACGATGGCTCCGACGACGATGGCGGCGACGGCGACATGGACTACACGGTGTTCTACCGCCATTTCGGCATGTAGAGCGCCATGTTTTAATATTTACAGTTGTATTCCCCTAGCCGAATTCGAAATATAGTCGAATTCGATCTCTATGTATGAACTTCGCCCTCTATATAGTAAATATCATTAAATTTAGTCCAAATTCGACCATTTTATGCCGTAGTTTGTCACGTTTCCGTTTTTCAAATTTAGATCGCCGTCTTCGCCTGAGATCGCGGCTGGGAAACTACTCCTCCCCACGCTAAATTTACGTCCAATCCGGACGTAAATTTCCCCGGATTTCGGCGTGGGGAGGGCAAACGAGTGGAGATGCTCTAACACTGGATGAAGGTGCTTCAGCCGAGGTTCCAGTGGTTTGGGTGTCTGGGGCCTCCGTCAGAGCAACTAGCACCTTAGAGCATCTCCAACAGGCGCGGCAAAAGGTGTGCGCGGTAAATTAACCGCCGATTTGCCGCGCGCAAGAGGCCGCGCGAACCTCCAGCGGACGCGCAAAAAAGCCGTGCACGCTAAAAGTTTTGCCCCGCGCGCGCTTTTGCGCCATCCCGCGCACCAAACTTGCCGCGTCGATTGCATGCACTGGTCATGAAAGCACTGCCCGTTTTCCT
Organism: Lolium rigidum; assembly: GCF_022539505.1. Taxonomy (NCBI): domain Eukaryota; kingdom Viridiplantae; phylum Streptophyta; class Magnoliopsida; order Poales; family Poaceae; genus Lolium; species Lolium rigidum. Next base: position 119,417,218 of record NC_061509.1, read on the forward strand.
GGCAAGATATCTTTACTATTAAATTGCAATAGGTGACTGTGTGGTGTCACAAATGAACCTGTTTTTATTCTGTTTTCATCTGGGCCTACTAACAAACGAGGCGGCCCAACTTACTGACCGGGGCGACTGGTGCGCTCCCGCGGCTGATTTCCCGACCTTGCCTCTTTCGAATTTGACCGGGTGCAACGCCGTCTCCCCCGCTGCCGCCCCATCTCTCCCATGGAGCGCCGCATACCAAGACCCTGTGTCGTAGACGAAATTTAGTGTGGATTCAGATGTCCGTGTATGGCGTCCAAGCAGAGGTGGCGGGGGACGCATTAGGAGAAGGCCGCCGGCAGAAGATTGGGCAGCGTGGCAAGCGTCGGCCAGGACGACGGAGCGGAGCACAGCCGTCCGCACCTCACCGCGTTGGTGAGGAACCAGAGAAAAAATGCAGCTGGCCGGTGTTGGGATGCAGCAGACTCGGCTAGGAAGTCGGCGGCAGGGTGGACGCAGCTCTTCCGCTCTGCCTCGATATCCACGACTGTGCAATCTCCATCCATTGCATCCCGTGCGGCAGGCGGCGACGTTCGGGCGAGTGGTGGTGACTAGCTCAGGGCCGGCTACGGCGTACGTAGGCAGGCCAGAGCACGCCGCAGTAGCTGCTGGCGATGGGGAGCACGCGGCCGGCGTCACGTTTTCCGCCTCCACAGCTTCATCTTCTTCTTCTGTTCTGTTGGTGTGCGGTGCCCACAACTTGTTTGTGTTAATGCCTTGAGGAATACAGCTATTGGAAATACTAGATTTAGATGTGCGCCTTGGCGCACGACCCCGTAAAAATCGCACAAATTTACATTTTAAATAAAAACGATATAAATAAGGTGTAAAAAGATAATATGTTTCTCAAGTTTTACACAATAAAATCAGTGGAATGAAATTAGGATAAAGCACACAAAATCACAAACGAGTGTAGCAAACGCTTATATAAAAATGCTCGACCGGAATGTTTAACTAACTTCACAAGGATCGGGGTTTCTTATATTTCTCCTTCGAAACATGCACACATAAGAGACTAACTTTTGAAGGAGTGGGACTTAGTTCTTTATAGCATTTTGACTAACTTTTAACTTAACCATGCTTACTAAAGATAACATATTTAACTATTTTTTGCAATAAAGGTACTAAACCACTGCTTCTTCGAACTTAGGAACCAACTTATACCGTCCTTATCATCATTAGATTGTTGTTCACCTTTTTTCTCCTGTGTAAACCTGATAATGCATCAGCACAAATACTTTGCATCACCGTGTAATTAGGAGGAACTAAGACAATACCTAACCGATACAACTATGGAACTCCTTTTACGCAAGTGTTAACAAAGACGCTCGAATCGGAGCACTTTTGTAGGTTCCATCAAAGTAAATGGGATACCCGGGTTTTAGTTGAATTCAAGTATTAATCTAATCTCAACCATTCTCAACAAAATTTTGCTTTATTTGCAACAACCGAAGATGATATTTACAGGATCTTTACTCGATTAAGAAGATTTAATTCTAAAATGTACTACCGAAAATCTGTGGCGGAACATATAAGCGTTTCGTGTCCATGGGGAATTGGCAATAAATTTCAATAGACGAGATAATCACCATATAAATAGGTACTCATGTACATACAATCACCAGCTTCAGAGACATTTATTATTCAAACAACGGAAAGAACATATATTGCATCGTAGAGGTTAAGATTTACCATTTTCCTGATGTAAATACCAATGCGAGTAGTTTTTTGCTTCTCTTATACGCATGATGATCGTAGAAAAACGCTGTTTAAAATAAACAGACTAGCAAAAGCAAGCATAAAGTATATGTCTGTTGAAGAAAAGCATGAGACGATGTTTAATCTATTAGTGAGCAACGAGTTCTACAATTTATCGGTCTATAAGCATGAATTCGGAAGAGTCTTCAGTTTGTTGGTTCCACAAAATAACACATGCACAAATTTACCAACTCTTATACCAGGTCATTCACAAAGCAGGAGACGAGAAAGACAAACACACAATATTCACGGGTAATGGGTAAGAGGGTCATTTCCAAGCCCAAATTGGACGGGTAGACCATTTTGCACATTTGCGGTTTGAGCTCCCCCAAGAACACCAGCCATCACGGATGCAGCGTGTATTGCCGGTGCAAGACCAACAAGCCGATGAAGGCTAGTGTCTCCTACAACGGGAGCTGCGGTTGATTGTTTCGAGCATCGCGAGGAAGGTATCGGTGTTAAAATGCACGGACATAAAATTGGCACATTTGTTATCTTAAAGCATACATATAAACTGATTGATGAATGATTATCAAGAAACTGAAACCAACCGGCGCTAGATGCCATTCCTGGTCCTCCACGACCCTGAAATGCATAAACATATCAAGAATAAGTCAATAGCTGCTTCTTATTGTTAACTTCAACTCGGTTAAGATTCCGAACTGCTCATGCATGAATCAAATATAGATTGCACTAACAAAATTTTCCATACGAAGCTACTTAATTTTCAATACGCAGAATTACATCATGCAAAGACCATTTCACTGTGATCTCAAGATAATTTAGCATAAATATTGAGTTCTCGTGTTAACCACTGGATCAACCAATCAACTATATTCCTGCAAAACAAAACAAAAATGCACCCAGTTGTGAGATTCTGATACAGTATTTTCTTGTGGATGCACTCTGACATCTTGGCAACAAAGCCGGCACAAATATATCGGTCACGGGTATGAAAGATAGATACAAGGGCTGCCGGCAGCAGCCTAAGGACATAGCAATTATTTTGAGAAAAAAGTTATTGATGTAATAGTAGACCAAAAGAAAAGTTCCATTGCATATTCTTTCCAGGGATTATTTTACTATTAATTGCAACCCTGTTGCTTGAGTACATCACAAGGATGCAACTATAGATGCACTCGACCAAGTGTACATCTTCTAGAATATCATTATGTTGCTATTTGCGAGAGAATCTCATGTGTTCAATACAATTCCGGCAAGATCTTCCAAACCATGATGTGCTACGGTTAAGCCAATAGCTTTGGCTCATTACTTTATTAAAAGAAGGCAAAGTCGAGACAACAAAGATAATTGTGGAACTGCGATACCAAAGATGATGCACGCTACCAGCACGATGATTTCACAAGGTAATTCACCAAAATAGCAGGTGTGCATATGTACAGCCAGTGCAGCTGTACACACGTACACATGCTCGTGCAAGAAATTGAAACAGGAGACACAAGGTGGTTGGCGAAAATACTACTATTATCATTCATAGGAACCAAAACCATACCAGCTTAACGTAGGGCTTGCAAGGTGAGAAATAAGGCTCTTCTACGGTAATGAACCGAGGATCTTCGACCTTTTCTCTATTTCTTTCATTGCTCCTCCCATTTTCTGCGAAATCAACACGTAATCGACGGCCATTAACTTCACAACCTTGAAGGTTCCGGCGTGCACCTAGAGCTGTCTCTTCATCCTTGTACTCACAAAATCCATAACCCTTGGGCTTTCCAGTTTCTTTATCAACAACCAGATCAGCAAGAAATTTTGAGCGGTCGGTATTCAGCGAAGTGTCATCAGCTTCATGGATTTTACGAAGTTATCGGGAGTAGAAAATAACTCATAACAAGTTTTAGCATAATGTGACTTGTAAGAGAAACAGATGATGAAGAGGCAGAACACATCTATATATTAGAGTTTCACATTATGGATTAATTAGCACTTTGCATGTTAGTTCGGAAAGTGGTACCCATAACACTAGGTAAATCAGGTATTCGGGAAAAGGCAGCGAGTCATAAGGAAGGCAACCCCTACAAAAACCTATTAAGCTCCGGGATCATCTTAGGATTCTTAGCAGCGATGTGGCACAAGGCAATCATGCTTCAACAAAACCAATGCATATTCTAGATGATGTGCGCTGCACTTGATTTTAGAAGAAGAAAATATCACTAAAAGCAATATGTCCATACAAAAAATTCCTCTTTCTGAAAGAGAATGAAAAGAGGGCATACGGGTAGTTTGACAACGAATCGATGAATCCTACGAGTTCACCAAACATGTCTATGAAAATCGAAAATCATGTATTTGCACAATCTTCTTGTCAACTTAACCAACTACATGACACACACACACACACACATACACAAAACTCAATAGGGTTTGCAGGGTTCAACTAAACCTCGAAGGAGACAACGGGTCCGACTTCCTCGCATATCTGCACGAGCTGCTCCTCCGTCGCATCGTAGGGTATGTTCCCAACTGCAACCAAATTCAATACACACCCTCGTCAATCCCAGCTCAAGAACCTTAGGCTGTCGCAGCAATTAATCCGGCACAAATTCACGATACACGCCAAAATTCACGATAACCTAAACTGAAAGGGGATATGGTCTGTCCGAAACACCGAAAGTGGCGGAGAAGGACCAACCGGTCACTCGTCAGCATGCAATTTCAGAGGGCAGAAACCACTTTTGCTGGCATGCCGCAAGTAAGTTTACGGTCCGTATCGCATAGAAAATAGTTCAAGGTTCAGTATCCTTGACCATATTGATACATAGTTCATTTGTGTGGAGATTATTTGAAAAATTGACCTGGCAAAAGGATAGCTCTGTACTTCGAAGGGAACAACAATATGAACAATGTTAAAACTAATCCATTTCTTTATCTTACCCTCTAAATTTGAGGCCACCTTGCCAAACCTTTATCAAGACACTTTAATGTTGCTCTTGAAGTTGTGAGGCCCATTTTTTAACTGATTCCAACTAAATCGTCCTTGTCTCCTCTTTTCTGAAAAAAATGTAAAATATTATGCACTTATTCAGACTAACTGCAAGATCAACCCTTCATCCAGGATGCTAATTTGCAAACAAGGGGATTAGTATCCCAAAAACATGTATTCTATGCATCATTTAACTAAAGAGATCTTCCTACTACTAATTAAATATCAGTATCAAATATCAGTATACTTGTACTTGTATACATAATATGCTGAATAAAAGATGTAGAGTTCATTCATTGAGTTGTGGTTTGGGAATAACTATCAGATCATTCCATGTGGTGCGTAAATCAAAAAACGTACGTACAACTACACATGATGAACCGATGACCGCCATTGACCGGTTATTTCTCAAGTTGATGCAAAAGCACCAATTATAATTCCAATATTAGAAAATGTTTTTTTACACAATGGAATATTCCTCATTACTCAGCCAGAGTCATATTCCAATACACATATATATTCCTCATTACACATCTATTAGAAAAACTAAAATTCCAACACATATCTAAGAGATCTAGGATTGTTCATACACAATGAACTATTCCTCTTCACATCTATAATCTGTAACTTCATTAGGCTCTCCACCAACGCTTGGAGGTATAAATAAGGAATAGAAAAAATAAGAAACAAGTAACTTCATTAGTCTGTTGCACTGATATATGGAGGTATAAATAAATAGACGGCTTGAGTTCCACACCTCAAGACCTCTTCTTTCCAAGGATTCTAGGCATTAGATAATTAAATTTAGGCACTTCACCATTAGGCTTTGTCTTGGAAGGTAAATTTATGAAATCTGAAAAAAAGCATAGAGAAGAAGAAGAAATCAGGTCATGCAAAAGCTCACCCAGAATTTATTCCCGTCAATCTGGCCATGTGAATGCTCGATGTAGAGATAGAGCATGCCTGCTCTTTTTCTTGCTCTCACAACACCACATCAGAGGAGGGGTAGGTGCTGAATTCCAAAGTCATGGTACCTTGAAATTACACAAACCTACCCCAATAACCACGGATTTTGCATCAATTATAATGTTTCTCATCTTGATCGGTTTTTGCACTGCAAGGCAAAATAAAATATGCTAAGAACTTATATACTAAGAAGATTATTAAATTGATACCATTTAGTAAGTGTACATAAAGGAGCATGACAGTGGCGAATACTATCGCAAATTTGCCATCCGTGCTACAGAAAATGGAGATTCTTTGTGAGTTTGTAGGTATATGACACAAGTGAGGGCTATTATGTCTAATATTTTGTAACTTTCGTCAAAGACTATTATAACTAAGAACTCTAATTGATTCTCACCTTTTTAGAGGGACAAGATGGATCCGAACAGACGTGGGATAACAAGCTGTGCATTTCTTATTTCATCATCACACTCTTGTTCACTCTTGTTCATCACGGACAACAATACGTGACACAACTTGAATAAATCACCTAACCTAAATTCATGGAGATCTGGGCGCCACCCATCTCCCAACGACCTCCACCTTTTCCCCTCTTGACCCATTGAGAAGAGGCACAAACAGAAAACCTCAGGAAAGACCATGCCAACTCATAAGGAGAAAACAAGTGTGACGGCTGCAAGATCTCGGGTACAGAGAGGAGAAGAGGTGGAGCTGGTACCTGGGCACATGAGGGAGAGATGGAGTCCAGCGGAAACCTGCCCCTCTTCCCGATGAAGATGAGGTCCGCCGTGGCCAGCGCGCCGCCGAGGACGGCCACGGCCGACACCCACGTCCCTGCCATGCCGGAGCCGATGGAAATCGAGGCGAGCGCGGCCGTGCCAGTCAGAGCCGCTCGTCCTTGGCATTGATAATCTGGATCGGGAGGACGCCGACGACGGCTCGCCGGAGAGGAGACCGGCGGCGGGGAGCTGGAGTTGGGGAGGCGGCGGCTGTGGGGATTGGGATAGGGTTTGGCCTAGGTGCTGGTTCGGTTTCTCGTTGCCTCAGCTGAGCTGCACATGCCCATCACGTCCACTTGCCATGTGCACCTGCAACCATGTTATACTCTTCCAAAGCCCACCCCAGGTAATTGACGAGCGGGCCAGCCAACCGCGAGGCCCCGCGCGCAGCTACTTGCGGGTAGAATGTCGTTGTTGCATGGCTTGATCTAGCTAATGGAGAGGGCTCAGAATTGATGGATGAGATGCATGGGTGAAAAGATCCGACGGTTTACATGTGCAGATCGCTGTGAAGCCCCCTATGGGGGGCATCGTTTATACCTTTAGATAGCTAAGATGTTCGAATGTGAATATGCTCAAGGGATTGCTGCGTGCATATATGGAAGTTTAAAGGACGATCAATCTTAGGCAATTAACAAGTGCGTGAATTCTTCTCCAATTAATTTTTTTGAGTTCAATGGAAATTGATTATATGTTCGTAACGAGTGCAATCATGGCAGTACCCAAGAATTCATTTTTCAATGCAACATCAAATACACCCTCCATTTATAAGCCTATCATGCATTTCGAAAAAAAGTTGACTACTAATTTAGTTAACAAAATATAAGATATATATCATAAAAATTATATTATTGAAAACATTTTTTGAATATGGATCCAATGGTATAATTTTTTTTGCCATATATCTCATATTTTGTTGACAAAATTTGTAGTCAGACTTATTTCTCGAAGTGCGTAATTGCTCTCTAAACCGGTATGGAGGGAGCACGTAAAGTGCTTTACCGAGTTATACAATAGGCGTCCATCCAAAGAAGAGGGCCTAAAAAAAATGAATATGTATTGACACAATGCGGCCCCTATTCATGTTGAATGCTACCTCTCTCGCAATAGGGTCAGGTGGCGTGCGATCCTCTTTTAGAGTGGCGGATCAGGCCAGAGGCAACCGTTGGATGTATGGAGTCAGATGAAGAAGTGGGAGGCGTCGTAGGAAATGTGCCGAGACAGCGGCCCGACATGAAGGCCATCGGCATAAGGTGATGGCCACCACCCTCCAAGATGCATGGCACAGGGTGGAGGACACATGACCCTATACCGTTTTATAAGCCTATCATGCATTTCGAAAAAGTTGACTACTAATTTAGTCAACAAAATATAAGATATATATCATAAAAATTATATTATTGAAAACATTTTTTGAATATGAATCCAATGGTATAATTTTTGTGTCATATATCTCATATTTTGTTGACAAAATTTGTAGTCAGACTTATTTCTCGAAGTGCGTAATTTCCCTCTAAACCGGTATGGAGGGAGTACGTAAAGTGCTTTACCGAGTTATACAATAGGCGTCCATCCAAAGAAGAGGGCCTAAAAATGAATATGTATCAACACAATGTGGCCCCTATTCATGTCGAACACTACCACTCTCGCAATAGGGTCAGGTGGCGTACGATCCTCTTGTAGAGTGGCGGATCAGGCCAGAGGCAACCATTGGATGTATGGAGTCAGATGAAAAAGTGGGAGGCGTCGTACAAAATGTGCCGAGACAGCGGCGCGACATGAAGGCCGTTGGCATAAGGTGATGGCCACCACCCTCCAAGATGGATGGCACATGGTGGAGGACACATGACCCTGCTATAAGGAAGCACATTTGTTAATGTATGAGAGCAGAATGAATGGGGATGGGGTATCGTTCAACAATAAAATGAGGTGGAGCTAGAGGCCGGTGAGTAGGAACATGGGTGTAGCCATGTGATGGTGGAAGATATAATGAAGTGGTGGTGCACTGCAAAACCCGTAGCAACGCACGGGTATTTTTCCTAGTATACATAGGGCGTCATGGATATTGCAGTGTGGTGCTTGAAGCTGTGACAAAATATTACCTATGGATTTGGCATTCTTTCTTTGGCATGGCGGGATCACACAATGACATCAACGTGTTGCAGCAGTCTCCGGTGTTCAGCAAACTAGTGGAAGGTCATGCTCCACCATGAAACTATGAGATCAATGGCCACCAATATACCAAAGACTATCATCTAGCCGATGGTATACATCCAAAATGGGTCACTTTTGTCAAAACAATCTCGGCTACATCAGGTCAGAAGAATTGCCACTTTGCTTCGCGATAGGAGGCTTGCAGGAAGGATGTCGAGCGGACATTTGGTGTGCTTCAAGCTCAATTTGCAATTGTCCGGTACCCTGCTCTAAGCTGGTCTCACGACCAAATGTGGGAGGTGATGCAGGTTTGTGTGATCATGCACAACATGATCATCGAGGATGACCGCAAGAATCATGTCAGGACACATGTTAATCCCTATGCGTGCAGGGCCCTCTTGCAGAGGTTGATCATGAGTTGCCTGCAGATTTTGCTAATTTTCTCGCCATGTTCCGTGACATCAATATTCATGAGCAACTTAAAAATGATCTCGTTGAGCATATGTGGAGGATCAAAGGATTATCAGCAAATGCAACGTCGCCTTGATCTAGCCCCATTTATCACATTTGTTTAGTTGTTTATTGATTGTTGTATTTTAATTTGCAAACAATTTTGGCAAACATATTTATTTGTATGCTATGTTTAATAAATGGTTTTGTTTTCGAAAACCCTTTAAAAAAGGTTGGGGGTGGCGTTTGGGGAACGTGGCTGGGGAACGACGTCCGCCAAACGCAGCATGAACAAAATAAGTCCCCCAAATGCTCGATCCGGCGCCGTTTGGGGGACACTTTGGGAGACGCGGCTGAAGATGCTCTTAGTCCGGGCCTCTTCGACTGCTTGTTCAGCGGCCTGCAGTTTTTCTTCGAGAACTTTGGCGTGCTTTATAGCTTCTTCTCGAATTTCCTCAGAGTGTCCAAAGGCAACTGCAGCAGCAACACAACGATCCTATGGGGTCACGCAAATTACACCGTAAGTACCAAAAAGGAAGAGTTTTTAGGCAACAACGGATACCTTCCAGTTTTCTGGCCTTGTCCCGGAACCCGACAAAGCAGGTGACCATGTCCATCATTTCGTGCACTTTCTCGGAAGAAATGATAGATGAGTAGTCAATAGTATAAGTGGGAGGGCACGTAGAGGTACTTCAAGAAGGTCTTTTGTGCAAATGTAAGGGCTTAGTTGTATTTCCTACTCTTTTCAGTCCCTATTTGTAATTTGTACTTCTACCGATGATAGTCAATGAAGCACTCGCTCCTTCTAGACTGTTCCTTGTTAAAAAAAAGGTCACGCATAGGAGTGAGTTTTGTTGGCTTCGGAGTAGGTTTTTTCCTTCGATGTCCGACTCTCTCCAAAACCCCCAATAGTGGTTACCATATATGGCCCCCACCCCACACCGGAGGAGTCTTTTCTCTGTTGAAAAAAGAGAGAGGTGTCGGAGCAAAGCTAGGGATGTCCGAGAAATCTCAGTATGCAGAATCTGTCTTTATCGGTAGCGTATCTTTGGTCATACTCCATTGACATTGATCGACAAGACAATACAGAGCACTGCTATAGCTAGATGGCGCTAGGATGCGGCTATAAAGCTGCTACTTCTACAGCCTATTCGGGAAGAAGTGCTATTGTAAGAAAATGGATGGATAGAAGCGTTTTTCATGGTGACTTTAAATCTACCAGTGTCTAAATTATTTCATGTAAATTTTGATTTATGATTAATTAAAACTACTGCCTCTGATTCATATTACTTGATGTTAATACAGATGTAACTAGACACATTTAGTTGTAGATACATCCATTTTAGCATCATGTAGTATGGATCAGAGGGAGTAGCAAAATAGCTTGAAATCTCAAAATATTCCCAGTGTCATGTTTATCTGGGGTCAGCTACTCCGGTGCCCAGCATAGTGAGATGACGATGAAGGTTCTCCGCAGAGTTAGCTGACCTAGATGCCCCAGCTCTGTCCATGAATCTTCCCTCACAAGACTGGCATTACTAATTTCAGAGTAGCTGCTGTTGAAGAAAACACTATACCGCTTTACACTTTCGTCCATCTCTATGGCGTGGTTCGCGTGACGACGTAGCACTCGAGAGAGGAGAAGAGCAGACAGCCGGTGCACGGCGGGTTCTCTCCTCTTCCTCCGTCGGGTCGAGGAGAGCAGATAGCCTGCGAAGACCGGAGCCAGCGGAGGGTGCAAGAAGCCTTGGCGGCGTCATCGACGCTGGCACCGACACGTGGACTGAGCCTACACTTAAGTCCATAGCTGCGCCGATCTGCCACATGACGCCGACTCAAGGTATACAACCATGTCCCGCCACTCATCGATCAGCATAGTTGCGTTGATATTTTCTTACGATTGTATTTCTCTGGTAATGGGACATGTAACCTCTTGTTATATATGTGGGCTCGCTAGATCAATTGAATCGTGTGTACTTTTTATTGTTTTGTCCGGTACTGCACCATATTACTCCGCATATAATTAAGGTTAGATTCAAAGTCAGATATCTATATTGTTTGAAAAGCTTATATAAGTTTCTTACTATATGCAGAGATATATATACATGGACGATCACGACCGTAACACTATGCCTCGACGTGGATCAGTTCTAGCTCATCGCTGTTGTGATGCTTCGGTACACTGCACCAAACACTTTTTTGTTATTAATGAAGGAGATATGCCCTAGAGGCAATAATAAAGTGGTTATTATTTATATCTTTATGTTTATGATAAATGTTTATATATCATGCTAGAATTGTATTAACCGAAACATTAGTACATGTGTGATATGTAGACAACAAGAAGTCCCTAGTATGCCTCTTAAACTAGCTTGTTGATTAATGGATGATTAGTTTCATAATCATGAACATTGGATGTTATTAATAACAAGGTTATATCATTATATGAATGATGTAATGGACACACCCAATTAAGCGTAGCATAAGATCTCGTCATTAAGTTATTTGCTATAAGCTTTCGATACATAGTTACCTAGTCCTTATGACCATGAGATCATGTAAATCACTTATACCGGAAAGGTACTTTGATTACACCAAACACCACTTGCGTAAATGGGTGGCTATAAAGGTGGGATTAAGTATCCGGAAAGTATGAGTTGAGGCATATGGATCAATAGTGGGATTTGTCCATCCCAATGACGGATAGATATACTCCGGGCCCTCTCGGTGGAATGTCGTCTAATGTCTTGCAAGCATATGAATGAGTTCATAAGAGACCACATACCACGGTACGAGTAAAAGAGTACTTGTCGGGAGACGAGGTTGAACAAGGTATAGAGTGATACCGAAGATCAAACCTCGGACAAGTAAAATATCGCGAGACAAAGGGAATTGGTAATGTATGTGAATGGTTCATTCGATCACTAAAGTCATCGTTGAATATGTGGGAGCCATTATGGATCTCCGGATCCCGCTATTGGTTATTGGTCGGAGTGAGTACTCAACCATGTCCGCATAGTTCTCGAACCGTAGGGTGACACACTTAAAGTTGGATGTTGAAATGGTAGTTCTTGAATATGGAATGAAGTTGGAATATTTGTTCGGAGTCCCGGATGTGATCCCGGACATCACGAGGAGTCCCGGAATGGTCGGAGAATAAGATTCATATATAGGATGTCATTTTATGTGAATAAAATGTCGCGGAAGGTTCTATGGAAGGTTCTAGAAGGTTCTAGAAAAGTCCGGAAGAAACCACCAAGGAAGGTGGAGTCCACAAGGGACTCCACCCCCATGGCCGGCCAACCCTAGTGGGGAGGAGTCCCAAGTGGACTCCCCCTTAGGGGCCGGCCACCCCCACATGGGAGGTGGGAATCCCACCTTTGGGTGGGAGTCCTAGTTGGGCTAGGATTACCCCTCCTATGGAAGGATTTGGTTCGGGTCTTATTCGAAGACTTGGACACCACCTCTTGGGGTTCCACCTATATAATGAGGGACAAGGGGGAGGGGGCCGGCCACCTCAAACACCACCAAGGTGGCCGCACCCCTATAGTGGCCGGCGCCCCCTCTCCCCAAACCCTAGCCGCCTCGCTCCTCCACTTCCCGCACGCTTAGCGAAGCTCCGCCGGACTTCTCCACCACCACCAGACACCACGCCGTCGTGTCTGTCGGATTCAAGAGGAGCTACTACTTCCGCTGCCCGCTGGAACGGGGAGGTGGACGTCGTCTTCATCAACAACCGAACGTGTGACCGAGTACGGAGGTGCTGCCCGTTCGTGGCGCCGGAACCGATCGTGATCAAGATCTTCTACGCGCTTTTGCAAGCGGCAAGTGAACGTCTACCGCAGCAACAAGAGCCTCATCTTGTAGGCTTTGGAATCTCTTCAAGGGTGAGACTCGATACCCCCTCGTTGCTACCGTCTTCTAGATTGCATCTTGGCTTGGATTGCGTGTTCGCGGTAGGAAAATTTTTGTTTTCTATGCTACGTTATCTTACAGTGGTATCAGAGCCGTGTCTATGCATAGATGGTTGCACGAGTAGAACACAATGGTTTGTGGGCGTTGATGCTCTTGTTATCTTTAGTTGAGTACTTTGCATCTTTATGGCATAGTGGGATGAAGCGGCTCGGACTAACTTTACATGACCGCGTTCATGAGACTTGTTCCTCGTTCGACATGCAACTTGTATTGCATAAGAGGCTTTGCGGGTGTCTGTCTCTCCTACTATAGTAAAGATTCAATTTACTCTTCTATAGACAACATTAGTATCAACGTTGTGGTTCATGTTCGTAGGTAGATTAGATCTATATCGAAAAACCCTAAACCACGTAAAATATGCAAACCAAATTAGAGAGCGTCTAACTTGTTTTTGCAGGGTTTGGTGATGTGATATGGCCATAATGTGATGATGAATATGTATGAGATGATCATTATTGTATTGTGGCAACCGGCAGGAGCCTTATGGTTGTCTTTAAATTTCATGTTGAGTAGTATTTCAAAGTAGTTGTAATAGTTGCTACATGGAGGACAATCATGAAGACGGCGCCATTGACCTTGGTGCTTCGCCGACGATGATGGAGATCATGCCCGAAGATGATGGAGATCATGTCCGTGCTTTGGAGATGAAGATCAAAGGCGCAAAGACAAAAGGGCCATATCATATCACATATGAACTGCATGTGATGTTAATCCTTTTATGCATCTTATTTTGCTTAGATCGCGACGGTAGCATTATAAGATGATCCCTCACTAAAATCTCAAGATAATAAAGTGTTCATCCTTAGTAGCACCGTTATCAAGTCTTGTCGTTTCGAAGCATCTCGTGATGATCGGGTGTGATAGATTCAATAAGTACATACAAACGGGTGCAAGACAGGTTTTGCACATGCGAGATACTAAGGTGGCCTTGACGAGCCTAGCATGTACGGACATGGTCTCGGAACACATGATACCGAAAGGTAGAGCATGAATCATATGGTTGATATGATGAACACTTTGAGTGTTCGCCAAAGAAATCACACCTTTTCTCGTGATGATCGGGTTTTGGTGCGGTGGATTTGGTTCGTGTGATCACTAAGACAAAGCGAGGGATATTGTTTTGAGTGGGAGTTCATCTAGATTTTTAATTATGTAGAATTAAAATTTGAACTCAATTTGTCATAAACTTAGTCTAAACTATTGCAAATATATGTTGTATAGATGGCGTCCCCAATCAATTTTAACCAGTTCCTAGAGAAAGAAAAGCTTAAGAGCAACGGTAGCAACTTCACCGACTGGTTCCGTCATGTGAGGATCTTCCTCTACGGCGGAAATCCGCAATATGTGCTTGATGCACCGCTAGGTGACCCTCCTGCGAAGCTGAAACCGATGAAGTAAAAGGCTGTTTACGCGACTCGGAAAACTCGGTACTCTCAAGTTCGAGTGTGCCATCTTATGCGATGCGGAATCCGATCTTCAAAAACGTTTTGAGCACCACGATCCTCATGAGTTGATGAAAGAGTTGAAGACTATTTTTGAGACTCATGCGGCCGTGGAATGCTATGAAGCATCGAAACAATTTTTCAGTTGTATGATGGAAGAAGGCAGCTCCGTTAGTGAGCACATGCTCGCCATGACCGGGCATGCGAAGAAACTCGGTGACTTGGGAATAGTGATTCCTAACAGGTCAGGGATTAATCGTGTCCTTCAATCAACGCCACCAAGTTACAAGAACTTTGTGATGAACTACAATATGCGAGAACATGAACAAGGAGTTACACGAACTCTTTGGCATGCTAAAAGCTGCTTGAGATTGAGATCAAGAAAGAGCACCAAGTGTTGATGGTCAACAAGACCACCAGTTTCAAGAAACAGGGGCAAGTCTAAGGGAAAATTCAAGAAGGGTGGCAAGAAAGCTGCCACGCCTCCTGTGAAACCTAAGAACGGCCCTAAGCACGATGCTTGAGTGCTATTACTTGCAAGGAGAAGGGACATCTGGAGCGTAATTGCTCCAAGTATCCGGCTGATCCGAAGAGCGGCCTTGTCAAGAAGAAGAAAGAAGGTATATATGATATACATGTTATAGATGTTCATTTCACTGGTTCTCGTTCTAGTACCGGGTATTTGATACTGGTTCGGTTGCTCATATTTGTAACTCGAAACGGGAACTAAAGAATAAACGACAACTGCTGAAGGATGAAGTGACGATGCGCGTTGGAAACGGATCCAAGGTCAATGTGATCGCGATCGGCACACTTCCTCTACATCTACCTTCGGGATTAGTTTTAAGCCTAAATAATTGTTATTATGTACCTGCGTTGAGCATGAACATTATATCTGGATCTTGTTTAATGCAAGACGGTTATTCATTCAAGTCCGAGAATAATGGTTGTTCTATTTTTATGAATAATATCTTTTATGGTCGAGCACCACAAAAGAATGGCTTATTTACGTTAGATCTCGATAGTAGTGATACGCATATACATAACATTGATGCTAAGCGAATTAAATTGAATGATAATTCTACTTATATGTGGCACTTGTCGTCTTGGTCATATTGGAGTGAAACGCATGAAGAAACTCCATGCTGATGGATTACTAGAATCACTTGACTTTGAGTCACTTGATAGATGCGAAGCATGTCCGATGGGAAAAATGACTAAGACTCCATTTTACGGTATGATGGAGCGAGCTATCGACTTATTGGAAATCATACATACCGATGTGTGCGGACCAATGAGCGTAGCATCGCGCGGTGGTTATCGTTATGTTCTAACCTTCACGGATGATCCGAGTAGATATGGGTATATCTATTTCATGAAACATAAATCCGAAACTTTCGAGAAGTTTAAGGAATTCCAAAGTGAAGTAGAAAATCAACGTAACAAGAAGATTAAATTTCTACGATCCGATCGTGGAGGTGAATATCCGAGTTATGAGTTTGGCATGCATTTAAAGAAATGCGGAATACTTTCACAATTGACACCGCACGGGAACACCACAACGAAACGGTGTGTCCGAACGTCGTAATCGAACTCTCTTAGATATGGTTCGTTCTATGATGTCTCTTACTTGATTTGCCGTTATCTTTTTGGAGTTATGCATTAGAGACAGCCGCATTCACTTTAAATAGAGCACCATCAAAATCCGTAGAAACGACACCGTATGAATTATGGTTTAATAAGAAACCTAAGGCGTCGTTCCTGAAAGTTTGGGGTTGCGAAGCCTATGTAAAAAGGTTACAACCGGACAAGCTAGAACCCAAAGCGGAGAAATGCGTCTTCATAGGATACCCTAAGGAAACTATAGGGTACACTTTCTATCACGAGATCCGAAGGCAAAATCTTTGTTGCTAAGAACGGAACCTTTCTTGAGAAAGAATTTCTCACTAAAGAAGTGACTTGGAAGAAAAGTAGAACTCGATGAGATTGATGAATCTATACTCGTTGATCGAGTAGCGCGAGTACCGGAAGTTGTACCTGTACCGCCTACACCGGCAACGAGAGGAAGCAAATGATAATGATCATGAAACTTCGAACGAGGAAACTACCGAACCTCGCGGATCGACAAGGGAACGTACCACTCCCGATTGGTTTGATCCTTGTCTAAATGTCATGATTGTGGATAACAATGATGAGGACCCTGCGACGTATGAAGAAGCGATGATGAGCCCGGATTCCAACAAATGGCAAGAAGCCATGAAATCCGAAATGGGATCCATGTATGATAACAAAGTATGGACTTTGGTAGACTTACCGAGAGCCGAAAGGCTGTCGAGAATAAATGGATCTTCAAGAGAAAAACAGATCTTGATGGTAATATTACTGTCTATAAAGCTCGACTTGTCGCAAAGGGTTTCAGACAAATTCAAGGAGTTGACTGCGATGAGACTTTCTCACCGGTAGCGAAGCTAAAATCTGTGAGGATTTTGTTAGCAATAGCTGCATTTTTCGATTATGAGATTTGGCAGATGGATGTCAAAACGGCATTCCTTAATGGAGACATTGAGGAAGAGTTGTATATGGTACAACCCAAAGGTTTTGTCGATCCTAAAAATGCGACAAAGTATGCAAACTTCAGCGTTCAATCTATGGACTGAAGCAAGCATCAAGAAGTTGGAACCGACGCTTTGATAAGGTGATCAAAGACTTCGGGTTTATACGAGTGTCATGGAGAGGCTCGTATTTACAAGAAAGTGAGTGGGAGCTCCGTAGCATTCACGATATTATATGTAGATGACATATTATTGATCGGGAATGATATAGAACTATTAAGCGATGTTAAGGGTTATTTGAATAATAGTTTTTCAATGAAAGACCTTGGTGAAGCATCATATATATTAGGCATCAAGATTTATAGAGATAGATCAAGACGCCTAATAGGGCTATCACGAGTACATATCCGGACAAGATTCTAAAGAAATTTAGAATGGACGAAAGTAAGAAAGGGTTCTTACCTATGTTACCGAGGCAAGGTATTGAGTAAGACTCAAGGACCGGCTACGGCAGAAGAAAGAGAAAGGATGAATAATATCCCCTATGCCTCGGCGATAGGATCTATCATGTATGCCATGCTATGTACTAGACCGGATATAGCACATGCTTGTTAGTTTGACTAGCGAGATATCAAAGTGATCCAGGAATGGAACACTGGACAGCGGTCAAGAATATCTCGAAGTACTTGAAAAGAACTAAGGATATGTTTCTTTGTTATGGAGGTGACCAAGAGCTCGTTGTAAACGGTTACACCGATGCAAGTTGGAACACCGATCCCGATGACTCTAAGTCACAATCTGGGTACGTGTTTATATTGAATGGTGCTTTGCGATAAGCTGGGCAAGCTCGAAGCGGTGCACGGTGGCGAAGTCTTCAACGGAATCGAGTACATAGCGGCTTCGGAGGCTTCATCGAAGCGGTATGGATGAAGAGGTTCATTGTAGAGCTCGGTGTGGTTCCTAGTGCATTGGACCCATTAATCATTTCTCGTGATAACATGGGTGCCATCGCCAATGCACAAGAACCAAGGTCACACAAGAGGCTGAAGCATATCAAGCTGCGTTACCACTCGATTCGCGAGTACATCGAAGATGGAGAAGTAAAGATTTGCAAAGTACACACCGATCCGAATGTAGCGGATCCGTTGACTAAAGCTCTCCCTAGGGCAAAGCATGACCAACACCCGAATGCCATGGGTGTTAGGTATATTACTATGTAATCTAGATTATTGACTCTAGTGCAAGTGGGAGACTCGAAGGAGATATGCCCTAGAGGCAATAATAAAGTGGTTATTATTTATATCTTTATGTTTATGATAAATGTTTATATATCATGCTAGAATTGTATTAACCGAAACATTAGTACATGTGTGATATGTAGACAACAAGAAGTCCCTAGTATGCCTCTTAAACTAGCTTGTTGATTAATGGATGATTAGTTTCATAATCATGAACATTGGATGTTATTAATAACAAGGTTATATCATTATATGAATGATGTAATGGACACACCCAATTAAGCGTAGCATAAGATCTCGTCATTAAGTTATTTGCTATAAGCTTTCGATACATAGTTACCTAGTCCTTATGACCATGAGATCATGTAAATCACTTATACCGGAAAGGTACTTTGATTACACCAAACACCACTGCGTAAATGGGTGGCTATAAAGGTGGGATTAAGTATCCGGAAAGTATGAGTTGAGGCATATGGATCAATAGTGGGATTTGTCCATCCCAATGACGGATAGATATACTACGGGCCCTCTCGGTGGAATGTCGTCTAATGTCTTGCAAGCATATGAATGAGTTCATAAGAGACCACATACCACGGTACGAGTAAAAGAGTACTTGTCGAGAGACGAGGTTGAACAAGGTATAGAGTGATACCGAAGATCAAACCTCGGACAAGTAAAATATCGCGAGACAAAGGGAATTGGTAATGTATGTGAATGGTTCATTCGATCACTAAAGTCATCGTTGAATATGTGGGAGCCATTATGGATCTCCAGATCCCGCTATTGGTTATTGGTCGGAGTGAGTACTCAACCATGTCCGCATAGTTCTCGAACCGTAGGGTGACACACTTAAAGTTGGATGTTGAAATGGTAGTTCTTGAATATGGAATGAAGTTGGAATATTTGTTCGGAGTCCCGGATGTGATCCCGGACATCACGAGGAGTCCCGGAATGGTCGGAGAATAAGATTCATATATAGGATGTCATTTTATGTGAATAAAATGTCGCGGAAGGTTCTATGGAAGGTTCTAGAAGGTTCTAGAAAAGTCCGGAAGAAACCACCAAGGAAGGTGGAGTCCACAAGGGACTCCACCCCCATGGCCGGCCAACCCTAGTGGGGGCGGAGTCCCAAGTGGACTCCCCTTAGGGGCCGACCACCCCCCACATGGGAGGTGGGAATCCCACCTTTGGGTGGGAGTCCTAGTTGGGCTAGGATTACCCCCTCCTATGGAAGGATTTGGTTCGGGTCTTATTCGAAGACTTGGACACCACCTCTTGGGGTTCCACCTATATAATGAGGGACAAGGGGAGGGGGCCGGCCACCTCAAACACCACCAAGGTGGCCGCACCCCTATAGTGGCCGGCGCCCCCTCTCCCCAAACCCTAGCCGCCTCGCTCCTCCACTTCCCGCACGCTTAGCGAAGCTCCGCCGGACTTCTCCACCACCACCGACACCACGCCGTCGTGCTCGTCGGATTCAAGAGGAGCTACTACTTCCGCTGCCCGCTGGAACGGGGAGGTGGACGTCGTCTTCATCAACAACCGAACGTGTGACCGAGTACGGAGGTGCTGCCCGTTCGTGGCGCCGGAACCGATCGTGATCAAGATCTTCTACGCGCTTTTGCAAGCGGCAAGTGAACGTCTACCGCAGCAACAAGAGCCTCATCTTGTAGGCTTTGGAATCTCTTCAAGGGTGAGACTCGATACCCCCTCGTTGCTACCGTCTTCTAGATTGCATCTTGGCTTGGATTGCGTGTTCGCGGTAGGAAAATTTTTGTTTTCTATGCTACGTTATCTTACAATTAAGAGTGTTTCGTGCAGCGTGACCGAAGTTCCACAACAGTGATGAAATTAAATTCCAGCCACACTGCATGAAAGCAAAACCTCTTGCGTGAACATGCTGCTTCTTAATCATGTACGTATAATTATTATTACTTCAATCTCGTCTAAATTTAGCTCGTTCTTAATCTTGCGTGCTATTTTTTGTTGTTGTTGTTGAAGCATATATACTATACTTAACCGGTAACCAACTTCTTTTTTCTTAGAATTTTGGATTTCTTTTGAGATTAACAGCATGATGACACATATGCTAATTTCTGGTTCAATCCTGCAGTGATTTTTCGGTGTACACTTCCGGTGATGTGTTGGAATTTATTTGCTTCTTTTCTTCTGTTTCCTGGTCTGCTTCGTTATGGCCTGGGTGGATGTAGCAATTCGTCTCTGGCCCAATGAATTTCACAGCGTGTGTAATTGGGCTTCCTTCAGCGGCTGGTCAAAGCCGTGCTGAGAATCCCCACTACCGAACGATTTGAGCGGTCGCCCCACCTCTCCTTCTCTGTCCCATCCGCTCTCCTCTCCATTGCCGCCGACCCCGTTCTGCCCGCGGCGCCGATGCCCGTGCTAGCCCAGATGGTGCTCCCGTGCGTTTCCCTACGGATTTAAGTGGGGTGGACGTGCGCCTGCTCGCCAGCTGAGCGGTCGGATTGGAGGGGTGGAGAGCTCGAGCGGCGCTACGGGCTCTCTTCGTCATTCACCGGCGGGCATATAGCGGTGCTCCAGATTCCCTCTCCATAGGACGGGGCTTGCTCCTCTCTCTGGTTGCCGTGGTGCCTACCGAGCCAATTATGACATGGCACGCCCTGGCTTGCCGTTCTGAGGAGGAACTCGGCACCCTAATCCCCTTCACCGGCGGCTGGCGGCGCGGTGGAGCCGCTCGGCCCCCTCCTCTCCGTCCGCGGCAATTGTGCACATGTGTGCTAGAGGGCTTCATCGGGCTGCACGACGGTGTCAGACGGCCGTGGTGGCCTCTGTCGTCTGTGGTGCTGACGGTGGTAGTGCTGGGCGAGCGCCAACGGCGGAAGGATGCATAGTTGGCCGGCGCGGCCGAGACCGACATATGACGACCATGGGCGAACGGTGGAGTATAGGCCGTGGGGAGCACGACGAGGGGTCGAGTCTACGCCGTGGAGGACCACGATGACGACGACTATATCCACGCGACTCTTACTGCTGTGTAGGTACGTCCGCCTCAACCCCCTCTCTACTCCTGAAAGTTCATGTGTTCTAGGTACGTGTCGCACGAATCCGGTGAAGAGAATGGCTGCCCTTTTCCCCCTTCTCCAACTCTGATTCAATCTTTTCTCTTTGAAGTTTCTGGATTCTCTGAAAGTGACCAGTGTTTTTAACTGTTCAGTATGCTTCAGTTGAATAGATCAAAACGAGGGGCTGGTCATGCGTTTCAGAAGAACAAGGATCAAGAACAGGTACATAATGTTACTTCATAATGATGTGTTGTAGCTCCCATATAGGACAGCTTTATAAATTCAAGGTGCTATTTCTGGTTTATTTTGAAAGTACTTTTATGCTCCATGCAAAAAAAAGTGCTACCAGATCCTGAATATTGATAGTACTGCCAGAACCTTTTATTTTTAGATGCTGAATTCCGTCCAGCATTTTGGTCTAAAAATATTATTATATTTGTTAGGATGCAGATTGTGCTCCTGGAAAGCCACCTCAATGATCGATGTACTGGAGGAAGCATTGGGTTCTTATCCTGCTCGAGAGACTCCCGAACGAGAGCCACTCATCAAGGTGACATTTTAACTTCATCCATTCATGAACAAGAATACATGAATAGTATATTCATTACTTGAAACTGACGTTTTTTTCAGCCCACTAATCAACCGAACCTCTTGCCACTGCACAGGAAACTATTTTCAGCAAGCTCCTACATTGCTATCTTCACGTGGTGCTGCTGTGTTTACTCGCGCGTGCTGTGTGGCCGCTGCTCTCTCTTTTGTGTGTGTGTGCTGCAGCATATAGCTGCACATGGTGCTCCCTCCCTCTAGCACATGTGTTGTTGTTTTGTTCCTCTCTCACACATATGGCTGGTGTTGCTGTTCCTCTCTCTCTGATCTAGAGAAATTTGTGCATGCAAAATTGTTTGATCATGTCTATGAAGCCTAAAAAGTTCATTTGGGCCTTCTATTGCAGTTTATCAATAGTGATCTTGTGTATGTTTTGCTTAGTTCTCGGATTTATAAATGATGTTTGTTCCTATCTTTCTCCATTTATATGACACGAACTCTTAAAAAAATATTGGTCTTCTCAGTTGATTATTGCTAGGAAGGGTTTGAAGAAAAACAATGGACATGTAATGGTTAGGTCTTTTAAAGCGCATGCTATACTTTTGTGTTGTTTAAAAAAAATGATAATTAGAAACCATAGATGATTGACTTTACCTTCTATTTATTACAATACTTGCAGCTGCTGTTTGGGGCTTTGGGGACTTGGTGGAGATAGCTAACCGCCTTGCCCTGGATGGATGGATGCTTGGATTTCGATAGCTGGAGATTAAATATTTTCTTATCTACTCTAATGTTCAGGTAAAATTTAGGGTTGTGTAGTTTTTTGTTCATGCCAGCGTTTTTCACGCCGTAGCACCTTCGACAGGGAAGTAGTTGTTTTTGGGTTCCCTGGAGATCTTATGTTTCTTCTGTAAATTGAATTAGTTTGACTGAAATTCCACCTTTTTTTTCATGAGAATGACAATGTTTGCTAGACATCTTTCTGCATGTTTATAGACACATGAAAATTTATAGGGTGAAGTTCTGTAAATGTAGGAATTTTGCAGAACAGAGATTCATGAGCCGTGCCACATTTATCTTGGTGCTTATGTGCTGATGTTTGAAGTTTACTTATAGTATTGGAAAGAGAAATACAATACTGCATTTTTCAAAGGAATGATCATGTAGATATCTATAGCAATGAATTAAGGGCAATCTATTTTTGTACTTTATTCATCAGAAGTGGGAGTCAGTTATGATGGTAACTTAAATCAATTCCTAAGTCCTAGCTATTCCTTCTCTACGAATTTGAGAAGGTTTCTGCATATTGGTGGTGAAAGCCAGGCTGCTGATTTCATCTTGGACATGGAATAGCTCCCAAGGGCAGCCTCCGAAATAGAGGAGGAGATTTAATTTTGAGGTATAGGTTCTGTTGATTTAATTCAATTTTTGCACACAGACTTGAAATCTTGCTTGCTACCATTTTTGACTGTGGCTGCATCAAGTCAAAGACATGTTAGTCTTCACCATTTCGTTAGAGTAGAACAAAAATCTTACCATATCAAGCTATGCTCTGTTTTTATGGTATCCATGCCCCTGAAGAACTAGATCTTGATTAGCAGCAGAGTCTCATCGCCGGGCATGCTGGGAGAATGAAACTTCAATTTATTCATAATGGTTCATTATTAGGCCGTGCAGATCCATTGTTAGGACACCAGCCGCTTGACCAACTTATCTGAATTGCTTCCCGCCTGTACCATGTTTAGTATCACTAATATATCATTGTATTTTAATTCAGTTATACGCGTGTATGCTGCTGCACCCAATGGATATGCTCATTTGTGATGAAAATACGTACTTAGATTATATGTTTTGAGTTAAAACACGTGTTTAGGGTTTTCGTGGATGGAGCAACGTGCTCCCCACCTCTTCTATTTATATACTTGGCAGGTTACAATACAAGGCACATACGATACAAATACACATGTATGTGGACCGATCTCTTAACACTCCCCCTCAATCTAAACTACTACTACATACAAGGTTTAGATTGGTTCGAAATCGGTCTAGCATCTGCCGTGTTGCTGGCTTAGTGAAGATGTCAGCCAGCTGATCATTAGAAGAGATAAACCTTACCACCAGAGCGCCATCAGCCACCTGCTCTCGCACAAAATGGAAATCAATCTCAATGTGCTTGGTCCTGGCATGGAAGACTGGATTCGCCGTTAGGTAGGTAGCACCCAAATTATCACACCATAAAATCGGAGCTTGCCGCTGGGTAACACCAAGTTCTCGAAGCAATGAACAAACCCACATAGCTTCGGCTGCTCCATTTGCAAGAGCCTTATACTCTGCCTCGGTGCTAGATCCGGAAACCGTGGGCTGCTTCTTCGAACTCCATGAAATAAGGTTCGGACCCACGAACACCGCAAAACCACTCGTAGAGCGTCGATCATCAACATCTCCAGCCCAATCCGCATCAGTAAAAATACTAACACTCTGCTGCAGGTGACCTCCTAATGCGAAGCCCCTGTATCCAATGTTCCCTTGACATAACGAAGGATACGTTTTACAGACCTCCCAATGTACTTCGGTGGGTTGAGACAAGAACCGACAAACCTTGTTGAGAGCAAAAGAGATATCTGGACGTGTGAGAGTCAAATACTGTAGACTACCAACCACACTGCGATATCTGAAAGAATCCTCTGGACCAAGAAGTGCACCAGAATCTCGAGCAAGCCGCCAGATGGTTGTGGCTTCAACGAGTCGACGACTCAAAGCCGTGGAAGGAATTCAATATCCAGGTCCCACAGGTGGTGCGGCATCTCTTTGAAGGTGCTACCTCCTCGATACTAGGGGATGGAGCGTCCACCTTCTTCTGGACAGACCGATGGTTACCTGTGGGCCGTCTGATGGATATAGCACCAAATCTTCTGAAGGCGGTGCCTAAACGCTCGCTTCGAACGCGAAAAGTGCGCGAAGGGCTGGCTGGGGCTTGGCTGGACGATGTCTTGCTAGATCTAGATGCATCAGCGATCCAGGAGCTTTTCCTCGTTGCTGATATGTTAGTGGATGTTGCCCTATTTGAGGGTGTGGAGGACAGCTTCAGATGGGGCTGGGAGAAAGATTTTTCTTACTCTGCGCGCTCAGGTTACCGAGCTTTGTTCGGAGCCAGGGTGGATATGCCAGGGGCGCTCCAGATTTGGCGCTCGAGGGCCCCACCTAATTGCAAAGTTTTCCTCTGGCTAGCCAGCAGGAACAGATGCTGGACTGCTGACAGATTGGGCAGGCGGGGACTTCCACATCCGGCGGCATGTCCTTTCTGTGACCAGAGTACCGAGACTCTAGACCATCTGCTCATGGCCCGGGATGTCTGGGCAACTTGCCTGTGCTGGTGGGGAAAGCTGCACTGGATGACGCAGATGGATTCGAGCTTCGTGGCTTGGCTACAGGAGAAGCGTAGTGGACCTGGGGGGACCGCGACCTCTGGACAGGTGTTACCCTCGTTTGCTGGTGTCTCTGGCGACATCGCAATGACATTGTGTTCGAAAAGGCCGCCCCTCCAAAGCCGTGGTGATTTCAGCGATCGCCACTGAGGCGGAGATGTGGAGAATCGCTGGGATTTTTAGAGGCACTCTTGCGCTAGTAGATAAGTGGAGATGCCGCGAGTAGTCCGGTTCAGTGTGTGTGCTACCCTCTGGGTAGTGGGTTGCGTTGCGCGGGCGTCTGTGCCCCGAACGTGTTGTATCTTTGGCCTTCTGGCCTTTCTTCTTGATTCCGATACGTCTTTCCATGATGTATCCTTATTTTAAAAAAAGTTACTGGCATCATTACCATTTAAGCAACATACCAACTTTTCAGTGAGACTTTTATATGTTAGATAACTTATGGCAGGATGGGTGACTTTTGGGTTACAAGGTGAAAAAAATCTGGAAGTGGGGATGGTTCCTGAGGGGCCTAGAAGCTTTCATTGAACGGTGGAGTAACAATTACAAAAAGGCTTTAAGGGAAAAAAGAAATTACAAACAAGCCCTAACATTTTTGCACCGAGGACCCTAAAAGTTACTGAAGAAATGCCATCGGGTCCAGCTCCAGAGCCACCACTTTGCCACATCACAACGCAGTAAGAACCTCGCGCTGGGGATAGAACCACTTGGGGCGAAGCTCCGGGAGCCAACTGTGCTAGAGCAAGAGGCCCCCAGTCTTGGCATATAAGCTTTGAGGTTGTTGTTAGCCTGCAATCACCACTTTGGAAGAGACACATAACTTTGGTAGCTCAATGCCACTTAACCTTGGATTAGCGTCATGATCTTATGACTAGGTAGTGTACAAAAGCCACATAGGAATCTAGGTTTAGTAGTAGAGGCTATAGGATGTACTACGAAAAGTGAGTTGTCAATAGGTGGTACTATGAGAAAGTTTCCAGCCTTCAAGTTAAAAGGGGGAATAATTGGATTGTGGGGATTAACAAGAGAGGATAATAGTAGCGACAACTCAAAGAGATCAATGCGATGATTAAGAGATATTTAGGAGAGTGATGATCATAGGATCTCAAATAGGTTTGTCTAGTAATCTAGAACCCCTACTCAAATAAGTGGAGTGATCATAGGAAGTTAATCTAGTAGATCACACTTGATAGTAAGACAAGGGAATATAAAGGCTTCACTAACAAGCCTATTGGATTGACAAGTTGAATATTAGGAGTTGATATAACCCTTGAGAGCGAAAGTAGCCAAGTGAACCACATAGATGTGTGTGTGAGAGAGAGAGAGAGAGAGAGAGAGAGAGAGAGAGAGAGAGAGAGAGAGAGAGAGAGAGAGAGAGAGAGAGAGAGAGAGAGAGAGAGAGAGAGTAAAGTGAGCCTGAGTACATGTAGGAAAGGAATTCCTTAAACAAAATTCTCTAGTCTTGAGTTTACTTAAACCATAGGAAAGCCATTTACGAAAACCTAAACTCTGGTTAAAGATGATCTTTTCCAAATCATCTAAAACTCTATTTATTTATACATCCTCATCCATTCCATTTTGTTTGCTTATAGCAAATCCACTATAGAAGATACTCTAAATTGTTTACCCCAAACTCAAATTGACAATGACACATGGTATTATAAAGTACTTCCCAACAAAAGGGCATATGTATGAGATTTCCTCAACAAGGAAAACGCTAGTTGTTATATTGCATGTCATGTGAGTTATGAGTGTAGAAATCATTCCTTAGTTGTCTATGCAAGGAAATGAAGTATAGAGAACCTCTGTGAATTCTATAAGGTTCAAAATATTCATTTTGAACTAGGATTTCATTTTAGAGGATTATCAATATATTTCATTCTCTTAAAAATTCTTTCCTATGTGGAATATCAATTTTGAGACCTATTACAATAGATGGGCGCAATTTATTTGAAAGGAATCTTGGCTAGATATCCAAGTCCAATGAATTGTTGAGGTTCAAAATAATCATTTTGAATCGAAATACATAATGGTATTTGAATATTACTTGAATACCACATATTCATTTGTGAAGAATCAAATAGCTAAAACCTAATCCAAATAATCTCGAGGGATGCTAAATACCTGTCAAACATTTCACAAGTAATTCAAATAATTGAACTATTTAAACTCTATATGAATTTAAAATCGTTCCCTTAGTACTTCAAAGGTCGTTTGAAGTCACATAGAGATACGTGGGGAGATAAATAAACAAGTAGTAAGATAAAATTATTGGAGGGATGTGAAATACCTCTATGTACTTACTACACCCTCCGGTTTTGAACTAGAGGGAGTAAATAACTTAAACAAAAGAGGTATTCAAATGCTCCTCAAACCAATTTAAAATTCAAACTTGTTTGGAAACTAAATAAGAAAACTGAAAGAGAATAAGAAGAAAAAAAAGACTAACTAGGCCGAACCCACTAGCTAGTCCTCCTAGCTAACCCACTAGCACAACCCGGCCCAACTAAACTATTCCAGCGTCAACACATAAGTCCTCTACCGCGAGGGTTATTTTGAGCAGAAGCACAACATGAGTTGGAAGCTCGGTGTCGTCTTCCCGTTGCTGGCCTATCCTGTCACCAAACCGACCTAGTCGTATAGAATCGACACAACCCAGCTAAGGACAACAGTGGGCATGGTATGTGCAGGGTAGAGCAATACCATACCCATGCTCGTATAGTTAATGGATACAAACTTATATCCATATGCGTACCCATGGGTATATAACTTTACCCATACCCGACGGGTACCCATACCCGTTGGGTATCCGGTGGGTAGGTCAAATTGTACACAAGTCACTCACAATTTTATATTTATTGATAATATTTTTGATTAAAAAATGAATAATCTCAACTCAATAATATATACTCCCTCCGTTCCTAAATATAGGATGTATAGTTTTTGGCATGGAAATTAAGAAATGCACATTGAGGGCAAGTTACATGAGTTTTGGGCAAGATTACCCCTGGATTATTGCTTTGAGAAAATAGAGGAGTTTGCATGAGCTAAGAAAATGCAATCGTATCCGTAATAAAATGTCCAACTGAGTGGTTCTACGCAATACACTTTATATTTTGGAGGTTTTTTCGGAAAAACTATACACCTTATATCAAGGAATGGAGGGAGTAGTTGAGTACATAAGAATTAACAGAATATGAAAATTACATTCTCATGTTCTAAATCATACTCCCTCCGTTCCTTTCTATAGTGCCTATAGATTTTTGGCATTTGATTCAGAATATAAGCTTGTAGCTTGGCTTTTTTTTTTCAATTACCCCTCCTCGTTCAGCTCCCACACAACAGACGTGAGAAAAATCCATACAAAATTGGAAACAATTAATTGAGATTCCTACTGCATGGCCCAATGACTCCTTAAAATTAGGCAGAAATGTTTTACTTTCCTTAATTGAACTTGGTTGCACATACATGGAGAATCAACAAAAGAGATTTATGGGATTTGTTATGGCAAGTAAGGAAGATATGGATTTCCCAACTTTTATGTTGATCTCAACTCGTTCAGCTAGGGGGTCTTGTGTAAAAATATTCTTGCGCTAATTTCCGTGCCAAAAAATTATAGGCACTGTAGAATGGAACAGAGGGAGTATTTGTTTAATTATTGTTGGATTTTTCTAATGCTTACTAAAACTTCAGAAACACCACGTTTGCTTACAATCATCATACACTAATTTTTCACTTTTTAGTCTGTCTCATCCTATATATAAACTGTTGAGTTCCGTTGGCCGGTTTTTTTTGTAATCATTTGCATTGTTGTGAACTGTTGTCTATGCATAACCATATTCTTCCACTTACATCCCGCACTATATGCATCAGTCTGTCTCATAGATTTATTAAATATCAATGTTGAGTTCTGTTGCTATTCATATGTAGGATGAAACTTATGTGCCTCTACTCAAATGGATAAAAAATGATCCTAATGAGGCTGTTGTGAAGACGATGGTGTCGCCACCATCTTCTGAAAACCTCTACAAGCACAAGGCCATGGGCCAGATGGGAGATATCCTTTTCAGGAAGCATGTATATTTTCTTAATCCTCATACAAGATTTGATTTTTGTCTGTTTATTGCCGGCTTTGTCTAATGCTTACCAAAAGTTCAGAAACACGCACAACCCTATTCTTCCACTTACATCCAGCACTATATGCATCAGTGTCTCATATATTCATTCAATATCACTGCTGATGTATGTTGCTATTCAATTTTTCATATGCAGACTGAAACTTCTAAGCCTTCATTGGTCAAAAGGATTGCAACTGTTGCTGATGAGGCATCTCCAGAGGCTGCCACCAAGTTACTGTCAGCCCCACCTTCTGGATGTGTATATAAGCTCAAGTCCAAGCACCAGCCGGGCCGTAACCATCCAAGGGTTCGGGTATATATTTTTAAGCCACATATACATGCCATGATTTATGTGTGATATTATCACTGGCTCTGTCTGCACTCCCTTGAGTTCTGTTGGTTTCTTCTGTCAACATTTGCATTGCTCTAAACTATGCTCTTTACACAACCTAATTCTTCCACTTACATTTAGCGCTACGCACCAGTAGTACTGCCCATGTTTCCTTCACCATCCCGATGCCGAGCTTGCGGGAATGGCGGGCCCATGTACATACCCCGCGTATAACACCTCTTATGGCTCTATCTACCTTTTTAATAACTCTTCACAGAGTTACAAGTATGTATTCTCAGTGTTTTGCATGAATTGACATATATTAAAGTCTTATTTTCAGTCTTCCTGCTTCTTACATTAGTATCAATTTTCACATGCATACTGTACCTTGTGAACTTCGTCCAATGATTAACCAGATGTGTCCGCATGAAGGGTCTTTCACTATGCATGGCAATGGCAAATGGATGAACACCTACACGGTCTATGAGGTGTATGTCTACAAGATGCAGGCCATCACATATTTGTATGGACATGACTGGAGAAAGTTCGCTTTTGACTACAGTCTAAAGAAGGGCGACGAGCTGAGGATCAGAAACTCAAAAGGGAAGATATATGTAACTGCTTACAGAGTTGAAGACACTTCCAAATATATAATATGTAACTTTTCTTGTACTCATATCCTTTGATTACTGCATTCCAAGAACTTGTTCTAAACCATTCTCTCTATTCTAGCTAGCTGGGTTTAACATGATCAAAGCTGCAGATCCCCTGACCGAACAGGAACCGATGTCACTAAGGGCACCGACACCAGCACCGGAACCGGCTTCCCGGTCTTCTGCATCAGCACCGGTTCCTGTACCTGCCCCGTTTAATGCATCAACCCAACATGCCCCTACATCAGCATCGGTTCCTGTAGAGGCCCCGTATACTACACCTGCCCAGCAGGCTATCAGCACCGGTTCCTCTAGAGGCACCATTTACTGCACCTTCCCAGCAGTCTCCTGCATCAACATCATCTCGTTTACCAGCCCAGGCTCCTACACCTGCCCCAACGAGATCACCGAGGTCTGAGCTCATTGCAGTAGCCACCCGTGTGGGGACTAGGATGCATCCGAAGGCTATGTTCGTGAGTATATGACAGCTGAACTGCTCTTATCTTGATGTCTTCTCTGCTCAAAGTCTCACATGGTTCAGTGCATTAGTGCCATTGACTAATTTTTGGTGCTATCTCTTGCTTTGAATCAAAAATTGCCTAAAAGTATCTCCAAGAATCTCAATGCCGACCGAAGGGGCAAGATATCCCTTGTCATGAAGATTGAAGGTCTTACCGTGGAGGGACGGTACTCTGTCAGTCCCACAGATGGCCGATTGGCTGTTACTTCCAGGTGGAAAAAGTTCATTGACGGTGCCAAACTTCGCATTGGATCAAAGTTCAAGGTAAAGATCTTTCGCTGCCACTACGACATGTTGGTCATGAAGTTTGTGGTTGTCTAGTTCTATTGTCCCATGAGCCCTTAGCAAATGCATTTGTAGTTATAGTTATATAAGGTTATCTTATTTGAACTGCTAATTAACTGTATGGGTGGTAAAACTGTGGCAAGCTTTTGGGCTCTTAGCAAGTATGTATGTATGATCAACTATTATGATAGCTAATGTTTGTGTCCATCTTAATTTGCATTTCCATTTTAGAAAAAAACTTAATTTGTATTTTGGTTGTCGTCTTAGAGAACTATCAGATTGAACCAACAACATGATTCAAATAGATTCATTACACCGAGCCACATGCCTTGACCTTGCTATACACAACTTCCATTAATCAGTGCAAGAAGTCTTACCTGAGCTGCCTGAACCACGGCAGATTCGAATCCACCTTAGCTATCTAGAAATACAACTTTTGCAGAAAAAGGATTGCAACCTTCTTGATTTGAAGTATCATGCCCTTCTCTGATTCCAAAGAGGATTGGCAAAACTATTTCCGTCAAAAAAAGGGAGTGACAAATATTTCAACTGGGGCTGCATCTGCCCATCTGGGACTTCGAACTATCCCGCTGGACGCCTTTGACTTGTACAATTTCAGCCCACTCCAAAACAGGAAAGTCCTATGCTTCGCAAAAACAAGAAACAAGGAGATTCAACATATAAGTTTGTTTATGTAAAAATAAAGATTTAATTTATGCGTTTGCAATAGCTCAGAGGGAAATACACTGTTTATTGTCTGCAAAATAATCAAGATATCACATGTTTCTTGTACGGGGAGGTTGACATCAGGGACCCATGAGCCAGCAACGTCGTCAACGTTTTAAAGGCGGTAGGGGATCGAAAGAAAAATAAGCAAAAACTCAGTTGGTAAAAAAGTCGAAGAAAAGAAACATTTATCATTCTGAGAGGATGACATGCGGGACCCATGAGGCAGCAGCATCCTCAACATTTCCAAGGCGGCACGGGATCTAAAAAAAATGCAAAATAGCCAGAAATTAGGGGTCAAAAATAACTCCAAGAAAGGAAAGGTTTATTGTTCATAGAGGCTGACATGTGGGACGCATGAGCCAGCAGAGTCCTCAACATTTCAAAGGCGGCAGAAGATCAAAAGAAAAAGGAAGTAGCCACAAATTAGGGGTAAAAAATTACTCCAAGAAAGGAAACTTTTATTGTTCATAGAGGATGACATGCAGGACCCATGAGCCAGCAGCTTCCTCAACGTTTCAAAGGCGGCATGAGATCGAAAAAAGGCAAGTGACCAAATATCAGGAGCCAAAAATAATCCAAGAAAAGAAACTTTATTGTACATAGAGGATGACATACGGGTCCCATTTTGCAGCAGCGGTCTCAACGTTTCAAATGCGGCATGAGATCAAAAGAAAAATGAAGTAGCCAGAAATTTGGGGGTAAAAAAAACTCCAAGAAAAGAAAGTTGATTGTACATAGAGGATGACATGTGGGTCCCATGAGTCAGCAACTTACTCAATGTTTCCAATGCGGCAGGGAATCAAAAGAAAAGGGAAATAGCCAAAAATCAGAGGGTGAAAAAAATCCAAGAAAAGAAACTTGTATAGTACATAGAGGATGACATGCGGTTCCCATGAGCCAGCAGGTTCCTCAACGTTTCAAAGACGGCATGATATTGAAAGAAAAACGCACGTGACCAAATATCAGGAGCCAAAAATAATCCAAGAAAAGAAACTTTTATTGTACATAGAGGATGACATATGAGTCCCATTTTGCAGCAGCGGTCTCAACGTTTCAAAGGCGGTATGAGATCGAATGAAAAAGGCAAGTGAACAAATATGAGGAGCCAAAATTAATCCAATAAAATAAACTTTTTATTGTGCATAGAGGATGACACGTAGGTCCCATTTTGCAGAAGCGGTGTCAACGTTTCAAACGTGGCACGAGATTGAAAAGAAAAAGGCAAGTGACCAAATATCAGATGCCAAAAATGACTCCAAGAAAAGAAACTTGATTGTACATAGAGGATGACATGCGGGTCCCATTTTGCAGCAGCTTACTCCACGTTTCAAAGGTGGCACGGGATCGAAAGAAAAAGGCAAGCGACCAAATATCAGATGCCAAAAATAACTCCAAGAAAAGAAACTTGATTGTACATAGAGGATGACATGCTGGACCCATGAGGCAGCATCATCCTCAATGTTTCCAAGGCGGCAGGGGATCAAAAGCAAAAGGAAATAGCCAAAAATCAGAGGGTGAAAAAAATATAAGAAAAGAAACTTTTATTGTACATAGAGGATGACATGCGGGTCACATGAGCCATCATGTTCCTCAATGTTTCAAAGGTGGCATGAGATCGAAAGAAAAAGGCAAGTAACCAAATATTAGGTGCCAAAAATAATTCCAAGAAAAGAAACTTGATTGTACATAGAGGATGACATGCGGGTCCCATTTTGAAGTAGCTTACTCAACGTTTCAAATGTGGCATGGGATCGAAAGAAAAAGGAAAGTGACCAAATATCATGTGCCAAAAATAACTCCAAGAAAAGAAACTTGATTGTACATAGAGGATGACATGCGGGTCCTATTTTGCACGGTCTCACGTTCGAGCGACGGATCGAAGAAAAAGCAAGTGACCAAATATCGTGCCAAAATCACTCAAGAAAAACTTTGTACATGAGGATGACATGCGGTCCCATTTGCAACGGTCCAATGTTTCCAGGTGGCACGATCAAAGAAAAAGAGTAGCGAAGTGGCAAAATCCAAGAAAAGAAAGAATTTTCGTTCATAGAGGATGACATGTGGGACCCATGATCATGCATCATAAACGGCTTGATCGGGGAACGTTGAACGAGATGGCGCGATCGAGAAAAAAACAATGCTAGAGTGGCTGCCATCTGGGCCCTACATCCCTGGGCGGTGCGGATTTGCGTTGACTCGGCCGGCGCACCGAGAATTCATCATGCACCACATCCGGGCCACCATATGTGACATTTTCCACGTTTACGTCGGGCTATATGGCCTCAAAAACAAGGAAAAAAAAGTTTTGACATGCACCACGGAGAGAGCAAAAATCGTCGGGCATGGTGCATCAGCAACCACGGCGCGACTTTCAATTCGTCGGCCATGGCAACTTTTCTTGTAGTGACTTAATGGATTACATGCAACGTTACTGGGTTTGGGTTACATGCATACAGTAATGTAAGACCCGATTCATCGTGCACATAAGCACCAACACAACAGTTCAAAGTCGTCACATTAGTCACCCCATGGACAAACGCGGTATCAAAATAATAGTTCAAGCGTCGAACATCCCACATGTTCATGATGTAATCAAGATTACAAAGTCATTGACAACTGCTCGATTTTTGAAAATGATGTGAGCAACTTATTAAGCTTTGCAAACACCCAACTCTGCATCTCTTCCTTTTCTTTTGCCTTGCTGGCCATCTGATCAATTTTAGCATTCTGGATTTGAATAATATCGCGCAGCTCTGCAATTCTACTCTTCTCTCTCCAGTTATGCAGCAAGCTTGATCTTTCAAACTCGCCAAGGCTGATAGGGCTGATGCACAACCCCTGCATTCTGAAGAAAAGTAGGTTGGGAGATTTTCTTTGACAGGACATCGTGTACAACCTGAGCCTCAGTCTTGCCTCCTCCATCAGCTATTGGTACAAACAGCTGATGTTCCATCTCAGCCTTGTTTTACAAAAAAGAAACATGGTTATGAGATGCATCATAATATAACCTTCACATTAGTGATGACTCTTTGAAAGCTGCCTGACAATTGCATTCTTAGTCGGGGTGGAGAAGCCCGTATGGCGGCTCAAGTGGCACTCCTTGAACATATCTAAAGGACCGAGTTTCTTTAACGTTGTACTTCTCCCCCTTGAAAAACACAAATATTAAGCGGCCTTCTTAAAGGATCTATTAGGATCTGGTAATAAAAGAATTTGCATCCACACATAAACTACATTTTGTGCTATCAACAATGCACATGAAAGTTCATAGACGCAGCGGATACCCAGACATATTATTGTCAAATACATACAATACAATAAGTGCTATTGAACAAGAAATATCTAGCACATGCATTGGGCGACAAACAAACTTATATAGCAATCTAACGGGAAACATCAATCACAATTATCTCTTGGCAAGTCTTGACTTACCAAGATCTTTAGATAAGCTTCATAGTTGTGTGGCCCAGTAGTGTGATGGTATAGAACCTTAGAACGGTTTTCTCTGTTTTGATTACTGATTTCCTGAAATGGAAGGTATAGTTAGTAACAGGAAACCAAAAAGTCCAAACTGATGAAAAGGTCTAAGCAATTCACTTATCCACTTCAACACCCATAAGCATGTACAATGCATCATCTTCAATTTTGCAAGGAACTGACCTTAATCTTGGGATCCATCCAGTGTTGCACAAGCTCGTTCCACTCAACGTCATTCATCAAACTGACGTGGCTTTCTTTCGGCACATCACAGAGAGGAAGGCAATCGAAGTACTTTCTTTTAAGGACATGCCGTTGATGCTTAACACCTATCAGAAGATACCTCCTACATGCTTCTTCTACTGGTGAAGCATTTATATCCATATCAAACCTTACCTAGAGAGTAGTGACATGAAAGAACATGCATACGAATGCAAATCTCTTAAATCAGCTATATATAAACATTACAGTCGAGCAAAGTTCCTACACTATATACTTATCCCAACTCTGTGGTAATAGTCATAGAGGAGCCTAGTGTCCCCCTTGTACTTCCTCCAGTGCGAACGCACATGAACATGGTTCTTGATAGTCTTGTAACATTCAGTTGCAAACTTTGCAGCGATTATAGCTAACACTAGCCTTATCCTCCCTTTTGGAACGACCACTGGCAGTTTGCCAGCCGGTGATCGGTACAATCTGCTCAATACTTCTCCCACGTTTTTCTCCTTGCCACTACACATATAGACAACTTGTGAGGTAATAATGATAATACTACAGATAAAATATGGAAGAAACATGCAAAATACACCAATAATGCCTTTAACCCCATTGCTAGGCAGGGTAGCCTCATCATGTTGAGCAAGGTGAGGAGTTCCATGGCCTTCAACATTCATGAGATTGGTGGCATCGATCCGGCCAGTGACTATGTCCACAAGGACATGCCCCATAGCATCATTTTATGTGTTCATGGGTGGCAACTTGAGTGTGGTCATCGTGCATCCAAAGAAAATATAAATGCAAACATAGAACTTCAGAGTACAGCATGCTAGATGCAGTAAGAACTTAGTGGTACAACTTGCCTTCAACGAGAGAAGGGTTTAGACGAAGAGATCTGCGGCACACTAAGATTGCATTTGTTTTTTGTCTAGCAGGTGGCATGTCTGGCGATGATCTTTTGGCGCTCATCTGGGATGTGATTCCAACTGAGGCGTCTGGTTAGCCATGTTGCATTTGTTGGCGGCATGATACTTATTTCCCTTTTAAAAAGCAAAACATGGATAAATGAAGTGACATGACAACAATGAATTGGCATTAGCAATCAAACATAAATATGACAAGACATAATGGGATGAAGGAACTAGCACCTTAGCTGTCGAGAGAGAAGTGGAGGTCTCTATCATATCGCATAATAAGAGTTCAAGATCTGAATCTCCTTCGGATGGTTGAGATGCTGATATTCTGTTGCTGCCCTTACCTGCTGAGCCACCACTTTTAATATCCTTTAACGCGGTTTCAGCAGCGTCTGCTACCAACTTCTCAATACGGGAACCTCCAAGTTTGGCAGTGCTCCTTCTGACATTCTGCATGTTGCTTCTATTTTTCACTGTGTTTGGTGCCTAAGATATTAAGGACATGCAAAATTCATAGATTGTGATGTTAGTGGCGAATAAAAGGGGAAAATTGAATAGATGCACTAGTTTAATTTTTTCGATAAAGAGCATATATTAATATAGCGGAGATACCAATTACACCCAGCCTATGCAACAACATCATGCCCTAATGGCCTAAAGGATGCACACAGCCGAAAAAAGAGAAGAATTACAAAAAAGAAAAACCCCGCTACAGGGATCGAAAACTTGAAACAGCAACACTGACACCACCAAGACAACACTAGAAGATCAACTTCTCCATACGCGACGCGTGCAAGAGATGCACTAGTCTAATACACTAATGTGTCTCAAATTCTTCTAGATACGGATGTATCTAGAACTAAAATGCATCTAGATATATCTGTATCTAGAAAAAAATGGCTACCACCAAGCTATTCTCTAGACATCGACCCAACGACAAAGTAATACAGAGTACTGCATAGTAATCGACCAACATACGCGCACCGCAAGAAACAAACAAACAAACTGGCTGCGGAAAATGGAAACAATTACCAAATCCTGGCGTCATGGTGTGTGAGAACATTCTGAAGAAATGGTGAAGATGTTGCCTGGACGATGGAGGGCCGCGGTGTGTCCGTAACGAGGCGGCGATGTGTCCGGCGAACTGCATGGTGAAGTAGTGGGGTGGAGGAGCTGGGTAGACGTGTCCGGAGGCAGATCTAGGGTTTGTTGAAATGGGGAAATTGGGTGTGAGATTATGTCGGGGGGAAGACCCCGGGTATGGCAAAAGACTAGGAACAGTTGGTTCAGGGCCGGCTGGCCCGCGGCAAAGGCCGGCTGAGGAGCAGCCGGCTGGAGATGTGGCCGGCTACCCTGTGAGCCGGCTGCGGCATGGCTAGGGCCGGCTTCTACATGTCATATTCGGCTTGTTTCGATTTTCCCCTTACCGGCTCGAAGCTGGCGATCCTTGCAGGAGAAGGCTCCGGAAAGGTCATCCGGGTCCAAAAGTCCACCGAGGACATCAAATCCCGCAGATCAGGGGGCACTATAGAGCAACAGTGACCCGTGTTAGGACATGCCATCATGGCCCGGCTTCTCCGGGCGCTGCAGGCTACGGGCGGTGCTATCTAGCGGCCACAGGCTACGGCCGCAAGCTAGATCTGCCTACCGCACATCGCTCGGCACGTCCTGTCCCTGCCGGCCGCGACAAGAAGGACAAGATAGGGCCAATAGTCGGGCAGCATGGGCGCCTCGGGAAGGCGCGAGCAAGCCGGCACCGTAGGCTATAGGGACTTCTTTGCAATGTTCCGGGCTCTATATAAGCCGAACTAGCACCCCCTTGCACGGGGACGATCGATCCATTCTTACTCATTCACCCTTAGCACCGCACGGGAGAGAGGTCATCGTCTACCTCGAGCCCTCTCTCAAGCCGGACACAGCTCAAGGAGCACCATTGTACTGTCTCATACATCATATACACTCTAGAGCAGGAGTAGGGGTGTTACCTCCATATGACGGCCCCGAACCTGGGTACGTCGCTTGTGTCGCTCGTGCTCATACCCGCATCCGGAGACCGCCGTAGGACAATGCCGGAACCACTCGACTTGAGCCACCCCATGGCTTATGCCGTGACAACACAACGTCATTTGGCGCCCACCGTTGGACCTTCAGCGTCTGCGGCCGGAGTTTCCTTCCGGACGGACCTCACCATCGCCACCGGCGAGCGAGCCGCTTCACGCCTTGTTTGGAGATTCGGCTCCCTCGACTACGTCAGCGACAACGCTGGCTGCTTCGCCGACCGGCCCTTCCCTGTCGGCGGTAGCATCATCACCTTCGGTGCGCGTGACGTCTACGTCACCACCGTCGCGCCACCGCGCTACCCGTGGCAGGTGCAGCGCTGCGCCAGCCCTCCTCCCGGAGCTGGCGACTGCAGCAACTTCTCCAGCCCCTGTGTCATGCAGGAGGTCATGGCCACCGGTGACGAGAACGTCACCAAGAACATGCGTGGCGGAAGCCGCCGCCCACTGCTAGAGCGCGATGCCAACATCGATGGCGGCGCATCGGGCTCTAGCCCACATCCCCTGCCGCAACCATCCAAGCTGGAGGCGGCCAGGGCAAAGCTGAGCACTCCCCTCATGGCCGGCGCAGACCCCACCACCATCGAGGCGGACTTGGAGGCTCATCGCGTACTCCTCCTGCAGCAGGCGGAAGAGGTGGCGGCTGCCAAGCGGCACTTGGAGATCGCACAGCGTGAGTACAATCGCGCCCATGGCTTCACGCCAGCTGGCAACAACCCCAGCCGAGCCGGCCAGATCCGCCACAGGGGAGGCGGCCTCGGTGCGGCGATCGACCGCGACGGCGAGGCATCGCCAGCTGCTTCCTTGGAGCTGCCTGTCTACAACACCCCCGAGAAGAACGTGCTCGCGGCGGAAGCCGTCGCAGAGGAGCTGAGCAGCCTTGAAGGCGAAGAGCTGCACCGCCAAACCAAGCGGGTGGTCGAGTTGCTCCGCACCGCCACCCTGCAGCAAAAGGACCCGAGGTATGCCGGCAACGCCCCTTGTAACTCTCTGGCTCCCGACGCAGCCGGCCGCTCCAAGAGCGGCCCTAGGGACACGGCGGAGTCGTCATCGCCGCGCCCAAGCCAGCGCAGCCGACACAGAGAATCCCCTGTCCCGAGTGGCAGGAGCAGCCGAAGTCGGCCTGCACCTAGCATGGAGCAGCCGAAGTACTCCACCGACGAACCGGCGCACTGGCGCCCGTACCGGCCGGCTCCCGAAGCCAGCGGCTTGCGCCAGCCGGCCCACTCCCGGCTGGGCCCACGCATCGAGTCGGCTGATGCCCGAGAATGCATCGACCGGCTCGTGGAATCCCGCATCACGGAAGAGGAAGGTCCTGCCGGCACTAAGTGCTTCGGGCCACGCATCCTGAGCGACCCGGTCATCGACCACTTCCAGCTCCCAAGGGACTCCCCCAAGTACGACGGCACCGCCAAGTCGGAGGATTGGCTGCTGGACTACACCACGGCAGTCGGCATCGCCCGCGGCAACAAGCGTTGGGCCGTGCGCTACTCTCCCCTCATGCTAGTCGGCTCCGACCGCACCTAGCTCGACAACCTGCTAGCCGGCAGCATCAACGGCTGGCTAGACTTCGACGAGGCCTTCGTCAGCAACTTCACCGGCACCTACCGCCGGCCGTGTCGCCCCCAGCAGCTGGAGATGTGCAAACAGGGACCGGACGAGATGGATCGCGTGTACCTGATGCGCTGGTGCGAGATGCGCAACTCATGCGAGGGCGTGCATGAGATCCACGCCATCAACTTCTTCATGGCCGGCTACCGGCCCAACACCATGTTGTGGCACAAGCTGCGTTGCAGCGATCCCAAGACCATGGCGGCCCAAGTTCAGCACGGGCGATACCTTGTTGAGGACGCCACGTACATCATCTTCACCACGGAGCTGGAGGACAAGACGAGTCAGCAGCGCAACTCCCTCGAGGTGAACGCGGTCATACCACCGGTCCCCCAGTACCTCAACTGGTCCGAGTAGGCCATCACTTTCGATCGCCGAGATCAGCCGGCGGTCCTGCCAAGGCCCGTAAGCTACGCCGTGGTCCTCGACCCAACCATTGGCACAAGACGTCGCAGTGTGCATTTTTTGCGCGTGCTCATCGACGGCGGCAGCAGCATCAATATCCTCTACCGCGACACAGCCAGCAAGCTGGGCATCACAGAGAGCCAGCTGCGCCCCACTCCCACTGTCTTCCACGACATCATGCCGTGACACTCCGGCTAGCCGATTGACCGGATCACGCTGGACGTCATGTTCGGCAAGCCGGACCACTTCCGCACCGAGGCAGTCGAGTTCGAGGTGGTGTACTTGGTCAGTCCCTACCATGCTTTCTTGGGCCGGCTGGCTCTGACCAAGTTCATGGCGGTCCCGCACTATGGGTACCTGAAGATGAAGCTGCCGGGCCCACAAGGGTTCATCACCATCGCCGGTGACTCTCGCTGCTCCATGGAGTGCATCACGCAGAGCTCCAAGATGGCCCAAATGCTGGTCATTGTTGCTGAGAAGCAGCTCATCCACGACGCAGTCACCATGGCCAAGGCTGCGCAGACCGACATGCCGGCTCTAGGCAACCCGGCTGGGACGACTCACTTCCAGCCGGCGAACGACACGAAGAAAATCCTGCTGGACCCGGTGCAGCCGGACAAGTTCGTCACCGTCGGTGCCGGCTTGGACAACATATAGGAAAACGAGCTCACCAGCTTCCTCCGTGAGAATCGGGACTTCTTTGCATGGTCTCCCCGAGACATGCCGGGTGTGCCGAGGGAGTTGGCTGAGCACCGCCTCCACGTCAGGCAAGAGGCCAAGCCGGTGAAGCAACCCCTTCGCTGCTTTGCCGAAGACAAAAGGAAGGCCATCGATGAAGAAATCGCCCGGCTGCTCGCAGCCGGCTTCATCATGGAAGTGATGCACCTGGACTGGTTGGCAAACCCAGTCCTGGTTTTGAAGAAGAACGGCTCCTGGCGCATGTGTATCGACTACACCAGCCTTAACAAGGCTTGCCCGAAGAACCCCTTCCCCCTGTCGCGCATAGATCAAGTCATACACTCTACTGCCGGCTGTGAACTGTTGTCTTTTTAGACGCCTATTCAGGCTACCACCAGATTCCTTTGAATCCGGATGATCAAATAAAGACTTCGTTCATTACCCCTTACGGGGCTTATTACTACACGACTATGCCATTTGGCTTGAAAATGCAGGCGCCACCTACCAAAGGTGCATGTAAAAATACCTACAAGAGCAAATCGGCATAAATGTTCACGCATATGTGGATGATGTTGTTGTAAAAACCAAGGAGAAACATACCCTCCTTGATGATCTGAGAGAGACCTTCACCAATCTGAGAAGATTCTGGATGAAGCTAAACCCGGCTAAGTGCACTTTCGTCGTGCCAGCCGACCAACTCCTTGGCTACCTCGTCTCTCAGCGAGGGATTGAAGCCAACCCGGAGAAGATCAGTGCCCTAGAGAAGATGTAATTGCTGTAGTGTCTCAAGGACGTCCAGAAGTTCACTGGTTGCATGGCCTCCTTGAGCCGCTTCGTCAGCTGGCTGGGGAGAAGGCACTGCCCTTGTACCAGTTGCTGAAGAAGTCGGACACTTTCGTCTGGTCGCCGCAGGCGGATGAAGCCATCTGCGACATGAAGCGCATGCTGGCAATCGCGTCGATCCTAGCATCGCCGGCTTCGAAAGAGCTCATGCTAATGTACATCGCAGCCACCAATCGAGTGGTTAGCGTTGTCCTGGTGGTGGAACGCAAGGAAGAGGGCAAGGAGCAGGCGGCCCAATGCCCAGTCTACTACCTCAGCGAGGTGCTCTCCCAATCCAAGCAAAAACTACCCCCACTACCAGAAGCTCACCTATGGTGTGTACATGGCGGCCAAGAAGCTCAAGCAGTACTTCCAAGAGCATCCCATCAAGGTGGTGTGCACCGCTCCCCTTGCGGAAATCATTGGCAGCAAGGACGCCAATGGCCGGGTCGCCAAGTGGGCCCTGGAGCTAGCGGCTCATTCCATCCTGTACGAGCCAAGAACTGCCATCAAGTCGCAGATCCTAGCCGACTTCTTCGTCGACTGGGCCGAGATGCAATATCTGCCGCCTGTGCCTGATTCCAAGCACTGGAAGTTGCACTTCGACGGCTCAAAGATTTGCGCCGGCTTGGGAGTCGGCATCGTCATCACCTCTCCAAAGGGGGACCAGCTGGACTATGTCCTGCAGATCCACTTCGCCGCATCCAACAATGTGGTGGAGTACGAGGCGCTCATTCATGGGCTCAAGCTGGCCAAGGAGATCAGCGTGCGTCATATTCTGTGCTTCGGTGACTCCGACTTGGTTATACAGCAGGCTTTGGGCGAATGGGATGCGAAGGGTGCCAACATGGCGTCATACCACTTCCACGTCCAGCAGCTAGCCGGCTTCTTCGACGGCTGCGAATTCCACCATGTGCCCCGCGCAAACAACGAGGCGGCTGATACTCCATCCAAGACAGGCTCAACCCGGCAAGCAATCCCACCAGGCGTTGCCCTGCAACATTTGCGAAAGTCGTCCATCACACCGTCACTGGACTCGGATTCCATATTCGTGTCGGCTAACCCGGGGGCTTCTCATTCCAACCCGGGGGCATCTCAGCCAAATTCGGGGGCTTCTCAGCCGAACCCGCCGGCTCCACAGCCGAACCCGGTGACTCTTCAGGCGGACCCGGGGGCTTCTCAGCCAAACTCGGGGGCTTCTCAGCCAAACCCGTCGTCTCCACGGCCGAGCCCGGCGACTCCAATGTCGAACCCGGAAGCTCCCACGCAGGAGGCCTTAATGGCGAGCGTATTCAAGATAAGATGCGTACCATCATGGGCACAAGAATTCCTCTCCTACCTGGCAGATGGCAAACTGCCCGAAGACCGGGTTTAAGCCAGGCAGATTGAGAGAAGGGCCAAGGCCTACACAATCATCAACCACCAGCTGTACAAACGCAACGTAAGTGGGGTGTTCCAGCGGTGCGTCGAGCCGGCTGACGGGATAGAACTCCTCCGGGAAATCCACCAAGGAGAGTGCGGACATCACGCCTTCTTCAGAACCATCATAGTCAAGGCCTTTCGGCACGGTTTCTATTGGCCGACTGCCCTAAAAGATGCGGTAGAGATGGTAAAAACATGCAACGACAGCCAGCGCTTCGCCAAGAAGAGGCATGCACCGGCTTCCGCCTTGAAAACCATCCCCATCACTTGGACATTCGCCGTATGGGGCCTCGACATGGTCGGCCCATTCAAAACTTCCCGAGGCGGCATGACACACCTCCTGGTGATGATTGATAAATTCACAAAACGGATTGAATCCAAGCCGATCAAGAAGCTGGATGGCTCCACAGTCGTCTCCTTCCTCAAGGACATCATCGTGCGATACGGCTATCCCCACAACATCATCACTGATAACGGCACCAACTTCGCCGAAGGCGTCTTCTCCCGCTTCTGCGGGGAAAAAGGAATCCAGATGGACCTAGCTTCCATGGCACACCTAGAGTCCAATGGACAGGTGGAAAAAGCCAACGGCTTGATTCTAGCCGGCATCCGTCCCCAGCTGGTGGAGCTGGTCGAGCGAGCAGCCGGCTGCTGGATTGAAGAGCTGCCCTCCGTACTACAGAGCATGCGCATCACACCAAACCGCTATGTCAGCTTCACGCCATTCTTCCTCGTTTACGGGGCCGAAGCCGTCATGGCGACTGATATCGAGCACGACGCGTCAATGATCAAGCTATACACTGAAGCGGAAGCCAAAGAGGCCCGCGAAAATGGTGTCGACTTGGTCGAAGAGGCCTAGCTACTGGCCGTGTCCAGATCAGTTGTATACCATCAAAGCCTCCGACGCTATCACAGCCGGAAGGTTCAACCCTTGGCATTCCAAGAAGGTGACCTAGTGCTCCGGCTGATCCAACGGACAGCCGGCCAGCACAAGCTATCCTCCCCATGGGAAGGTCCCTTCATCGTGAGCAAAGCCCTGGGCAATGATTCCTACTATCTCATAGGTGCCCAAGAGGCCAAGAAAAACAAGCCGGACAGGGCTGACGAGGAGACTAAACGTCCCTGGAATGTTAGCCTGCTCCGCCCATTTAACACTTGAGAAATGGAATGTATGTATCCTTGTAACTCTTTTGTAATCAATGCTAATGAAAAAAGCTTGCGCCCAAGCGCGCCCCATACCCATGATTTCTT
This sequence comes from Lolium rigidum, assembly GCF_022539505.1. Taxonomy (NCBI): domain Eukaryota; kingdom Viridiplantae; phylum Streptophyta; class Magnoliopsida; order Poales; family Poaceae; genus Lolium; species Lolium rigidum. The sequence goes on from NC_061509.1 coordinate 119,462,010, forward strand.
CAATGTACTCTACTGCTTTCGCCGATTGGCTTGAACCCTCTCACGCAGCCGGCTTAGTACCGTGATCCGGCTTCCGATAGCCCACTCCCGAACCAGCTACAGACCGCAACCCGGCTATCCGGCTGGTGGAAGAAAAAGCGTAAGGAGCCCGCACATGAAAAATGACTAAGGGAAAGAGCAAAAGCGAGTCGACTCTCGTCCAAACTCTTCATGAAAGCACCGACATGTTCAACTCTGCTCGCTTGACTAAAATATTGTCGGCCTCACTCAGCGGCCCGCTCTTGACCCAGCTACAGACCACAACCCGGCTGGTAAGAGCAACGCAAAGGGTGGGGTGGATGAGAAAAAGCAAGTGCGCGGAGGGAAAACAAGCCATAGCGCAAAAATGATTAACAAACACACTAAAGTGATGCATAATAAAAAGATAATAATATTGTCTTTACAACTACACCCGACATACCGGGGATTTAACGAATGTCTTGTTGCAAGCCAAAAGAAAGACAGGTGAAAATTTAAACGCCGGCTGGAGAAGGACCAGCCGGGGGAGCCTCCGATCCGGCAGCCGGATCCACCTCTTCCGTGTCGGCCATCTCATCGTCCTCTCCTGGAGAAGGTGCTCTTGTCGGCAAAGTCGGCGATGGCGCAGGCTCTCGCCAGCCGGTGGGTCTTGGTCTCCGCGTTGAGCGTCTCCTCCACGCCGGCTCGGCGAGACTCTAGCTGGTCCAAGTCGACCTCCTCGTACCAAGATAGCACAACGGAGAGGGCCATGAATGCCGGCACCGGCGCAAGCGGCGGACTCCTTCCAGTCCAGCAGTCGGTTGGGCGCGGTCTCGGGCCACTTCACCAGGTTGGCAAGCTCGCCTGGCAGCGTCTCGGTCGGCCACAGCAGCCGGTAGACCTCCTCAGCCGCGAGCAGAAGCTCGTGCCCCAGCATGGTCATCGGAGTAATCCTGGCGTGCATGGACACCAGGTGATCCTCCATGCTGAAGTGCGCTGAACTCTCCTCGCCGGCTGCCCGACGCACCGCCCGCGCCCTACCCATCGTCGCCAGCGCCTCCTCTTGAGTCTCGAGGAAGGCGGATGAAACAAACAAGAAAAACATAAGTCTATATGTCCAACTGAAAGCAGCCGGCAAACCACTGCCACCAGTCTCAGCCGGAAGCCGGCGGAAGGACAAAAAAAGGCACAATTTCAAAGTCAAAAACCAGCCACTGGCGGTAGCCGGCAAGCGAATGCCGCCTGCCACCAGCCAGAAGATGGAGATAATGAAGTCAAAAACCAGCCTGGCGGCAGCCGGCAAGCGAATGCCGCGTGCCACCAGTCAGAAGATGGAGATAATCAAAGTCAAAAATCAGCCTGGCGCCAGCCGGCAAACGAATGTCGCCTGCCACTAGCCGGAAGCCGAGGATATTCATCAAGTTTTGCCGGATAGACCTGCAATGTGACCTGACTACAATCCTTGCCATCGGTCAGACGAACCGGAAGTCGGCAAGGGAAGGAAGAAAATACAACAAGATTTACCTGCCATGCCGCGGTCCAGCATGCTGATCTCCTCGACCCAACGCTTGGAGGTCTCAGAGAGCACCTTGGATTGGGCATCCATGTCGCAGCTCAGCTTCTAGCACTTCTCGTCCACCTCGCCCAGGCGCTGGTTCAGGCTATCCACCTTCTCCTGCTGAACCCGTTTGATGGAGTCGAGCTCGGCGATGTGGTTGGCCTCCAGACCGAGCGTAGAGCAACGCCTTGGCTCCACCCTCGAGTCTCCTTGGCACTCGGGACAGCCTAAGACCACTGGAACCGTCTCCATCGGCTCCCAGTGCATTGAGCACGCAAGAGCCGGAGCTCTTACTTGCAGCCGAGGGACCGTGGGCGGCGACTAATACCGCATAGCTGACAAGATTCAATGCGCAAGCCAGATGATACGTCTCAAACGTATCCATGAATTTCTTATGTTCCATGCTACTTTTATGACAATACTCACATGTTTTATACATACTTTACATCATTTATATGCATTTTCCAGCACTAACCTATTAACGAGATGCCGAAGGAGCCAGTTGTTGTATCTCTACTGCTTTTTATGTTTGAGAAATCCGTACAATAGGAAATATTACTCGGAATTGGACGAAATCAACGCCCGTAGGTACTTATTTTTCCACGGAGCTTCCGATAAGACCTAAAGTACCAATTCTCAAGTCCTTAGTAATCAAAAGGAGAACATAAAGAATTAAGCAAGTAACCATATTACCTTGGTTAGGGGGAATTAAGCCCTAGCACATGCAATATGGTGTCATCTCATCTCACAACCTAGAATTAAACCTCAACCCTAGTTTATGTATCACTATGGTGATCATAATACAAACCAGGCCATAGATGAGATTCAAACCAATTGCCATTAGGTGAATCTCATTAGAACCTTAGAAATTGCTCACAAACTATATCTTAGGTTTCAATTATGAACCTAAGATTAACCTTGTGCTATATTTTATAATTAAAACCCAAAAGTGGTGATCAACCACTTATCATTATGACCAAGACCAAACCCTGATGAGAGTAATACCTACTCTAAGTATTTCAAGGTGTTAATAAAATAATAGTACAAGTATTAAACTTGAAATAGAATAAAGATAAACCTCACAAGACCTTAACAAGCAAGTGCTCACATAAATTCATGTGTAAGTGACCAACAATCTCAAATTAGAGATCAAGTCCTTAGAGATATTCTTAGCACATGAAATTATGTCATTTAGTCACTTACTTAATAGAACTCCATAAACAAGCCTTACTTGGCAACTTGTTTCTGGCAAAGCAATACCAAATAAAACAAGAAATATTACTAAGTAAGAAAACTACCAATTGGAAAACAACTTGAATATTCCCAAAGATAATATTCAAATTCATGTCCATAGGGGTATTGAAATTCAAATACCAATAATAATAATTAAACCAATGTTATGGTGCCACATTAAATTTGCAAATACACCACTCAAGACCTTGCAGTATCTTGAACTAATCCTTATATGTTTCAAATAAGCAAGACCTGCAAAATAGAAAAAGAATTCAAATTTGAATTCTAAACAGAATTATAAAACGGAAAAAGAAAATAGATAAAAGAAAAGGGGGAAAAGAGCCTTACCTGGCCGTGTAGCCCACCAAGCAGCCCAGCACCCCAGCCCACTAACACGGCCCAAACCACCAACCAGACAGCCCAAATACCTCTTCGTCAAAAGATCTGGGGAGGGCTCGTCCTCATCTCTTCAACGCGCATGGACGCCAGCAGCACGCCGTGATCCTCTTCTCCTCTCTCGCTGGCGGCCTCTCCTTCCTCGACGGCGTGACGAGGCGTGCTCCAACGCCCTATAAAAGCTCGACGACGAACCCTAGTTTCGGTTTGCTTCCTTCTCGTCTCAACTCTCCCCAAACCGAAACCCTGGCTCCGCCAGTATCCATTACCGCCGACAATGGAGGCCTCCCCGAGCCAAGACAAGCACACCAGCACAACCACCGTCCTCGACTTGCTA